>NC_139254.1:56065876-56403197 GCF_977018435.1 Lepisma saccharinum | reverse complement strand
ATCCATTTTCTACGCCGAGAAGTCAGACAGACATGCATATTCTCATGGAAGAAAAACAGCATTTGGTATTATCCTTACACATCAAACCATTACTTAAGAAGCTGACGGTACACAATATTGCAGCAAGCTTGCTTTAAAGGCGAAATTAATCAAGTCCTGTTTGTTAGTACCCCTTGTCCGCAACCGCCGGCATCAGGTTTCCTCACATAAACTTCTCCTGCGGTCGCCGGCGCTCTTGTTGTCGGAGGAGTTCCCCCGAGGGCACGAATGTTGATTGAGAGCCTCTCCCAAGAATCGATTATTCGGCACCGCTATCAATCTACCGCGTACATTCCCCGGAAAATTATTAAAGAAAAGAGGAAAGTGTCCAAAAATTTTCGAAGAATCCGAAGCAATAACTCAAAAGTTCTGCGGAGTTTTTGACAATCTTAACCTCGCTGGCTCACACATGCAGTTCTCCTTGACAAGCGTGGTTCTTATCTGTAGTGGCAGGTGGAAAATGGAACATGTCAGCTGATTTGTTCTTCTTCTTTTTCTTAGGCTGGGTGGAAATGGTGTGACGTCACCAAGGATGTTTGTCCAACTGTTCAGCAGCTGTCCAAAGAAAAGCATTTCCAGAACCACAATAGTATGAGAAGGAGAAGAATATATCTATGTTTGTTTGTTATTTTACATTTTGTTGCCCTAGTCGCTTTGACTATTACGCAAATTTGTTTTGGAACTGATACATCTGTATATTATCTGTGTTCTCAGAATTCCAGTTACATAACTTTATTAGTTTCTACATAATTTCGTTTTAAAAGATGTGTATAAGGGGCGACCCTTCTACGTAGTACACCCAATTGTCAACCTCATTTACACGTAGTACACCTTGGACTTCATTTTCCAGAATAACGAGGCCATGGCGTCTGGACGTACGGCCAGTATAATCTTCGTAGGGGTGTGGTGGTAGCGTCGTAGCATTGTAATCAAGGGGTCCCGGGTTCGATACCCGGTGGAGGTACAAGTGGTTCGGATCCCACTTTAAACTGTAGGTCGAGTCCCGATTAGCCTTACTCTGCATAAAGTGGACTTAAAACACCAAAACAACCAACCAAATCGTAGGGGTGTGTGTGTGTTGTCCTGTCTTTTGTTCTTTTGTGTGCTGAGTGCCCTTTTACAGCCTCGCCGTTTAACCCAAGAAAGAATATTTTAGTCCCTCGACATTACAGTTACGTTATATTACAGTAAAACCTCGTTAATCCGAACCCCGATAAGCCGGACTTCGCTTAATCCGGACAGGCAAAAGGCAAAAAAAAATATGCAAGATTTTAAATGTGACTAGAAGTGAAGAAGAGAAGTTCTCAAAGAAAAGGCAGTCAACTGCTGATGAAATTATCTTTCCCGCAGACTTTGTACTGTACTGTATAGTGTAATTAGGCCTATACCCTTTAAATACATAATAATAAACGTGTTTTTTTGCTATAAACGGAGTTTTAATGAACTTTCTACTGTTCTTTTAGGTTATTTCAGTTAATTCGGACTTTCGTTAAACCGGTCAACGTATCCCCCATTTGTCCGAATTAGCGAGACTTTACTGTACTTATATTTTAGTTATGGTAAGGGGCTAGACTCCGTATAATGTGACGGGCGCTAAATAGCCTAAGTACTGACGCACCCAAAATTTCAAATTCAATCAATCGCTTTAAAATACTTTTATGTTTTATACTTTATTTTAAAATTGTCAGAAAACACAACCTTTTAAGAATGCCTTTCATTTGTAAACTATTGTAAAAATCTGGTAACAATGTAAAAAAATAAACAGATCTACATTTTCATGGAGATATATAAATAACTTTCTATTTGTCAAGTAACATTGTAAACAAACCCCGACCGGTCTTCAAGGAGACATAGAAGTTGTTTTGTGCTATGACGTACTGTCGGCAAGGTGAACGTATCTCTAAATAGTGAAACAATGACAAAAGTCAATTGATCGATTTCATCGCCGATTGATTTTAAGAGGCTGAAACGCGACGTAAATTAAGAAATCCAATTATACTAAAACCTTTACATATTTAATATAAAGTTATAATGTATAACAAAAGACAATATAAGTCGAATCTCAACAGAAAAACTCTCCAAGTTACATTCACAATTGGAGTTAGAGCCAGAGGCGCTAGTGTGCCAAAATCACCAATGCCCGGTTTGTTCCACCCCTGACAAGAGACCAGCCAGTGTTACAACAATGACAACTTATTTAAATATCAGTGTATTGCTGCAGCGATTGAAATGGTGAATATGCAAACGTTGTTCCGTGTATGCCAAAAACTCGATTTCTAGACATATATTGCGTTACAAGTGTCTCGTACATCGAATCCTTACAAATATTTCTCATATTAGTAAGATTGAGTGTTTTATGTCCATTAATGTCTAACGGTCCATCTAACATAAATTGCACATCATGATCATCATAATTAAAAGTAAATTTATACTAAATGTGAAACATTGAGGTTTTTTTTAAACTTACCCTGTATATAGAGTTGAAGTAATTTTCCACTAGAAGTAAAATATTTTGAACTGTGGACGTTTAGTATTACAAACATATCCATAACCAGACGGGGTGGTCTTAATAACATAGAGATGAGTTAAAGTTGTCGCCTTGTAATAACATGTCGTATTTTGTATTTCATTTCCGGGTAAAAGATTCAAGTTAATTCCGAAGGATTAATCCTGTGAAGCAGAAAAGCTTCATTCATAAGTGAAAACACTTAGGTTTAAAATTTAACCCAGAAGCAGTAGACATTACAAAAGTAAAAATTTGCAATAAGCTCCGATAAGTTTGTTGTAAGGAGGAATTCAGCCGCAGAAAAGATTTATGTGTGCTGGATGGTCGTAGGAGGGGGAGATAACTTAGAATTGCACAAATGGGAGTATTTTTTACTTGTTCTCTTGGGAATATCAAATTTCCGATGGTGTAGAAAAACAGAAGAGCGTGAACAGGACAAGTTGAAGATTTTATATGTTTTGGGAAAAGTCGAAACTTTCATTTGATTAACCATAACTTGAAGTTGAAGTTTCTCGTCCATGACGAATACATGGGAGTCAACAACGTATCACGCCGAAGGCGTGACTCCAACCCGGGAACTCTGGCATCATAACTCGATAGTCTAATCACTTCATAAAGGGACCCGGTTGATGAAGCTGGAAAGAGCGGCAATCTTCAGAGGATCTTGAAAAATCCGCTGACACGAATTATATAAATTCGTATATAACAAATAAAGTAAACTCAGCCTTACGCTAAAAACACCGTTAACGGCAGACGCGGTCTCGTCAACGGTTTTAACGACCGGAAATTCGAATTCCACATAAATAGTTCAAGAGACCATTTCTCACCTCAGTTGTACTCGGAAATGTATCGCGTAAGCAGGCGTTGCCTCCGATCTATCTGATTATCAATTGTTACGTAGAGAGTTGCTGCGGGAGTTGCTCTACCGAAAGAAGTTTATTTCAGGACCGTGCCTTGTCAACTGGAGCATCAAAACCATCAAATCTACAGGACACCAGAGGTAAAAGAACGTTCATTTATTCCCTTTATATTATTCTCACAACCCTGCCAGACAAGTCAATCCGGAAGTGTTAATATCGAAGTTTAAGTGTTGTTCTTATTTCACAGGGGTGAGCCCCCTTGGCTTGCATACGTGTTACCATTGTTTGTCCGGGATATTACCCCAAGCCATATGTCTACCTCTCACAGCCAATCCACTCGCAAACCCCCGAGTTGCCTTAGGCTGGCATAGCCTAAGTTCGATCCCAAAACCGAAGGTTTTTTATACGATATTTATTCATCATATTTTTCAAACATATCTAAGTTAATAATCAATTTAAAAAACGATTTCATTTGCAACATGGGGGAAAATTCAATTCTCTCATACTATTTGGGTTTTGCACATTCCGGCCATATTGAAATAAATGCATGCTTGTTGCTAAAGTGTCACTCCTCGCCTTATCGCCGCATTGCTTGGCGGGTAAAAGTAGCCTATGCGCTGATGTGCCCATACAATAAAAATCAGTCAATCAATTTCGACTTGTAACTAAACTGTAAGAAATATATTGAATTGAATTGTTGTTTTAAATTCCATTTTATGCACAGAAATGTTAATCGGGACTGGACCTACAGCTTAAAGTGAGATCGGAACCACTGCGCATGTGCCTCCATCGGGTAACGAACCCGGGAACCCTTCAATACCACTACGCCATTCGGGAAGTCCAAACTAAATGGCTAAGATAATCAGATAGATTGGAGGCAACAACTGTTTACACGATACCTTTCTGAGTACAACGGGGGTGAAAAATGATCTCGAACTATTTATGTGGAATTTGAATTTCCGGTCGTTAAAACCGTTGACGAGACCGCGTCTGCCGTTAACGGTGTTTACTTTATTTGTTTTATACGAATTGATAGAATTCAAAATCCTCTGAAGATTGCCGGTGTTGTGTGCTGTAAGAAGCTCTTTCCAGCTTCTTCAACTCGTCCAATGTAAAATGGCTAACGTTGTATTTGGAATCTTCTATTAAATAAATAAACAAATAAATAAAATGTAAGGATTGTTACTGTATCCATAACGCCATTCTTTCTGACGGCTTCGATTCATTGTCACCTCCCCTCCCCTCCAACAAAAACTTTTCCCCGCCCACCAGCCGCGACCTAACTCCCGTTCGTGGTTGTGTAACACAAATTGGTCCGATCTGTGTGTTAGCATCGATCACGCGATCAGCAATTACCGAACGTAGGGGCGAGGAAAAACACGGTTTCATCCAATCAATCACATCCAGCGCAAGGTACGTCACAAGTGACCGATCTCTGTGCGAGTGTGGGGGAGGGGAAAAGGGGGCGGGGTAGTTGGTTACTGGTCCCCAGACATTTATAGCGTTACAACGTTATAGACAACAATATGAATTTCAAGCAAATGATAGCCGCGACAAAACCATTTCGATTCGGAACTTTTTTTTTTTACTTTATGTGGTCAACTAGTCTCGGAAAATGCGTCGGTGAAATTAGTTCGTGTTATTGCGACAGCGGTTTGGTTTGTCTGCTTTTATCAGTGACCATTTGTCAAGCCATAATGCACGTAGTGTATTGGCTATACTAACTGCCGATGCAAAATGCATAGCCAACGTTTAGCTTCGATATATGTGGCTTTCTGGGTTGTGTTTGAAAATCTACAACGAGAAGTGGAAATGGGGTTAGTATTGTAAAGTTTGCTTTAGTACATTCGACGCAAGATCCTTAATGTGATTCTACTCTGAATCGAACCCGGGCTTCATATATGACATATATTTGACGATAACATTATCTGGAAGAGACACGAAGCAAGGGTACGAAGTGGAATTTAACCAAGGTTGTATTACACTTAACAACGTTATTTGGAATATTATTATTACTCTTCACTAGTAAGAAACTATTGCTACTAATTATATCTCTACTCTTCCTAAAACCGAAGGTGTATTGCCGCAGCAACATATGTCACACCCCTATCATGCGCAAGTCGTCATCCGTGACGGAGTGATTAGCAGAGCGCGCTGCGATGCAGGGGGTATTGGATTCGGAACACAGCCAGGGCATTGGTGATCTTTGTGTCCCTTCATCAATTCCAGCACATTATCACTCATCCCCATCGCTACGATTAGCCGAAAGTGACAAAAAAGCGTTGTAAAATAATATGATTCAATCAATCAAACCTATTCTGGGCAAGCTCACATTTGATCACCTTTCCAATTTCCTTCAGGTCCATCTTCGTCTTAGGCTTCCTACACGGGTGGGTCTCTTGCCATCAGGTTTACCATCACCTACCCTGTAAAATTTTCTATTCTCTCTATGACCATCACACCAAAGTATTCTTGATTTAAATGTTCTAATAAAATCAAGTGGTGATGCACAGTCAGTGTTATTAACATTATCCGCTTCCCTATTGCATCTATTTAAGGTCCAACTATCTTTCTGAAGATGTTCAAAAATTTAAATTATGTTCCTCTTGTAGCATACGTGGCCATGTTTGTTGCTACATGAAACATTCCATAGTTATTAGCAACTTCCATTACCGTGTCACTCACTGGGGAGTTTACAATTTATAAGGGGTGTCTCAGAAATATTTTCGTTTTTGAATCCGCCCTCTGGGGCAATTCGCACATTACGCAGAAATGAGATAGATCGCAAAAGCTTGTCAACATTGTTAGTATTTAGTTGCCATGGAGCGCTTTACGGGGTAGCAACGTGCTTCATCTGTTCGTGGGTTTTATAAAAATAATGATTATTTTTTTCAGATCATGGAAACAAGGCTTAATGATATTATTTGGTGTTATAATTGGACATTTTCCAAGGCTGATGAGGAAAATGATTCTTATGTTGTTGTGCATCGTTTGTACCGGCATCATTATAACCTGGCAGCAATGAGAGACGTCCCAAGCGACACCTTTAGTTCCTGAATAATTGAATGTGAAAACATGAACGGTCACAATTTGTCCAATAAAGGAGAAGGTCTAAATATGGGCGAAGGTTTAAATATGGATTTTGGAGTTATCAGCGATACCGGGTGCTGCAGCCTGACGGAGGCTATGGGAACTAGTTACCTGTCAAGGTCAAAGGTTGCGGCGCCAATTTGCAAGAGAAAGTGGTGGTTAGTTTCGGTCTTGGACGCTGGTATAGAATTGCGACCTCCGAAAACTTTTTGCAGGTATGTTTTAACTCAGCGTTTTCTGAATTCTCATCTGCTTTGTATAAGTTATTATATTAGCGGTACATGAATCAAATGTGGGCTTTTATAATGCCATGATTTGTTTGTGAAATATGTACCACAGAGAGCGACAATAAATTGAATAAGAAAAATAGCGTGACGGTCTAAATATGGGCTATGACATGAGGTCTTATGTTGAGATCACATTTTCAACAAATATTTGGATGTTTTTCTTAATTTCGATTTTTCCCATTCCGCTTGATTTTTAAAGCAACAGATTTTTCATAAATATGAATTTTATAATGTTTTAGCGATAAATGACTGTTTTTTTTAAATTTTAATTGCTTTTTGTGATATTGCCTCTAGTAGCCTATATTTAGACCACAATTTTGAAATACATCACATTACAATTTTTTGAAAATTGCTTTTTATAAAAAGAAATTGAGGCCTTCTATTACATTTAAGTATGTATTTCATAGATATGCATTTTAAAGGCAGGTGGTTGATGTATTAATTTTTTTCCCTCCGAAAATGACAACATAAAAAGGGGGGCCCATATTTAGACCTTCTCCTCTACTCTTTTCCACAAATACAAATTTTATGTTTAAGCTAGGTAACAAATTTACCTTTATACAAAAATTTATAGTTTTAAAAACGAAAATATTTCTGAGACACCCTTATATATTCATTTATCCCGTAATACATTAAATACTGTTAGGATAATTTTATTTTTGCAAACATAACACGATGTGTTTCACATTCTTCATTCCGATGCTTGTACGTATTGTGTGCTCTCGTGTGTTTGTTCTGCAAGCGACAATCTAATAACGTATGGATCAAATGGGGGTGTACTTCGTGTAACAGCGATCCCTGTGAGTGATTTTGTCAACAGAGTAAGCTAACTAGATTCTGATCTAGCTGTTCCGATCTCGCTTTCAACTGTAAGTCTCCTCTTCATTATACTATCTAGCAGAAATCGTAGTTCCAATTACTGATTGATTGCTTCGGATTATTTTAATTCGCTTTTCTGCACACTTTTGGCTCGCGAAGATCAGGATGGGTGATGATTAGACCTCGGATTTTAGGATTTTAACCTATTTTTCTCCTTTACAGGTATGTAAGAAATAAAAAAGTTATGTCAGCTCTTCTTAAGAAATGCAACGACTGATGAAGTTTTATAGCGTCTAAAAAAATATATTTTGCTTCTTTGAACCTATTTTAGGTTTATGCGCCTAAACCAACCCTTTTTTTAGGTTTTTGTATATGTTTGAAAGGTTTTACAGGATTTTTATTGTCACACAGAGGCATTTGCTTTGTTTGGTCACGAAAAAATTCAATGACGAACGTGTTTGAAATGTACTCTCTGTCGATTTACCTTCCTCCAAGTCCATGGTGATATTTCAAAGCTCTAAAAAAAGCAAACTGCCTGGTGTCACAGTTAACTGAAAGGAACACCCGGTACGTATTATAGATGGTGTAACATGTCTGCATGTTGTATTGGATGAAGGGGAACAAGTGTATAAGTTCGCTAATTTGAAAAGTTTAGAAAGTAACTTTATATGTGTATGGGCTCTAATAAGGCACAAATATTCAAAGTGTTATTGCCTATTTTCTTAATAATAAACTGAGTAAGTAATAACCGTTTCAAGATTATTAGCTGGATGTCTTGCATAAACAAATTTAATAGCGATGCTAAATTGGAAATGCAATATTTACGTCTTCAGTCATTTTCAAATTTTTAAACGTAATTGGAAAATTATTGTTTTTCTTATTTCCCTCAAATTCCTACCTTGTCTCTGTAATAAATTCTGACGCTTGAATTTTGAAATACGAAAAGTCTAGCATAATTCACTTACAGTAGTTTTCGGGGTGATAATAAACTATATTTAACTTCCTTAGCAAAGTCCGTTTTCATGGTGAACAACAAGCACCGCAAACTCTCTAAATATTTGTTTGATATTACACCTCTAAACATTTGATTAAAACAAGGACGATGTAAATATTTTCGCATTGAGTTTACTAATATACCTATGCGTAATTGCATCTGGGCTGAAACTCCTTATGCAGTAGAGGTCACCCTTGTTTGAAATACCTTTTCTAACCAGGAGTTGATTCATCTCTTATTGATCTGTGAGAAATACCTCCTATAATGTATCTCGACAATTAAGAATTGAAGGAAACAATGTGTGCTGCAAAAATATGCCCCTGGAAACGGTTGCTAGGGACGTGAAAAAGGTCTAATTGAGTTATTTTTGAATTTTCTCGGTCTTTTGGGACCCGTAATAGGGTATTTTTGGCCTCCTGGGCTTCTGTCATGGAGAACATTTATGTCAGTGAGTCAGTGAGTGGTGGGATTGGGGCTATATATACACATATATTGGATGACCCTCACAGACAAAATTGCGGAGTTTGACTGTGGATAACATGAAAAAAATTGTTGCCTAACTATACGGCGAAGAGTGAATTTTAGTAGCATATTTCCAATGGTAAGTTCTCCATCGCCGTAAGGTTAGGCAACACATATAACGTTATGCAAGATAGTGCGTATTTCAGGATATAGGTGACCCATTCTCATTGCCAGTGGCTATACCTTTGCAAGAATTTTTCAGGAATTTTGAACTATTTTAAGTTTTTATGAACCTACTTCAGGATTTTTCGAGACTAACTTAAAATTTGTAGGACCTATTTGTTACCCTGCCTCCATGTCAGGGCAAAAGTGTCTTCTTCCCTTATTGAAATATTGTATTAATATGTTAATGAATTAGTAATTAAGTGTATAAATATATGTATGAATAGTGTATCTCGATTTATTATGCATTTTTTGGTTCATATGTTCCGTGTATGGAGGCCATGTGGCGCTCTATTCTTTCTTCGTGTTTCCAACGTTCAAGGAAAAGGCGGGCAGTTTAGCGTTAAAGATTAAAATTTTTTGTTAGAATGGCCGTTGGCAACAGACGCCAACCAAACATATATAAACTCCCAGATGAGAGTGCGGGAGGTAGGCTTTTGGGATTGTGACTTGGATGGGAGAGCCTGTTCGCTTCGGTCAGCTAGGACCGGAGGACAGATCTCCCGCAACGGATGCTGTAAGAGATTGGACTGCCGGGCAAGCTAGTGCCTTGGTGTCCAAATTACAGGTAAAAAGGTAGTTTGTACTGCATGTTATTTTCAAGTAATTACGGTGCTCCGGGCAGCCTAGTGCCTTGTCACCGTGGAGTGTTGAGAAATGTATACGTCGGGCGACCTTGCGCCTGTTAAGACGTTTCTTGGAGTAACGCAAGTTTACCTTGTGACAAGCGTACTCCCTAAGTAATTTATGAAAGGTAAAGCATCCAGGTAAAAACAATAGAGATTTTATTCTTCAAAATTAGAGTTCTTGCTCGACAATTAAAGAAATGAAAGTTCGGATTCGACTTGTATATACTTTAAATTTTACGTTAATTAAACTTTAGAAAATATCTAAAATTTCAGTTTTTAATTTCACAGTTGCTGGACAAGGTAATTTATCCCCTATAACAATAAGGTTTCGTAAAGGTTATCCGTTGTCTCTTGTAGTTAATTATAATTATGTTGACTTGTGGCAACCCACGTGCATTGTCGTACAAAGAAAGATACCCCTAGACAAATCAGTGCCGAGTACGAAGTGCACCGAACCTCGAGTGCGGATGTAAAGTGTTGGGGGCCAGGTAATTAACGTAGTTAATTAGGGGCCCGTCCGGGATGGATTGTGTTTACAGCTCGTGTGGCGTTAGTGGAAATTCGGCTATTGTTTCTGGAAAGGGAGGTTTCAAGGTTCCGGAAGCTCCGCCCATAAGGTTTCGGAATAGGACCGTAGAGACTTCTTGCGTCCCTCACCACATACGAAAGGACCGCCTAATTCTTCAGTGTTTCGTAACAGAAGGGATAAAGAAAACACTAAGCAAAGAAAAAAGCAATGGGAGCCGAATCAAGAACATCCACTTATCACGGAAGATCTGCAGAAGATACAATAAAACTCGAGCTTGAGCTGAGATGACGGTATTATGAGGAACAGTGTGGAATCCGTGTGGAAATAGGACTTTTAATGAAGTGAAATCGAGACACATTTTTTTTTCAGAGACTGTTGTGATGTTTAGTGAAAATAACGTTTTCAGTGAACTTTTATTTTTTATCAGATTCAGTGCTAACTCTTTTCTCAGTAACTTTATAAGAGTATTCAGACAGGCCTCCATGTCAGGGCAACAGTTTTTCCGCCCCTTATTGAAATATTTTATTAATATGTTAATCAATTAGGAATTAAGTATATCAATAAATATATATGTATCTCGATTTATTATGCATTTTTGGGTTCATTCTTCCGTGTATGGACGAAATGTGGCGCTCTGTTTTCTCTTCTTGTTTCGAACGTTCAAGGAAAAGGCTGGCAGTTTAGCGTTAAAGATTAAAATTTTTTGAAAGAAGGGCTTTTGGCAACATACGCCAATCAAACATATATAAACTCCCAGATGAGAGTGGGGGAGGTAGGCTTTTGGAACTGTGATTTGGAAGGGAGAGGCTGTTCGCTTCGGTCAGCTCGGATCGGAGGACAGATCTCCCGCAACGGATGCTGTAAGAGATTGGACTGCCGAGCAAGTAAATTACAGGTAAAAAGGTAGTTTGTACTGGATGTTATTTTGAAGTAAGTACGGTGCGCCTTGTCACCGTGGAGTGTTGAGAAATGTACACGTCGGGCGACATCGCGCCTGTTAAGACGTTTCTTGGAGTAACGCGAGTTTACCTTGTGACAAGCGTACTCCCTAAGTAATTCATGAAATGTAAAGCATCCAGGTAGAAGCAATAGAGATTTCAAACTTCAAAATTAGAGTTTTGGCCCTACAAATAAAAAAATGAACGTTCGGATGCGACTTGTATATACTTCAACTTTTACGTTAATTAAACTATAGAAAATATCCAAAATTTCAGATTTTAATTTCACAGATGCTGGACAAGGTAATTTATCCCCCTATAGCAATAAGGTTTCGCAAAGGTTATTCTTTGTCTCTTGTAGTTAATTATATAATTATGTTGACTTGTAACAACCCACGTGCATTGTCGTACAAAGAAAGATACCCCTAGACAAATCAGAGCCGAGTACGAAGTGCACCGAACCACGAGTGCGGAGGTAAAGTGTGGGGGGCCAGGCGTAAAATTGAAAGATAGAGGAAAAAACTGGACTCTGCCTTTCAGCCTGGAATTTGGAGAGGGGGGAAGAAATAGATTTTTTATGTTTCGAGAGATAGTTTGGACAATCTTAGTTTTCGCGTAGCCTTCTCACCGTGCGGTGGTGGTGTGCTTACTGTGAAAAGTTTCTTTTTCTGGATTCCGGAAATGTTCTCGAAACGCTTACCGGTGTTTGGAATTGCGAATCGCTGGGAAGAAATTCCCTCCGGAGAACAGGGTTGCCATTCCCGGAAGAGAAAGAAAACCGAACAGGTGTGTGAAACACATCTCATCTATCCGAAGGTATCCAGGATGGAGTGTGTTTACAGCTCGTATGACGTTAGTGGAAATTCATAAATTTGTAGGACCTATTTTAGGGTTTTTAGAACCTATTTGAGGGTTTTTAGAACCTATTTTAGGGTTTTTAGAGCCTATTTTAGGGTTTTTAGAGCCTATTTTAGGGTTTTTAGAACCTATTTTAGGGTTTTTAGAACCTAATTTAGTAACCTAAAAGCACACTTTTTAGAACCTAAAACTCCGAGGTCTAGTGATGATATGATTAAATTGATGAAGGGACACTCATAAAGATCACTCCTGCCCACTCATCACCACTTCAGAACGGACTCTGTGTAACTCAAATGAACCAAATCTCTTATTTTTACTTCCAATATACAACTATAGCTCTTTTCAATTCTTACGACGGGTGCTCTAGAAGCTGACAGGGGAAGTGGGGAGCGGGGGAGCGACCAATCCAGCGCGATAAGAAACGTAGCGCCCAGTGGAACCAGTTTCACGTAGTACTTTTTCCGGAGGTGTCGTATCTCTCGGCGCCACTGCTGTTGTCTGGTTGGTCTGTTGCGTAATCCCCGCTCCCCATTTCCCCTGCTAGCTTCTAGAGCGCCCGCCGTAAGAACTGAAAATAACTATAATACCTTTCCATTTCTTTTCTAAAGACTGACATCATTATTTCTCATCAGGCCTGCCGTTGGCGTAGTTATAACGTCGTCGCCTTAGGATATAAGATTCACGGATTCGATACCCGGTGAAAGTACTTTGCACAGTTGTCTGGATTCCACTTTAAACTGTACGTCCAGTCCTGATTAGCCTATCTGTGTATAAAGCGAACTTAAAACAACTATTCGTTCATTCGTCCTATCTATTCCTTTTATTCAGTCAGTATGGACTTTGTCTACTCAATGATAGCACACAATTCTGTAGTCATATTTCGAAATTTCATGAACACTTTCTAACGTTCTTATTACCGTATACTCTAAGTTCGAGTCTCGGTTTGCAGAAGTCCATGTATGTGTGTCTCTTCATCAGTTCCGCAAAATCATCATTCGCCCTCATCGTCACGACTAAACTACGGAGAAAGAAACGTCGCAAAATGGCAGAAACACAATCCTGAGGTTGTTTCGACTTGCACAGTCCCTTCCGACCGTGTGGAGAATTTTTATTCTTCGTATTTCGACATCCTTGCTCCGAGGAACTGGTCCAAGGAACTACGTACGCGCTTCATATCCCAAGCAGATGTTTACTTTGCAAAAGTTTTGCCTGTTTTCCTCGTTCACAAACAGTCACCAGTGAGTTCAACTGCCGCTGCAAATTGAGCCTCCTCCTCCCCTCCCCCCCCCTTCCGGCTTTCTCCAGCGCCTCTCGCAGCCTCTTCAAGTTGACAGTTTCGGATGCTAATTGCAAGACGTCACTTCGCAAGAAAGCAGCATGGTAAGCAATCTCGGCTTTTGATTGGGAATCTTTTGGAAGAGCGATAGTTTCGAGAGACCTTCATCTTGTTTCACAAAGAAGTTCTTGCTTGATTCTCTTCTGATTCCCTCACAACAGGGGCCAATTAAGACGCTCCTGTTGGACAATGATACGTCTGGAGTTGTTCGACAAACAGGATTTGCAAATTTGTGTTTCTTAGAAAGAGACAAATGAAACAGTTCTTTTTTGTTTCAAACAGTGCCTTAATCAAGAACAGAAACATATAACACCATTTAGCTTTGTTTCC
The DNA here is from genome assembly GCF_977018435.1 of Lepisma saccharinum. Taxonomy (NCBI): domain Eukaryota; kingdom Metazoa; phylum Arthropoda; class Insecta; order Zygentoma; family Lepismatidae; genus Lepisma; species Lepisma saccharinum. Next base: position 56,389,298 of record NC_139254.1, on the reverse strand, counting down.
ATGATTATGAAAAAATAAATATGCTGACCAATGCAGTAAAAACATCAACTAAACGTAACGTTTCAACCTTCTAGCAAGGCACTCTTCGGACTCTGTATCAAGTACAAAAGTAACAAGATACAAAAACAGGGCATTATGTATAAACAAAACATTACTCCCTCCAGACTATTAGAAAGTTGTTCTGGAACTTTCTAGCAGGTGGCTTTCACTTGTCAACTGTACTTTCACCTAAAAGGCTAAACATATTTACTTCCATATAGAATGTGATTGGGCTTTATATCTCAAGCTCCTTTTCCTACATTTTCTTCCTGAAGTTAAACAAAGAATGGAAGAAGGTATTAGAAAGAGTGGAAAGGACAAGAGAGAAAGAGGAGAGGAGAAGGAACAAAATGAAGGAAAAAGAGAGTGAGATATAAAGCCCAATCACATTCTATATGGAAGTAAATATGTTTAGCCTTTTAGGTGAAAGTACAGTTGACAAGTGAAAGCCACCTGCTAGAAAGTTCCAGAACAACTTTCTAATAGTCTGGAGGGAGTTATGTGTGTGTGTATATATATAATGCCCTGTTTTTGTATCTTGTTACTTTTGTACTTGATAAAGAGTCTGAAGAAGACTTTGCTAGAGGGTTGAAACGTTACGTTTAGTTTATGTTTTTAATAAAATAAATTACTGCCTTAGTCAGCATATTTATTTTTTAACAAATACATGTTCCAAACAAGTAAAACGTTTAAAACATAATGCCGAAAAGACATATTTTCTAAGAATAATTATTAATAAGGAATCTGTCAATCATCCAAGGAAGGAATGTGTTTCTAGTTACGAGATAAAGTTAGCACTTGACTAACTTCTTAAAATACCTATTACATTACTCTTTTATCTGGCATGTAAGCTGTTCGAGAAGTTTCAGCTAATCCACAGTTGCCAGGTCCCATTATATCCACGTAGTAGCTATTCTGTTTTCGGGAATACATTATAGCGTGAATGCAACTAAATTATGGCATTAACAACTATGTGCTGTATGTTAAGTGCGGAACAACCCTGTTTTACCCATATACTATTAAATGTTAAAAATGTTTCAATACTCGTAAGGAAACATAAGCAGGTGTTTTAAATGTGGCCCAGGGATACTCATTACGATATGATCTATTGATTTGCTTGATTTTATTGGCTTTTTGTGCCACTTTTGCAAATCTGCGAAGATGGGGATGAGTGATGATATGATGAAATTGAGTTGAGTTGAGTTGAGTTGAGTTGGTGTTTTAAGTCCACTTTATGCACAGTAAGGCTAATCGGGACTGGACCTACAGCTTAAAGTGGGATCCGAACCACTTGTGCCTCCACCGGGTATCGAACCCGGGACCATGATGAAATTGATGAATGGACACTCACAAACATCCATGCCCAGGCCGGGAATCGAACCCGGGACCCCTGGAGTCGTAGCGCGATGTGCTAACCACTCTTCTCTTTATTTTTAAAGGAATGCCCCTATTCGGCGGCATCCCCCGTCATTCCCATTTTTTTTAACATTCGTACATATCAGTTATTCTCATTATTCTCGGTTTTCTCATTTTACGGACAACACAAACATCCAATTTCTAGACGAGATTTGAACCTGGGACCCCTGGCTTCGTAGCGCGCTACGCTAACAGTTCCGCCACTGAGGCCGGCTCATTTCTTTGTTAACTGAATATACATTTTCAGCCACTAAACAGATTTCCGTGCACAGTTAACAAAAATACATGGCTTATGTGAAAATTCAAAGTTAAAAAAACACTCAAATAATCACAGACTATCAAATATTAAGTATCAAAATGTTTTAAAAGTTTTAAACATTTGTAAAAATCAAGGTTGTGTGTATTAAACATTTAACACAAGTTGTTTTAAACAGTTTTGCTTTAAGCATGCCAACCTAGTTGTCAGAAGGCAGAATCGCCTTAAGAACTTCTGGCGATCAGTGACGAAATCCAGGTCCTTTACCGTGTTCCTAAGCTCCAAACGAGGTTATACTGTTTCTAGCCTGCAATGTTTGATTACACACGAAGGCTGTAGCAAACTGTTTTCAGGCTCGATAACCGGTGAAGCCAGACAGTGGTTCCAATCCTACTTTAAACTGTAAGTTCAGACCCAAGTACCCTATTTATGCATAGAGTGGGATCTAAATGTCGTTGGACCTCCACGTAGCCAACACCGGGACGTGAGGGTTCAACATTGAACCTGTATTTTGCCTATTGGGAGTTTCATTCTCTCGGCAAGAATTGAGTACTTACTGCTGATACTTTCGGAGAAAAAAAATATTTTCTAATGTAAAAGACGTGCTTATTTTTGGCGGAAACTTCACCTAAACATCCTACTGAAGTACATATATATAACCATTACTAAAGTGTTCAAGCTTAAACATAATCATGCAATACATTTATAATAACAAAACTGTACTTAATTGTAATAACGTCTTTATCATTTTGTGTATATATGTAAATGCCTTGCGATGCAATAACTTTATCTCTTTTTGAGCAAAACCAATACACTAACCTCATGCTCTTTTCCCTATAATATTTCATGGTTTATATTATTATTATTATTACTGCAATACAATTACACTTAGAGGAGAAGGTCTAAATATGGGCGAAGGTTTAAATATGGATTTTGGAGTTATCAGCGCTGGTGGGTACTGCAGACTGGCAGAGGCTATTGGAACTGCTTATCTGTCAAGGACAAAGGTTGCGGCGCCAATTCCAAGAGAAAGTAGTGGTTAGTTTCGGCCTTGGACGCTGTTATTGAATTGCGACTTCCGATAACTTTTTGCAGGTATGTTTTAACTCAGCGTTTTCTGAATTCTCATCTGCTTTGTATAGGTTATCATATTTGCGGTACATAAAACAAATGTGGGCTTTTATAATGCCATGATTTGTTTGTGAAATATGTACCACAGAGAGCGAAAATAAATTGAAAAATAAAAATAGCGTGATGGTCTAAATATGGGCTATGACTTGAGGTCTAATGTTGAGATCACATTTTCAACAAATATTTGGATGTTTTTCTTAATTTCGATTTTTCCCATTCAACAGATTATTCATAAATATGAATTTTATAATGTTTTAGCGATAAATGACTTCTTTCTTTCAATATTAATTGCTTTTTGTAATATTGCCACTAGTATTCCATATTTAGACCACAATTTTTGAAATACATCATTTTACCAAATTTTGGAAATTGCTTTTTTTAAAAAAAAAATGGAGACCATCTATATTTTAGCATGCATTTAATGGATATGCATTTTAAAGGCAGGTGTTTGGTATATTATTTTTTCCCTCCGAAAATGACAACATAAAAAGTTGGCCCATATTTAGACCTTTTCCTCTACTCTTGGTTTTGCTTTAAATTTCATTTTTCGAAATTTCATTTTAGTTACTCTTACATACAGCCCAATCCATAAAAAAACGTACACACACACAAAACACAAAACACAGAAACCACAAATATTAAAACAATTTTTAGTTATAGGTATAAAAAATACAACTTATTTTATTTGTGTACTCTGTAAAATAAGGCCTGTTCTGGCTGCCAGAACAAGTCTTGTAATCGAAATATATAAATCAAACACTTTTTAAAGTTTTTATAATACATGTAATATGTAATATCATAATAAAGTACACATAAAAGAAAAACAGGTTGACCGGTAAATTCGGAGCATAAGACGTCCTGCAGGACATAAGCGCATACACTCGAATGTATGCGGGTGGAAGAGGGCTGCTTCGGTGGGTTCCCACCCTTTTTTCGGCGGGAAATTATCCTTCCTAAACTCAACCTAAACTATGATGCCTACAATATATTCAAAACTAGAAAATAACCAAATGTTACATGTCGACGTAAGCGACCTCCCCTAAATGTAACACATTTGTCACGTCTCTGCGTTTAAGGGTCACACACGATTAGACAAAACTGGCAGATAAGCTACGTAAATAACAAAATCAATCAATTTTCACAAATACAGTGACGAAATAGCTTGATCCATATTGCTCTCCCTGGCATCTTTCGTATTATCTCATTGGCAAATGCGACAGATGACAGGAGAGACACAGCCACTGCAGTGGCATCCAAGAGAGAGCGCTGTTACAGCTTTCAAAGGGGGCACAAGAGAAACATTATTCAATGTTTGTTATGTTATGTTCTCTACACGTGACGTAAGATTGCCGTTATTTAACACAGCGTCTCCGACAACGATGTTCTTGAGATGCGTCTCGTTTAAGGCAAAATTTCGTGCCCCGCGAAAACAATACGGTGGGATCGTTGAAGAGGGGATCACAAGAGAAAATGCAACAACAGGAAATTGAATTCTCACCAGAACGAACAAGGGATGAGTCATTTCTCCACCTCGGCATTTATACCCTTCTCCGCCGTCACACCCAAGCAGCAAAGGCAATATTTTCTTGACGCGCTTCGCCCGCGAAAACAAACAAAGAGATCCACAGTATTTCTGGCAGACGCGGGGGTAAATATGAAAACAAAGTCATCAATCCTTATTTCCCCGTCCTATTAGGGGATTAAATTCAGAAATGTTCTGTTCGTACAATTCAGCTAGCTGGCAGTAATCGTCTCTTTCCCGGTTGTCGTAGATGGTACTTGCGGTTTTCTCATTAGCACTAAAAAAATGGGATGTTAGGAATCCCAGATTTACGGTCGCCGGGAAGAAATTCGAAAAGCTAAAATATAAGTTTTTATTACTTCTTGATAAGGACTTTTGATTCGTTGCCGTTTTAAAGCCAGATTTTTGGAAGACGTTTTCTGAGAGAAACGAGATATGAAAATCGCGTTAATGGTGGTTCTTCATATAAAAACCCTTCGCTCGAAGACGCTTTACGAATTTAATGCGATGACTTAAATTAGTGGAAAACAGTAATGTCTCTTACAATATTCATCTTAGTTTTATCATTATAATTTCTTTTGTCTTCTTTTATACTCCAGTTCGCAGTTTCTTCGAAGATCCTTTCATATTATTAAGGATTCTCTGTTTTCATGTACCATTCTGTCAGTACCTACCCAAGTCGATAATTCTCTCGGAATTCGGAACGTAAGTACACAAGTGTTTTAGTATCTATAGTACTTCAGTATTTAGTTCATAATAACGTGCCTCTGCAGCAACACAAGAAAAATACATACCTATTAAATTCAAGCAGCGTTATGAATGAACTAATTTTGAAGTTCTCCACGCTTTCAAACAATATTTTGTACTATTTATAATGTAAGAATTTTCGGACGTGTATGAGAGCCCAGATTTAACACGAAGAAGTGAATCAATTTGCAGATCTGTTCACGCAGAAAAAAAAAACTAAGTTTATAAAGAAACAGAAGGAGAAATGTATTAATATCATGCATTTAACAGTATGATCACTTCAGCGGAATAGTGGAAAAGCTTGTCAAAGTTTCAGTTCGTTGTGTTCTCAGATGGCAGCCAATCCATTCGTCACGGGTGTCACATTTTCCGTCAATGTTTGAACTGTAAAGTTAGCGTGACTTACTTTTCTTTCCAAATTGAAATGGGGAGAGAAATAGTACATCAATAATTTCCTGCAGCCAAACTCACACGAACTAAAGCAAAACCTTGGTAGAGAAATTGAAGGAAATATGGTATCACGAATGTTGGGAACTGTCATTGGAGGTGGAAAGCTTGTGGTCGCTGAATGAATCTTTTGCACTAAAATGTATATTATGTTATGCATAGAACAAAGTAAATTTTCAGAGATTTTATTTTTAAATTTTTATAAAAAAAATCATGTGGCACGGGTGTTACGAATGATCTACAAATTCAAGTTCAATACCAAATAGACACGGATAAAACATAAACAAAACAATATATTCGTTGAATCCATGAAATTTTGTATCTTTTATTGGGGTTAAAGTAAAAAAAAACTGAATGTTTTCGACCAACATTTCCACTTTCATGGATTTGTTCATACGCTAGTTGTAAATCAATCATTATTCAAAGTCTAATGCTTGATTGATTGATTGAATTGCTATTTTAAGTCCGCTTTATACACAGTAAGGCTAAACGGGATTGGACCTACAGTTTAAAGTAGGATCGAAAACACTATGTACCTTCGCCGGGTTTCGAACTAGGTACCTCTTTATTACAAGGCAACGACGCTAACATTGCGCCATCGGAGTGGCCTCAAAGAGTAATGCGAATCAGTGTGCAATGAGGCTCCATCGGGGATCGAACCCGGGACCTCTTTATTGTTCCATGGGAGAGGACCACGGAATAGTGGAATAAGAACTCATAATAAGAAGGAATGGAAGTACAGTACCAAGAACGATATTTCCTTTTAGAAATGCGAGTTAATCATAAAGAATACACTGTATAGATTGAAGAGCAGTAAGAAGACTCCTGGCAAAAAAATACTTGTTTAGGCAGTTCAGAAAAAAAGCTGATATTCGCCCACGCACCGTACCACAGACTCGTAATATTGGCGCTTATCTGTTTTAATGTATATCAAAACTCGCTTATATCGCTGATCTAAGCAGTGACGTCGCCTTTAAGAAAGCCTACGAGCTTCTTTCCACCAAAGGAGAAAACCCCGTACTCACTCCCGACGCCATTTCTATGCTAATATTCTTCCAAACTTTTCAATGTCTTTCCCTCGGAAATTCATTTGCCTTATTAAGATCGACCCATTTGTAGGGATGAGAGATCAATACATTATGTTAATTGGAGGAAAGTACCGCCGGGGTCGCCCTAAGGGCTCAAAGTTAATGGGGACTCAATTAGTAGGGCTTGGCCAAAGGGCTGGGCCTCATCTGGGCACAAAGGAAGCGATGCTGGGCGGAGAAAGTGATTGGGACATGGCTGACAAATATTGCAGAAATAATTGTTCACTCTTTTCGGTGCCTGTAATAACTGAGCGGTGCTTCTTTTTATGAAACTCCAAGCCTTTTTATTACTCGTGGATCAAATGGAAACTCAATAGCTTTAGCTCGTGTGTTGGCCGAAGCAGAAAACGTTACATTACGTACGAATAGAAGAGACGATAGAAGACAAACGGTCCTCTTGTACATGCAAAGGCAAACACACGTCCGCATGCATGAGCATATGCTCCTGATGGGCAATTGAGCAGGGTATTAGGCCAAATAAGGACAAAGTGAACAAAATTGGAATTGTACAGAGGTAAAGAAAATTTCAAATGACAAGGAATTTTGCCTCTGTCTATACGAGCAAAAATATAACTTGCCTTCATTCTAACTTTTCCTATATTTATAAGCCTCTGGAACTTGCCCAAGCTCTCACCAACTGTCCTGCCGATAAGGGCTGCCTCAATGTGGTACTGATCACACAACCTATACGGACTAGAACCAATGTGCATTGAAGCCCACTACACACCCGTTTGTTTTATTGTTAAACAACATATAGTTAGTTCTATCTCGTTTAAAATTTCAAATGAATTCAATAAATTCGGTATCTCAATTTCTCACTATGCCCGAGAGATTTAAAACCATATAGTCAATTTCAAGTTTCACACGAATCATCACGATATCTGAGAAACTACTGTAAGGTTCTCCAATGAACTTTTGCAATGTCTAAAACAATTAAATCACTAATGTATGAATCATACATTATATTAATTTGTACATTATATGTGGAAGAGAATTAGAAAAATCAAAACAATTAACTGGCCGATGTCATGTGCAAATCTCTAAAAATGAAGCTAAGTAAGCTGCAAGAAAACATACTGGCAATAGGTTATAATTTAATTATCTTTCTTGCTAGTGGCATTCTATGTTTAACATCACCTGATACGTTTAGTGACAGAAAGGGTTAGGGCTTTCCTCCCGGGTGTAAGAGGTATGAGTTAGTTCCTCCAAGAGGGTTGACCTTTGGTATTGACCGAACTGAGCGCTTTTTGAAAAGAGGTAGGGCGCTGTGACCTCGTAGAGAAGAAAAACGTGGCAATGGGAATCCATGTCTTAACCAACGTATCAAAATTCCCCTTTGGAGATAATTAAATATTGTTGGAACACCTTTCTGCAGTCTGTTGAGAGAGTCTCTGGAGAAAGCGTGCTTAACTTAGCCTACTCGCTTTCTCCCCTTCTTTGCCGTTATGCGCGGCCTTGCACCGTAGATTGTCGAGTGACAGTATCTGTTCAAATGCTCTTTACTATATGTTTTGTCTGGTTTTACTGCGTACGGCCTACAAGCTGGCGAGGTAAGTGGGGAGCGGGAAAGCAACCAATCCAGCGCGATTAGAAAGACAGCAGCTTGTAGAACGAGATGCGCGCAGCACCTCGTCCCGCGAAGGTGTAACTCTCGACGCCACCGCTGTTTTCTGGTTGGTCTGCATCGTATTACCCGCTCCCCCTTTCCCTTCCCAGCATGTAGGTCGCCCGCAGTAAAACCAGACAATAACTATAGAAGTAGTCATTTGACATGGTTTGTTTACGGTAGAAAATTGTGGTTGTCGAAGGCTTCCTACTGGAGTAAATAATCGTTCCCAAGTTCTCCAGATCCAGAGAGAGATGAGATTAAGGCCAGCAGAGCGGCAACCTGTTTAGTTGCTGTTATATCATAATAATTGATTGATTGAATGGTTTGCTTTAGTATACTTCACTTTTCGTGCCAGTTTGGCTAATTTGCGAAGATGGGGATGAGTGATTATATGATGAAACTGATGAATGGGCACTCACAAACATCCATGCTAAGGCCGGGATTCGAACCCGGGACCCCTAGTGTCCTAGCGCGATGATAACCACTCCGCCACTCCGCCCTGCGCTGTAATCTCATAAGTTCAACCCCGATCATACGGTGCTACGGACGAATAGTCTTAGGAACATTAGCAGACAGACACAGAAAGACACACAGAGAGAGAGAGAGAGAGAGAGAGAGAGAGAGAGAGAGAGAGAGAGAGAGATGGATAGAATTACAGTAAATGAAACCAATTCCGAGTACGGTCCGTTACAAAGGAAGAGTTCTTTACCCTGACCACCGTACCTGCATACAGGCTTTGTTTCTTTGTACCCTAACGTGGCTTGCTAACGCGGGACTTGCACCAGCCAGAGAATTCCGGTGCGGTAGGCATGGCGTGCGTGTGGTGTGGGTGGCATAACAGATAAGGGGGAGAGAGAGAATAGAAGGTGAAACAGAGAGAGAGAGAGAATTTACCACGGCGGTCCCTTTTACCCGGCTGTGATGTTCGTTTTACAACGGATTGCCCGGTGGAACATAAACCCACAGCAGCAGTTTTGTTCCTAGTCGTGCAGCATGCGGTGCATCGGACTGCTGGGTTAAAGTGTGAAATGTAAGAGATGAGGAGAAGGGGATGGAGCTTCAGCTTTCAGCAACCAGGGCTAAGGAGAAAATATCCAAGCGTTATCCACATATACATTATTCCCATAGCTGGGAGGCCGCGAATGGTTAAACGTGTAGGTCCCTTTCCAAACAGTAATGTACTTTTCCCTGAACAGTTTAAACCAGTCCATAGCCCATTCGAAGGACATCGCACAAGAAACAATGTTCCACATACTAGCGGAAGTGTAAGGAGTATGCAAACTGTCCATCATCATTGTCATTGCGCCTCCCAGATGGTAGCGTCGTCGCCTTCTAATCAAGGGGTCCCGGGTTCGATACCAGGTGGAGGCACATTGTAATGTGTATCCAAACTGTAGTTCCATTCCCGATTAGCCATTCTGTGTATAAATGGGACTTAAAACTTCAATTCGATCATCATTAGATTTGTTTTGTGAGGTATGAGCATTGAAATAACCTCAATAGAAGTAACATTAAACCGTTTCTGACCTGCCTCAGGCTTGAAGTATAGTCTTGTCTGAAGTGACGTCACGTAGTGCAGATCGAAAGCGCCATAAACGAACAATCGAGCCCGCAGTAAGTGACAATGCACACTTGTTTACTAGACTCCTTCGATTGTTCGCTTGTTTGAAATCATGGGAATCGAAAGTCCGCCATTGCTGGTAATAGTTGTTATGTTGTGTGGAAATGTAAGGGCTTTCTAGAATGTTATGTGATTTCTATGGTGAAATCTGGAGGTCGGTGGATGAAGAAGTGTAATTTTTGGACAGCCATTAACGGAAAATAAACATTGGAGATGGATGAATAGTGGATTAATGACATTTTGGTAGATTTTCATTTTTTGCGTATATATTTGTGTTTCATCACTTCTCGTGTACAATCTTGGAATCACTCCGTTAATATTTTTCAATTTTCTGCATGCAATATCTGTTGTTCTAGTGCCTACAATAGGCTAATGTAAAACAGCTAAAAGTGTTCAAAAGGCAACGTGACTCGCTAATCAATATCATGATGCTAAATTAGATAACTTGATGTTCGGTAAGCGTGAATATTTGGAGTTCCACTGAAGAAACACACACCCTTGGAAAGTAACAGCCAATGTTGATAAGCTAAGAGAAATACAGAGTGTTTCAACATGACTCGTCACATTTTAATGGTCGTATGTTTGTGTGTACAAAGCCTGAGTGTAACTTATTCGTCAGTCCGATAGAAAACGTAACACGATTCACCTCATACACATGCTCTACGTAATATCCTTTCTTGTTACACGAATACCAAGATGCAAGAGGATTTCTTACTGCAGAATATCAGTTCTCACTGACTCCTCAGGAGTTAATATGCAAATTTTAAGTCCATCCAGTTGGCCTCTATGCATTAGGGATTTCTCTAGCTTGGACAAATCTATAAACTATCATTAGGTGTAGGTGAAGTATGTGTCCACATTTAATCACGGCAGTATGTCTCCACATTTTTTCTCGATACGTCATTATGATCCACGGTAGGTTAGGTTAGGTTAGGTTAGGTAAATAAAACATACACATCTTGTTTATTTGTAAGTTCCCCTTACCTAACCTAATCTAACATTACCTAGCCTAACGTGGTTGACAAGAAAGTAAAGTGAAGAACATATACACAAATAAAGAACTTGAAACACCTGAAACATACATACATATCACACCTACATTCTTCCAATGTGGAGATATACTGCACCTATACCTTATCATTAGTCACAGGTATGGAACTCTGTGGCAAGACACCTCTTTGATGAAGAAACCCTGCAGCACAAATCTTTTGATGACACTATTGAGTGCTATTGTCACTGTTATCTACCTTCTACAGGGGTGCGAGAAATCCACGTACCTTTAGATTTGATTGATTTGATCGATTTGGTGTTTTTCCACTTTATGCACAGTAAGGCTAATCGGGACTGAACCTACAGTTTAAAGTGGAATCCAAACCACAATGTGCCTTCACCGGGTATCGAACCCGGGACCCCTTGATTACAAGGCAACGACGGTACCACTGCGCCATCGAGGAGGTCCAACGTACCTTTAGATTACGTAACATAGTGCATATTATCCATGGATTGCATATTTATTTATTATAACATTTGTATCTATTTATTTAAATTATAACATGCTTGGGAACTATACATTACGTTGCGCAGAACATTTGCCCCGTGCGTTGTCGTCACTAGCCGTTCCTCAGCATCAACTATGTCCGCTCACATCAGCCATGGTGCAACAATTGACACGAATTCGAGCGAGCGTTTCACGTGACCTTCAGAGCAGGGACACCAACCACGAAAGCGAAATCATTGCAAAGCAACCAGAAACGGGCTAATTTTTAGGACGGTCGCAACAAGATGCATGCAAGAAGGGGTACGGGGACATTTTGCAGACTGATTTCCCACATTCGGTACATTGTCACGAAGTCTCCAGGTGCTAACAACAACAAATTCTTAGAGCTGCAGCCAATCAGTTTGACTGCATTCATTACAACATGCTGTGGAAAATTTATAAAATAGGTTGCAATAACATTGGAACTAACTAAAACGGACGACTCGTCATCTCTCTCCCTCTCCTTTAAACGAAAACCGCTAGAATGCACCAAAGGAAATCCCACGAAGTGCTGTTCAGGACCAAGGCGATCAATCAAAATCTGACGTAACAATTCCTGGTTTTTGGACTAGAGAGCACTTATCCTTAAGTGATGGAAAGCATTGATACAAACCCTCTTAGATGCCTCACCAAACAACCAAGAAAACACTTTCCAAGGTGGATGAATTGAAGGGAATAAATTTCACAGAAAACTCCAAACATTCCCTAGGGATTTATATTTGCTGAAAGACTGCGGCATGAAATATTTCAAGGACTGAAAAGACACAAGACGTTTCAAAAAGAATAAACTAACAAACATATTTTGGAAACATTCTCCCCGAATGCCAATTCTTGCCTAAATGTAGGTATATAAGTATGTGTTTTCATGTGTTATATGTGATGTTATATGTATATACAGTATTGGACAAATTACTGGACTCAATAGTTGGAAAATGAAACACAGATAAACTCAATTTATGTAACTAGAGAAATTTGACACATTTAGTGTCTTGAGCTATACGAGTACACACTGAAAATACTGTTAGTACTTCGTGTGACCAACTTTCGCATTTTCGACCCCATTTTCATCACTGCTTCTGTATAATTCCTTTACCACTCTTATTTCTACACTTCAAACCACGAAGTTACATGTTTCTCCGGAGATACAAATATAGAACACCCTTACAAGTATTAGAATTAATATTATTTTCTATCTTATAACCAAAAAATAGCATAAATAACACGGTAAACATTGTTCGTATTGTTCCAGGCATTTTGCGAATATGCAAATATGCTGCCATATATTCTTGGGACACAGTAAAAGAAAGGATTGTGGAAACAAGATTATATCAAAGCTGACAATAAAAAGTTATAACGATCTTCAAATTGAGTTAGTTAGAACAATTTCAAAACAAGAAAATGTGCTTCTTTTTACAATGAGTCCAAAAATTTGGCCAATACTGTATATCGTATCAATCCTTAGGATTATACTTTACTTCATTTAAAAGTCTCTCTAGAGGCTCGAACTAACCAGGTCATTCACTTGCTAGTTACCAGCTGCCCATTCCTTTCAGGTATGTGAGATATGCACTGTCGTGTATCAAGCAAACTTCCTGATGTATTAAGGCTCTGCAAGTTTTACAGAAGGTTTACAAGCAGCAAGCTGTGAATACTAGGAAGGATAAATCACGTGTCAGCGTGGAGGAAACTCCACGGACAGGGGTTTTATGGGGACGGACAGGCTGGCAAGTAACTCACTTTTCGTTTGGTTCAGAGACAGGAAGAAGACTTTGGGAAGGAGAGGAGTCAGCCTGAGTTAGGTGAACTACCTACGAAGCCTACAGAGAGCTCAGTTTACTAAATTGATGATTATTGTTCTAAGTATAGACAGGTAACTATCCTAACCATTACATGCATGCCAATACTGCATATATAGGGTGTTCAATTTACAATAAGATCCATCGTAGAAACAGCATGAGAGTAAACGCAAATATAGATGCGGAAGGCTATGAAATGTCTGACAAAATCTTGGTAGGTTTCACCATCCACGGTTGTTCAAAGAACACGAGGCCGTTATCGCCGTGAGATGTCATGACGCATCAGACGCCAATTTTCGTAGGATGCAGAGGAGACTTAAAAAGAGGCAGGTTGCCAGTGCTCTGTGTACGGTGATTTTGGCTACAGACATATCCACTGAGGTAAAACCACGCTTCGACTGTAAAGAACACCTTACCTAAAGTGGAAATGTCCCCAGGAATGAAGTCATTAAACCATTGGCAACTCACCATCTTCAAAGGCAGCTCTCCGCAACTGACTCACTGGAGTTTCTACGTCCAAATATTTCACTCCCTTCCTTTCCCCTGCCTTCCTCGCCAAGCGCTTCTCAACGGAACAATACAGGGTTCGAGTTACTACTACAAACTAAATATGGGCACAAATATGTACTCGACAAAGTACAGTCCTGTTTAAAGTTGAACGCACTGTATATATTTGTATATTTTCTCATGTAAATAAAAATGAGTTGATTTCGAGTGAGTTTACTCTTTCGAAAATGAGTTACTTATACGGCGTATCGTTCCACACAATGTCAGCGATCGAGCCTATACAGCAAGGGTAATTCGAGGCTCTTCCGGTAACAACAATCGAGACGTGGAAACCACGCGCAACAATGAGCCAGCATCATGTTTGTTCCACGCAAACCGTTACATTGTTGAAGATAATGACGCGCCAGCTTCATCGCTGTTTAAATGAACCGACATCGAGCCGCCTCACCGTGGGAATTCGCTCAATACCCGGCCTTCTTAGGTTACACCGTTAACGAGCCGCTGGATGTATTGAGCCTTGCTCCGCCAATGGGTCTCGAAAGGCCCAATTACGGACTCAAATGACAACGGAGAGTTGCTCCAGAGCGCCGACCGTTCGCGGAAGGGTCAGGTTCGCCCGGAATAATTTGGCTTCGAGCTAGGCCCTGGAGTTTCCGAACCCCTGGACACAGTGGAAACACTCATTTCAAACCTGCAGTTGAATTGATTGTTCAAACTAGATGCCGCCCTACAATGCAAAAGCGGTTCTTGTGTTTTTAACACAAATCCAACGGCTTTTTTTATCATGTATCAAATTACTGCTAAATATAATTTTATCATGTCGTGTCAATCTCCTCAACATAGAGAATTGTATCATGCCAGAATTCATGAACCCAATCACCAGGCGTTGATCTCTCGGGCATTCAAAGAATGTCATGCCAGTAGTTAACAAACCTTCCTGGATTATTGGCAGTTAAGGTGCTGATCACGGGGCAATGACCAGGGAATCGGAAGAAGGAATAAGTTGGAGAGCAACGGGTGGAGAGGGGTCTTTTGCCTTTGGTCTTGGAGCTGAAAGCAAGAGGAGAGATTGAGTGAACGAGTACAGGCTTACTTTAAGAGCTTTCTGAAAGGAACTTCATCATCAGTGACAGACAGGTATTGTCCCATTTCAACCATGTTTGATACAGACTTGAAAGTATAAAATCCAAGTGGTTTCGTTTTGTCATTTCCAAGTGTGCATAGTTAACCTCTAGCTCCTTACCATCAAGCCATCAGCAAGAGGCGAGTGCTCTATATCATATCCCCATTTCTGAGAGAATGATACGATGTTACTTACTATCGCAATCGTAGTCATAATGAAGCATATTACTATTACCACTATGCAAATGTGTATATGTTACCAGTAAATTAATTTCAAAGTACCATAGAGTATTGGTTCGACCATATGTCAGTAAATCTTATAATAACATTTACACGAGATTTAAGTATATTTACATTCTAAAAAAACAAACTAAACTCTCTCTCATACACACAAGCACACACACACAAAAGCTATCAAAAATTTGACCAAATCGCTATTGAAGATCAGACTTAACGTCCATCTAACGCACCTACAAGTTCTTTGTCTTTCGTCTTTAATATCCAAGGCTGCATACTTTTCGGTAGGGAAATATTTTTTGAGTGGACCGTTAAATACTCGAATAATTTTTCAAATGTGTTTCTTACATTGAAATCGTTATGCTTTCAATTGCATTTTGTTTGAGAGAGATAAAACATCCATGCCAAGAGATAAATATAATTATCTATTGCTGGGATAAATTCTTTTATGGGGGGAGGGAATCTCCTGCATCCTCCATTACTTCATTGGCTATTACAGTTTTACTTATAGCCGCCCCTCGAGCGGCCGAGTTGTTAGCACATCGCGCTACGACACCATGGGTACCCGGTTCGAATCTTGGCCTGGGCATGGATGTTTGTGTGTGTCCATTCATAAATTTAATCATGTCATCACTCATTACCATCTTCTCAAATTAGCCAAAGTGGCACAAGAAGCGAAGTAAAATAAAGGAAATCAAAGTTTTACTTAGAGCCATTATGGCATCCCTTAGATAGGGAAGGAAGTGATGAACAAACAATAATTTTGGAATGCCCTGTATATAATCGTAACTAATCGGCTGTTTGACCGAAATGACACCTAATGTTTTTGGCGGCAAAGGAAAAAATGTTGCAACTCATAAACTATAGAAAGAAATCTCGTAACAGTTACCAAAGATTAAACGCCTTACAATTACTGAAAAAAGTAACTCAGCTACAGTAAAGTGTTAATATTTACGAGAATATGCTGTAAAAAAATGTAAACACTCAGTTTAAACATGTGTATTGGTTTAGCGTTAAATTTTCTAAATGAAATCAAGTAATTTCATTCCAGTGTTCTCACATTTCACCCAGTGACGCCAGTGAATTCGTTCTCTCTCTCTCTCTCTCTCTTCCCCCACATGTTCAATTGCGCGCATTGATTTCAACGGGAACTACTTGCTTGAAACGTTCGTTCTGGTTCGCTTACAATGCTTACGTATCCTCAGGGAATTCCTGGATTTGTTTGCAATTTCCGATAGAGAACGCAATGCAAATGTAATCGCCCAACTTCCATTTAATCTATTTTAGAGGTAATGCGATTAAGAAATCCGACACACCGCAGCACTCCATTTCTGGACAACTAAAACTTTGTATATTTTCCAAGGCCTGAAAATTGTACTAAATGCCTGACCCGTCCAAATATTGTTTCAGAGACTGACATTAATACTGTACTAAGTGGCGTGTGGTGACATTTATCCTTGGGGAAGCTGCCCCAGAACTATTAAGAAACTCAAGAATATTTAAGGTATTTCTACCTTCAAAACGATCTTTAATAAGTGGCTATATCAAGGTGAAAAACAGTAATTCTCTGTCTTTGTAAACTCAAGTCCTTCCTTGTTAGAAATGTCCCTTGCTATTAATGTTTTCAAAATATTTTTGAAACGAGCACGCTCATGAAAATATGTTATTCTTCTCTCAAGAAATCATAGTTTTTGCGTCTCTAATATGTTTCAAAGCCTTTAATTATAATTTTTTAAAAAAATGCTTCGCTGATCTGCCTCAACGCTGGTAATGACAATGGAAAAAAAATCCCTGTATGTAGATATTTAACCGTACAGTTTGCAACACTACGGTAGCTACAGCAGCAGGCCTTACTGATGGTACTGCGGTTGCACTTCAGCCCCTGTTGATTGGGGATAAAGTTATCGTACATAGAAACTGGCGTGTTATTAGATGGTTCAAGGTCACGGGAGTCCAGTTTTCATTTCTTGCTTCCCCCGAGTCCGGAGTGTTGGGCGAAATACACCAATGTTTTGTCAAATTGCCACAAGGTGGTGCTAAGGGTTGCCATTTCGAAAACGAACTAACTGGGAGGACGACTACAAGTTCATTCTTTTGAGATGATAGAAAGTAATTATCAAAAAAAATATGATCAAAAATCTAAATGTTTGCAACTGAAATACTGTGGGCCAGCACTGCTGGCCTTGCTGTATTGGAATGCACGCGCATGCTATACTATACAGGGTTTATATAAATATGTGTCATACCCTTCGTTACAGAGGTATGAAATGAATTCCCTGTAGTGACTCGTGGTTGTGTAATGTACCTCAAATGTGCATTTGTACTGACTTTCTTGTGTACAGTTGGGCATGGAATTTGTTTTTTGTGTCTGATTGTCGTTTGTTCTG
Source organism: Lepisma saccharinum (assembly GCF_977018435.1). Lineage (NCBI taxonomy): Eukaryota > Metazoa > Arthropoda > Insecta > Zygentoma > Lepismatidae > Lepisma > Lepisma saccharinum. The sequence continues at coordinate 56,371,836 of NC_139254.1, read as the reverse complement.
TTTTACAGTAACTTCCATCACAACACATCACAACGATGTATTCAGAGGCTGAAATGGCGGATATGCACAACATGTACTGCCTAGCAGATGGGAATGCGGACGCAGCACGTCAACGTTATGCTGAACGTTATCCTGGGAGGAAGTTACCTTGTGCAAGAACGTCTGTACGACTACGCCAACGCTTGTGAGAGACAGGCACATTTGAGAAGAAAGTTGCAGATGATGGGAGACCACGCGGTGTACGAACGCCTGAGCTTGAAGAACGGGTTCTTCGGACTGTGGAAGAAACTCCATCAACCAGTACAAGGAGAATTGCGAGAAGGGAAGGCGTTAATCACATGACGATCTGGAACATTCTGCATGAAAATCTTATCTATCCGTATCACCTTCAACGGGTGCAAGGATTAAATGAGGCAGACTTTCAGCCACGAATAAATTTCTGTCAACGCATGTTAGGGCAGTGTACTGTGTTTCTGCAGTTCTTAGGATGTACCTTATTCACTGATGAGGCTGGCTTTTCACGTGATGGGATCTTCAATTATCATAACAATCACATCTGGGCTTATGAAAACCCTCATGCAGTTCGACAAGACAAACATCAACAGAGGTTCAGCCTCAACGTGTTTGGTGGAATCATTAATGATCATCTCATTTGCCCCTACTTCTTTCCGCAACGTCTGACTGGACAAACGTATCTACAGTATCTCAGACATGAGTTGCTGCATTTACTTGATGATGTACCTCTAGACGTCATCCAACGAATGTGGTTTATGCACGATGGTGCTTCACCACATTTTACACGGATAGTTCGCCAGTTTCCGAATAGATGGATTGGTCGCGGAGGGATCCATTGCGTGGCCTGCCCGATCGCCAGATTTAAACCCAATAGATTTTTTCCTTTGGGGACATTTAAAATCCTTGGTATATTCAACTCCCGTACCCAATGTCGATGTTCTGAGGGAGCGTATCCAACATGGATTTGACCAAATACGGAACACACCAGGAGGTTTCCACAACGTACGACAATGTATGAAACGTAGGCTCAGGGGATGCATGGAAGCAGGAGGTGGTCAGTTCGAGCAATTTTTGTAAATGGCAATGTGTTTGGTAAATGTATAATTTTTGTGCCATGAATATTAAATCCTTTCATACATGTAAATGTGTTTGGTCAATGTCTCATTTTTGTGCCATGAATATTATTTTCTTTCATACTTCAGTAACGAAGGATTTTCGGACCCATGTTCATATCAACTTTTTGTTATGTTTTGGTGTCAAGAATAAATTCCTAAAGTTTCAGACACATGTTTTATACACACTGTATATATGAAGAATGACAAAGTGCTGAAATAAATTACCAACATAATCATACATCCATGGCTTAACTGGGTTCGAATCTTGTTTCGTATTACAGAAACCAGTGCCATGCCACATGCCCTGTGGCGTATTCTCCACGCGTTTACTGACGGTAAAATATTATATATATATTATATAATAAATATTACATATATTATATGTATAAAGTAATTAAAGTACTTATAGACTGGTTCATGTGCGCCACTGCTCGTTCCCCATTGCACCCTTCTAACGACCGGGTTTCCACCCGATTGTACGTGGGGAGGGCGAGGATCATAAGAGTAATTTGCGTGTTGCTATTTTAAAACACGCGGTATACGGGACTCAGCGTTGGCGGGAGAACACTCCTTGTTCCTTCCTGCTTTCTGCACCGCGTTTGGCAGAGGCAGTGTTGCTATATGAAGGAAAACTTTTCCTAGTGCAGGGAAATCTAGCTCCAATTTTAGTTTTAAAATGGGAGATTTTATGAGAAATATAGAAGTTGCCAAAAAAAAATTAAGTTGTCGGATTTCTTTATTTTATCTTACGTGCCTTAGTTGGTGTTTTAATTCCGTTACATCTAGTTAATCTATATAGGGTATATAATATATACACAAATAAGAATTGTTGCTAGGAACATGGTAAAATGTTCAGGGTACACCACTACGCGTGCCACTTTGGTGTGAATTGTTTGTTTGTTTGAATTGTTGTTTTATGCATAGAACGGCTAATCGGAACTGGACCTACAGTTTACAGTGAGATCCGAACCACTGTGCCATGTTCCTCCACTGGTATCGAACCCGGTTCCCCTTGATTACATTACCATTACGCCACAGGGGAGGTAATTTTGGGGTGAAAGCTGAACCTGAGTTTTGATAGCAGTTTCTTCTTGAGATGAACGTGATTAATATCCGAACATTTATCAGCGAGAGAGAGAGAGATGGTGTTCCTTCTAGCCGCTTCCACCAATTATCGAATTCGCATCCTTATCCATCCATCCTTTCTCTCTTCCCCCTCGTGCGAAATTGTTTCTCGCGCTCCATTTGAGCAGCAGCGATTCTGTCCAAGACACCTGTCGACAGTCCGGGGAATCTCTGCCCGGCGCCAGCTGTCACCTCGCAGTCCCTCGCGCGCTGTGTCCTTCCAGCCGACCGACCCGGTCCGAAGTTATGAACCGATGCCTCGCCAACCGACAATTCAGACGTCACACTTCGCTGCATAATCGCTCGATATATACTTTCTGCTTCAATCAAGGCCGCCAAAGGCTCTGCAAGATCCTTGCTTTTCTATCTAATCACTGCATCCCTCGCAAGAATATTTTTCACTATCAACGGTTCACTTAGTAAAAATCAAGCTTCGATCTTTAATCGATTCTTTACTATTAAAAATTTGAAATTTTGCTATTTATACCCTGTCCCGGCTACATCTAGAGCAAGGCTACACATAGCGGCAGAGAGGGGGGGTAACGAGTGGGCAGATCGAAGCAGTACACCCTGCTCGAAGGCTGGTAACCCCTTCACGCAATCCCGTTCACTCGCACGTGTTCATTGGTGGAGACTTCTCGCGTTACTGCTTGCGCAGAGACTTGTGTCGTGCGTGCTACACACTGCACGCTACGCACTACACGAGTAGGCGATGCAATAGTGTACCCATGTACGCTAACTTGTAACCAGCCGTAGACATGTACTCTAAGTAGCTCAGGGCTTGCAGAGTTTAGAAAGGAAAAGTAAATGGTCAACCAGTAAAACTTCAATTATCTTTACCCACACCTAAAATTACCTGTTTAGCACACTTACACCAGATGTCGTCACTGCTCTGAAGGTCTAGAAGATGAGGGAGAGCAGGGACCATTCATTTGTTCCTCGCAGTGAGGTGTCTGTGAGGTATTACGGACCTTATTAATTTATGGGAATCAATTTGTGCGTGTAGCCAATAGCCGCCTTTGTAGTGGTCACGTGCCGCGCCGACAAGGGAGGACAACGTGCGAAGGTGCCCACGTCAATTGCGAGGGACGGACGGGGGGGCCCGCGGAATCGCAAAGGTGTCGTGAACTCGGACTACTGCAAGGGAACGGACAGTTTCCGTTAGTATGTCCAGGCAGTGGCAAGGTACAAAGGATAGGTCCGAGAGCACCCAGGAGACTTGGGGTTAGGCAGCCACGACCTAATGGAGGAATCCAAGATCGTGTTGGGCAGACCTGGTAGTTAGGTAATCTGCTTCTTTTCTTTTCCTCCTGGCTTCTCGGCTATTGGAACCTGGTTGAGGGAGCGTCCAGATTAGATCTGGGAGGCAGGTCATTCGCAGTTGGCATCTGGCAGTCGACTGAGCTCCGGAAAAAAAAAAAAAAAAAGAAAGGAAAAATCCCCGCCCCCAAAGGGCTCGCGGGGGTGAGTGGCGCCCGACCTGAGTCAACTGGCGACTGTACCGAAAGGCGCAGACCTCGCGTGAGATGTTGATGCACTCTGGAGCACATCATAATCCCATGTTCGGTCTTTTGCCTAGGCGCAGTCTTCCCCTCAGAATAGATCCAGTCAAGCCGGATTTCTCCCTTGGGGAAGCCTCCATTCATGCTTGGCATGCACTAGTATGCTAACTACCTACATGACATCGGGATTTATTTAAACCTGGTTTCAATCTTGTAAAGAGATTTTTACCAGGCGGCGAAAATAGAAAGATGGTGAAAAAACTACAGCTAAGAAGAGGAACAAAGAGAAGGGAAGCTCCCGAGGGTAAAACCAAGTAAACTTGTAAAACCTCGGCTGCGTCTAGTATGCAAGCTTCGTCTAGATTCTGATGTGCGAAAAAAACCCACGTGAAGGGGGGTAAAAAACACACATCCTATTGGTTTCTATCCTTAATGGAGCCGTGAGGCGGCAGGTAGGATCGGGAATTGGAAGGTATGGTGTTTTTGGCTACAAGTAGCCTTTCAAGTCTTGTGTTAGTAGGACCTACTCATGCACACGTCGCTTCTCTGATGTTGGGGTGTGAAGGTTCGTCTGACTTTCAAACCCTGGGGAGAGTTAACGGTGCGTGGGGTACTCCTGTTTCTTGTTTCCTGTAGAGGTGGTCAGTGGCTGTTGGAGCTTCCGGGGGCTGCGCCGTCGACGAATTCGAGAGTGCACAAATGAGGCACTCACGTTCCTCCACCGGCCCAGCTGAAGGCTTCAAAAACCGGCTTAGTACTAAGATCGACCTTGAAGAGTGTACTTTCACCTGTGCGGCTACTGAATTCTTTGGTCGTACTTGTGGCGGAGCCCCTTTGTTGTTTCAGTTGGCACCACTTTTGCCGTTGTTGACTTCCAGAGGCTGCGCAGTAGACGAATTCGCGAGTGCACAAATGAGGCACTCACGTTCCTCCACCGGCCCAGCTGAAGGCTTCAAAAACCGGCTTAGTACTAAGATCGACCTTGAAGAGGTGTACTTTCACCTGTGCAGCTACTGAAGTCTATGGTCATACTTGTTGCGGTGCCTCTACGTTGCTACAACGGGAGTGGTGCTTATTGTCATCGGGGGTAATTCCATAGAACGCTCAGAGGTCTCTTGTGCTTGTAGCGCGTTCGCGGGTACGTGCCTAGATTCTTGATTAGTTCGTTGTCTATTTGATTTTTCTTTTTGTAGAGTTTGGTCATGATTTTTTTCGTTGAAAGCTTTTATTTTTGGAAGCTTGTGCATAATGTGGATTGGAGTCATTCTGGTGCTCCAGGGTAGGTTCAAGATGTATCTGAGCATCCTGTTTTGGTATTTCTGTAGGAGGACTATATTGCCTTTGTTCCCACAGAACCAAGCGGGTGATCCGTACATTAGGATTGGCCTTATCATAAGTTTGTAAAGCAAGAGCTTGTGTGATAGTACTAACGGGCTAGCCGAGTATATCAGTGACTTAATTTGATGGAAGCGTACTCTTGCTCTGTCGAGTACTATTTTAGTATGCTGGGAGAAGCTAAGCTTGGAGTCAAGAGTGACTCCAAGGTACCTAACTTGTTTTTGCCAGGGTATGTTGACCCCTTCCAGGCTGATTTCTGGTGGGAGGGGTTGCCTTTTCTTAGTGAAGATGATCGCTTCCGTTTTATTGGCGTTGATCTTTATCTTCCATCGGTTATAGTATGTTTGGAGTGATTCTAGGTAAGTTTCTAGAATTCTGACTATTCTGAGACGTCTCCATGAAGATTGGTAGATAGCCACGTCATCGGCGTAGACCGCTATTTGGGCTTCATGGTGACGGGGGATATCTGAGATATAGAGGTTGAATAGCAGAGGGCTGAGTATAGACCCTTGCGGAACTCCTGCTTCTATGTTTCTTGTGTTCGATTTCTCCTGGAGAATTGATACGAAAAATTTCCGTCCGCTTATATAAGATTTTATCAATCTTATTAGCTTATCTGGTAATCCTAATTTGATAAGTTTGTGTATGAGGCCTTCGTGCCATACTCTGTCAAACGCTTTTTCTACATCTAGTAGCACCATTCCTGTATCCTTTTTTTTGTTATAGTGCTCAGTGACGTGTTCTATAACGCGTGTGAGCTGGTGCACCGTAGAGTGTTTTTGTCTGAAGGCAAATTGCTCTGTCGGTAGCAATTGTTTTTGTTGCGTTATGAATTGCAGTCTCTTCATTACTACTCTTTCGAATATTTTTCCGAGGTTGTTGAGTAGACTGATCGGTCTGTAGTTTTGTGGAAACGTTTTGTCTTTACCCGGTTTGGGGAGACAGATAATCTTGGCTATTTTCCAGTTTTCTGGAAAGTATGCGAGTTTGGCGCACGAGTTAAACAACGCGGCAATGGCTTGCACCATGTTAATTGGGATGTGCTTGAAGAGCACGTTTTGGATCCCATCTGGTCCCGGTGCTTTGAAGTTGGGTAGATATTTGATTATGTGAAGTAATTCAGGGACGTTTGTGTGAATTATATCTTCATCATGATCATGGCTTGATGTGAGGAACCGTTCTACCGTGTCGGTTGTTTCATCTTCGTCTTCGGAATCGATATCAAGGTCTTCGTTTGGTTTAAATGCCTCTTCCAACGTGTCCGCGAGTGCGTTCGTCTTTTCCTCGTTTCCATACGCCATGCCGTTTTTCCCGTGGAGTATGGGGGTGTCAATATTGGTACGCGTGAGCCTTCTCGTGAATTTATATAATGAGAGGTCTTTTACTGCCAATTTATCTACGCGAGATTTCCATTTCTCGTTTCTGTGTTTCTTTATGTCGTCTTGGATTTCGTTCGACAGTGCTTTTTGTTCTTGTCTGTAGAACGGTTGTCTGGTACGCATGAATAATTTGCGAATTTTGTTCCGGAGCCTTATCTTTACTTTGATAGTGTCCGGCAGCGCTGCATCCGGTTGCAGTGGTTTGTGCAGGGGGATATGCTTGACCATGGCGCCTTTTATTTTACTAGTAATAAACGAGACGCGGGCGTTAATGGCTTGTTCTGAATTTAGCTCTGTTCGAAGTTCGTTCTTCGCGAAATTTTGTTCTAGATCTTTCTTGAAGGCATCCCAGTTTGCCTTATTGAAGTTGTATCTTTTGAACGGGGGACGATATCGCGGCTTGTCGAAGAGTGTCACTAACACTGGGTTGTGGTCCGATGTGAGGGCCGGTAGTGACCCTTGGTCCGTTATTATGCGGGGACCTTTTAGAACTACCACGTCTAGGACGTCAGGTAGTTTATTAGGGTCTTCCGGGTAATAAGTTGGAGTAGTGGGCGCATAGACAAGTAGTGGCGTATTTTGAATGTATCTAAATAACTTATTGCCACTTGTATTGTGCACTCGACTGTGCCAGGCGGAATGCTTTGCATTTAGGTCTCCTCCTATAAGGACTGAGGGTCCGAGGCGGAGGAGCTTATCTATGTCTCTGGGGTCTAGCTCGTTGTTTGCACGAGGAGATCGGTAAGCCGAAATGAATATTATGTCGCGATTTGCCATTTTTGCAGTGATCGCTACAGCTTCAAGCGTGTTGAGTTTGGGGATCGGGATGCGTGAGTGGATTATATTGTTTTTAATAAATGTGCATGTGCATGGTCAGTAGTTTTATCTTCCCTATGCATATCATACATTGGGAGATAGACTCTGTCGGTCGACTGAGCTCCGGACCTCGCTGCTTCGCTCATATACAGTCCGGCCAAGGGAAACGAAACTAGCTGGAAAGTACGATTCCAAACGCGAGAGGGGAAGCAGGTAGAACATCCACCAAACCACTATGTGGCATTTTGCTTGCATAGGTTCGCTTGTTGTTTTTATTAGGTACTGATTGCTGTGTTGTGTTTGTGATGTCTCTTACAATTCGTAACAAACCGTTTCGAAGTTTAACAAAGAAAACTTTAACGTTTTGGTCCCTGCTGCACATTCTACAAAACGCCCTCGATATGAAACGCAATGCCACAAACAATTCAGTTACTACATTTTCTTTATTATATTTATAATACTACGTATAATAATACTATTATTATTAGTGAATGCTATCCTGATTACTGCTGTGTACATTTGTGCTAATTATAATATGTACTAAGGATATCAATTTAATTGAATGATCCAAAATAAAGTTACTGGTTTACAAACAAGTTTATCTACGAATGTGACGTGATGAAGACTTTCCTGATATGATCGGTTTGCTTATATAGTATATGGATGGCTATTTTTTGTTCATTCTGTACCCTTACATAATTCGTAAACGTCTCTACTTATTTTGGCGGCGATGTTACTACGTTTGAAACTTCATTGTTGTTTCCACAGCAGAACCCGCTTCCTCACCAAAGTGACATCACCCCTATTTTGCCAATGAACACGTCCAGTTAGCGCATGCGCAGTTCCGTCCATGGTCTCAGCTAAGGCAGCCAGACAGTACTGTCTAGTGGCAGCACTGAGGCGGGTGGAGAAGATCGGAACTAAGTTCGCTGCAGCGTTGCAAACTCCATTCAATTTACATGATGCAACTCGTGGGTTAAGAATTATCATGTTTTTCATTGTAAAAACCAGTAGAATGTGGCGATTCAAACTTAACACTTTTGTGCTAAACTAAACACGTTGCATTAATGCTTTTACAATCAATGCACAAGACAAAGAGATTCATCAATGCAAGTTATATATTATGCAACAATTACTGCGCATAAGATTAAACAAAAGAAAACTGAATGCGTAAGGCTCGCAGGGCATTTAGCATGCTTTCCCAAACCAAATAGGTTACAATAAATTATGAACAACAATGTATGTTTCATGCTTAACAACAATGCACACAAAATTAGATAAACCAAAAGTGAAAGCCTCGCAGGGCATTTCGCAAACATTAATAATTATAGATTAAAGAATATAGCGATCGTGCAGGATCGTTAAATGTGGTGACCACGCAGGGTCGTCACAACCCGAAGGTTTATGGCTGCAGAAAAAACAAGTCTTCCATCTGTCCCTATCGGGCAAGATCAATGCAATCTTTTCCATCCTTGCCGATTTCCACCTCAACATTATCCCTCCATCTTCGTCTTGGCCTTCCTACAGTTCTCACTGCAAATTGTCTACCGTATTGAAAATGTTTAGTGTTTCAAAAATATCTAGAGGGCAAAAAATGGGAAAATAACCACCACCTGTCTATCTACACAAATGCAAACGTACGTTTGTGTGTGTGTGTCATTTTGTTTTAAGTCCATTTTGTACAGAGATAGACTAATCCGTACTGGACATACAGTTTAAAGTGGGATCTGAACCACTGTCTGGCCATTGATGTTTCCGAGTGTCCATTTCTCAATTTCAACATATCATCAACCATCCCCATGTTCGGAATTAGCCAAAAGTGGCATAAAAGCGAACTAAAATAATGCAAATCAATGAAATCAACCAATGAAATCAATCAATCAATCAAATCTCCAGTTCCATTACTTACTTTACTTTATTACCTTGTGTATATAATACATTTGTGTATGTGTGGGTGCAGGACTTTACGCATACACGCGTATATTGTTGTACGAGTATATTCATTATTTGAATAGAAAAGTATACAGGTGTAAGATTTCCTGTAATTGTAGATCTTTTCTCTGTTGGAGACAAATCAATAAATAAATATCATCACTCATCGCGATTAGCCAAAAGAGGCAGAAAATCAAAGTAAATAAAGGAAATCAATCAGTGAAAGGAGTGAAGAGAAAATGAAGGAACGACAGAAAAGAAAAAGGATGAACTGCACAAATAGGGAGAGAGATAGAGAGTGATAGAAAAGGAGAGGGAGAGAGACGGGGAGAGTGAGGAGAGAGACAGAACGAAACGTATTAAAATACGTGGAAAAATGAACCGACGAAGATATACATGAGATAAGGATCGAGAGACAGAGTAAGAAATAAGAAAGTGAAGCTGAGAAAAAGAGGAATACAGAAATATAAAAGAAGGAAAGAGGAACAAAGAGGAAAAATAGATTGCGAGAATGTAAGCAAAAATGATCACCGAAGAGGAATCCACCTAAATATATTTCGTCCACCCTTGGAGAGGTCACTGCTCCAGGGGCATAGCAACAATCTCTTCGCTAACGTTTTATTACCAAGTTATATTAATAACGAGATGGTTCAGTGACGGAAGTGTAAAGAAGGGAGTATATGAAAAGTCTTGCTTTCACGAATCATCTTACCCATATGGACAATTTCTGGACTGAATCCTAGTTCTCCTTCTAGAACATATTTGCAACTCCTCTTCCAGTAGCCCATCACGGCAGCGGCACCACAGGGAACGGTGATAGAAAACACTGGGAGACAGAAATTCTTTCCGTCGAACATCTGGGGAAGATCGCTGTCATCGTTATGAACTTTGGAAATTGGAACGATCTCTGAGGACGTGGCAACTCCATCCGCAGCCAGCGCCACCTAATGTTGGAGACGAGGCAGTAAACGTTGAGGTCTACCGAACATTTTTTACGAGGTGCTTCGGAAAAATAGCTGAAAGGTTGTAAAAAGAAACTCAAGTTGCGTCACCCGTCGAAAATTTCTCTCCGTTTTGAAATAATCTATGGAAATCAGTATACACAAGAAATTCGCCGAGGCGTAAAAGGGTACGTGATGCTCATACGGGAATAAATTGTGTAATGAACATGTAAAGTGGGCTGTAAATATGAGGTATTTTCAGTGAGAAAAGGTTGTAAAATGCAACCAGGTTTTTCTGGTAAATGATTCAGGATGGATTTCTCAAGCATTGGTTGAAAGTGATTGGAATTTGGTAATGGAAATATTTACCATCTCCCACGATTTACCCAGGTTTTTTTAAAAACTTATTTTTTATATTTCAGTAGACCATATGGTACACCAAAGTATAAAGATAATCTGTATAAACATAGAGAAAGAGAGAGAGAGAAATAATGATAGAAGGAGAGAGAGCAATAGAGAGAGAAAGGGACGGAAAATACAGAATGATAGAAAAGAAGGAGAGAGGTAGAAAGAGAAAGATAATGCAAGAAAAAGAAGAAAGAGAAAAGGAAATGGAAAAAGAGATTGCATCAAAAGGAGAGAGAGAGAGGGGAGAGAAAAATACAGAATTAAGGGTAAGAATGACAGCGAGGTGGAGAGAAAATAAACATTGATAGAAAAGGAAGACAAGAGAGAGGGGAGAGAGAGAATAGAATGCTAGAAAATGAGAGGAAAGAGAGAAAAACAGAATTATACAAACGAAGAAGGAGAGAGAGGAAAACAGGGGCAGAATAACAGAAAAGAAGAAGAATAGAGAGCGAAAGGGAATGAGAGAGAGGAAAACAGGGAATGATAGAAAAGTAAATAGAGAGAGAGGGAGGAAAAATAATGATAATAAAGAAATTGAGAGAGAGACAGGGGGAGGAAAAAGAATGCTAATAAAGGAATATAGAGAGGGGAGGAAAAGTAATGCTAACAAAGGAATAGAGAGAGGAGGGAAACAATAATGGTAATAAAGGAATAGAGAGGAGGGGGAAATAATGTTAATAAAGGAATAGAGAGAGGAGGAGGAAACATGCTAATAAAGAAATAGAGAGGAGAGGAAAAATGCTAATAAAGGACTAGAGAGGAGGGGGAAAATAATGTTTATAAAGGAATAGAGAGAGGGGGAGAAAACATGCTAATAAAGAAATTGAGGGAGAGGCAGAAGGGGAGGAAAAAGAATGCTAATAAAGTAATAGAGAGAGAAGGTGGAGGAAAAATTATGCTAGTAATAGTAAAGGAATAGAGAGAGAGGGGAAGATAAAGAATGCTAATCAAGGAATAGAGAGAGGGAGGAAAATTAATGCTAATAAAGGAATAGAGGGAGAGAGAGAGAGATCAACAGGAATAGAGATAAGAAAAATGAAAGAATAAATGAAAAGAAAAAAGATGAACTGCACAAATAGGAAGAGAGGTAATCCACCTAAAAAAAAATCTTCCAAACTTGGGACGTCACTGCTGCAGAGGCATAGCAACAATCTCTTCGCTCACGTTTTATTATCAAGTTAGATTAATAATGAGATGGTTCTGTGACGGACGTGTAAAGAACAAAATGATTTTTACGTTTATGTGACTATACATAACTCAGAGATCCATGGCGACTAGCAGAATTGTGGTAAAACTGTTGGCTCATCCCCCTCTCTTGTGATGGAAGTTATTTATTATTTCTAATTTTATTTATTTACTCACAGTTTCAGATACAGTCTTATTTGGCCATTTTACAGTGAAACAACATAAAGTAGAAATAAAAAATAACAAAAGATAAAAACAAAAACAAGATGGGATAGATTTACATGTTCTTCGTCAGTAATATACAAAAATTACGTTCTGGAAAGAAAATATCTACATTCAGGCGAAGTTTGTTGTAGATTTCTGGGAGCCTGTAATACAAGGAGCGTTGTAGAAGGGATAGCCTAGTGGTTGGGTTGTGGAAGAGTTGCAGGTTGGGCGTTTGCTTTTGGGGTACCCTAAGTGAGAATTCACTGATTAGGAGATCTGTTCTGATTTTGCCATTTATTATCTTGTATAAAAGTTTCATGTCAGCTAGATCACGACGAAAGGATGGAGTGTGAATATTCAGAGCAGCCATGGTGTCTGATTTGGATACATGTCGAAAGGAAGGTATTCTATGGCGAACAATTGCAAGAAAGAAACTGAGAACAGAATCTATTTTGGTGAGATTGGTTTTGAGGCCATTGCCCAAATTGGGGAACAGTATTCAAGGATGGGCGAGATGAAGGATTTAAAGAATAAAGCAAGAGATGATGGGTTTTCAATTTTGCTAAATCCGTATAGAAGACCGAGAAGGCGCATGACTTTTTTAGTGGTAGCAATAATATGATAATTAAAAGTGAGTTTGATCAATGATAATACCTAGGTCTTTTTGGGTGGAACCGTTTTGGATTGGATTGTTTTCAATAGTATAAGTAGACACCACTTTGTTATATGACGTCGTAGATTGATGTTGCACATATCAAGAGGCCTCCCGATAGAGTAGTTGTAACTCTGCCGCCTTGTAATCAAGGTATCACGGGTTCGATCATCGGTGAAGGTATATTGCACAGAAGAACGTATCCTATCCGTGCCTAAAATGGACCTAGAGCGTTACCATTATGCTTGTTCTTGCCCAGGATAGGGACAGATGGAAGGCTTAGGTTACTGCAGCTATAAATCTTTAAGAAGACTAGAGAGTTTGTTTGTTAGTTACAACCATGCTATCTGATGTATCAAAAATATGTAATTATTTCTATTGACCGCGCATGTGACAAAACAATTAGTAAGCATTTCATTTTCTTTGATTTTTGTTACTGATAACCACATTGTCAAGGTGGCCGGTTGTTATACAGGAATAATGAGAAAGTCTACTAGGCAAACATACTTATACTACAATTGATTGATTCATTTATTATCAAAAATCCAATATGCTGAAAAAGGCAGACATTTATTTTATTTTAAGACATAAACTAAACGTTACGTTTCAACATTATACCAAGGTCTTCTTCAGACTCTGTACCGAGTACAAATTAAAAAGGTACAAAACAAGAATTCTATATACTAAACAATTACTCTCCTCCAGACACAAGAATATCAGAAAGTTGTTTATCTGGATCACTCCTTTCCAGGTGTTCCAGCAGGAGACCTTCTGCTGTCAAGCATTGTTTCACCTGACAAGCTATTTTGATAAACATTTCCTAAAATCTGGAACTTGGTTGTACTCCATATCTCATGCTCCTTTTCCTTATCCTTTCTTTCTTCATTCCTCTTCCTTCTTCTCTCCTCCTTCGCTCTTCACCTTTTCACTCTTTCTAACACCTTCTTTAATTCTTTGTTTATCTTCAGTCCCGTCATTCCAATTCATTGCGTCTTCTTTCTCTTTCTTCTCTATTTCATTGGCCTCCTTCCATTTTCTCACCAATACTCTCTTCTCTCTTCCTATCTCCGTAGCCTCATCCCACTCTATGCCATGTCCTGTTTCTCTCTTGTATTTGGTACAGAGTCTGACAAAGACCTTGCTAGAAGGTTGAAACGTAACGTTTAGGTTATGTTTTAAAATAAAATAAATGCTGCTTTGGACAGCATATTGAGTTTTTGGTTATCATGGAAACAAGGCTTAATGGTGTTATGACCCTTTATGCACAGTAAGACTAATAGGAACTGGACCTACAGTTTAAAGTGACGAACCATTATGTGCCTCCACCAGGTATCGAACTCGGGATCTCTTGATTACAAGGCGAGGACGCGACCACTACGCCATCGGGGAGGCCGTACTACAATTGTAAACAATAAACATTATCCTGTGGTATTGCACACCAATAACCTATTAAAAAAGTTAAATGAAGAATTCTCGCCGGAATAACTTTCTGAAACAGCCACTGCGACGACGACGAAAGTCTCTTCCATCCCCCAACTACTCCCTTTTCTTTATCCCACCGCCAGGAACATCTTCATCTCTACGGGAGAAAAGGTGGTATCCAGGCAACGAGAGTAATAGATCACGCCCATAATAAAAGTAACCCTTGCTTTCTAACAAGGGGGTCTTAAACCCACCTTCCCCACCGTTTCAAAGCAGGAGGCCAAGGCGGGACTGGAGGATGTCTGACTGCCGACGTAGATTTTGCGCCGAGTTTTGTCGAGTACCTTGCGTTTTACAACCCCTCTTTACGACCCAGGCATAGAAAATGATGCCACGATACACACAAGTGCTGTTAGTGGGAGACTCTTTGGTGAACGAGCGTCTCTGCAGTCGCTAGATGCTACGGCTAGCAATAGTTCAAAATGTAGATTGAAAGAGAAAACCTTTATAACTTTTCATTTCAGCGTATCGCCTTTATCGTGCGTTCAATTTGTATCTTCGCTTCGGTACAGCCATTGCTTTGCTTACCCTTTTTCGTTTTGTACCCGAGTTCGATACCCGGTGGAGGCACATAGTGGTTCGGATCCCACTTAAAAGTTTAGGTCCAGTCCTGATTAGCCTTACTGTGCATAAAGTGGATTTAAAACATCAAATAAATCAATGAATCAATCGTATTGTACGTTGCATTTATGCCGTTTTAGCTAATCTCGTCGATGCGGATGAGTGATGATATGAAAATGATGAAATCTGAAGGTCAAAAAGAAAGCATAGGACAGTACTCGAACTCGGGAACTTTGGTGACGATGTAGACGCACTAGGTCGCCATAACGGCTATTTTACTTCTTCAACATCAATTTTTAATCTATTTAGGCTGAATGCGATGATGATGAATGATGATTGGACAAAATAATATATACAATACCCATGCCCTGGCAAAACTCGAATCTGGAACCTTCGTTTGAAAGTCTAGCGTTGAATTCGATGAAGCAAGTTGACAAGCGCCCACGATACTCGGTAAATTGTTCGCATTATTTTTACGATTTCAACAGTTCGTCAGATTTGTATTACTATAACAGAGTTCATTAGAAAACAGCCGGTGTATAATTATATTGTAAAGAACATTTGTATTGTTGCATCTAGTCAACTAAACTCCCTACCAGCTAACTGTAGACCAGGTGAAAGAGAACAAGTCTCTGTGCAAGTAGTGACGCGAGACGGCTCCACCAATGAACAGTGAGAGAAACGGGATTGTGTAAGCGTTGCAAACCTTTGAAAAGGATAATACCGAACGCACATGTCTAACAGACCGTATTTTTGTCTCCAGGTGCGTACGATTGGTTTAAGAATTTCTTACTGATATATTAGGGATAAAACTGCAAGAGCAAATTTTCACAAGCCGTGCATTTAGCGTACGGACTAAGGTCTGGACCGTACGGTTGGCAACACTGCGCTTTCACCACTCGATTTTCCTCCTCCTCCTCTGCCGAAATGCCCGACCCTGCTGTACAGTTATCTGGGACAGGGTATAGTCACAGTTTGTATGAAATAACGCTCTTGGATGCACGGGTGTACTGCAGACAGAGCAGCAATACTGTTTATTTGTAAGATGGGGCGAAAGGAGGCTTCGTCGGTTGCGTTCGTGCAGTGTGAAATTTCTCACCATCCTAGTGGTTCCCTGGCAAGAAGTGCGCCTCTCCCCCCCCCGAAACATTTTCACCTCTCAACGCTAGTGTCTTTCCCCTCCTCCTCTGCTGCTTACGAGTCTCGATTTGATGTGTGCAGGCGAGGAACTCGTACCGTACAGAGAGTGGGGGGGGGGGGGGGCTGTCATGCTCACCATCTCTATTTCCTCGATTTTTCAACTTCGAAATTTTTTATAAAAAATTGAAAATAAATTGCATTGTTCTACAGAGTGTTCCTAATATTTCTGTATTACTTTAGTTCAAAAACACGAAAATGTAATATTAATAGGAGCAAAGTGCACTAGGTTGGCCTATCATGCTTTGAATACGTGTTTTTCGAGACAATCATGCTAGTAAGAGTGTACAATATTATTAGTAATGATGATAAATTTTGTCATTATTATAATTAATAAACATCTGCACCTCTTAAAAACAAGAAATCATTAATCAAAAATTATTATGTTTTACGTGAGGTTTATTGAATGGCAAAATATGTGTATGATATTATTGCAATAATTACTTAATATTTCTTGTTCATTATGGTAATTCTTGTAATTATTATAATTAATACATAACTTCACATCTATAATCAACAAAGGAAGCAGAATTTTAATGATAAAAGTTACTGTTGGCCTTTAAGGGTGAGAAAGGGGCAGCGGGTGTGCTGCGATCAGAAACGGCGCCAGGTGGGTGGGAAAGGGTGCTTGTGCACCCCTAATTTTTTTCCGCACCCCTTCAAGACCTCCTTTTCAAAACCTATGGTGAAACGAAAATGCCAACTCTTGCAGTGCCATATTATGACGTCGTCCAATGGAGCGCAGGATGTTATGTACTGAAGTGACTGAAGTGAGACCAATCTTGTTGTATTCAATAGACAAGCATTAATCCTACTCTGAAAGCAAAGCCGAATATTCTTTACTGTACTCGCGACAGTCTAGATAATGATCAACGGTCGTCGTGTTTCGTCAGTATTGTTGTTGAGAATTGTTTCTTGAAGTGGCCTGTTTGTGATTTTCGATAACTGCCTATAGCTCAGTATGAGTTGTTTTATTTTCGTTATTATTTTTTGGTATTATTGATAAACGGTTTCATTTTCCTCCTACTTGTTCTTACTCTTTTCTCCAAGTCGCACTGGAAAAAAAAATCTGTTTGCTTTCAAGATATCATCAGTTTGTGCAAGCGAAATTTCTTTAGCGCGAGTTGTATCCACGCCTCCCGGAAAATGGATGTCAATCTAAAAGTATACAGGATGGCCCGAAACAAAGCTATACGCAACACATAGATGGTATTTTTTTAATTGCACCTAAATTTTGTTTGGAGGGAGAGGACGGAAGGTCCTTCCTCCCTTCACGACGTCCATGTATGTCATTGCCATCCCTTGAGCCAACTGCTCCTTTCAAATTTCGAAAAATGTAATTGTTGTGCTAAAATCAAACCAAACAATAAAGCTAGTATTCTTCAGTTTTATTGTCATATTATCATAGATGCCTATTAAAGTTTGATTGGTATTTGATTTAATGCCAAAAATGCATGAATGTTTCTTGTTTCCTTTATTTTCAACATCCACTCCCTCAGCCCTCCCCCCCAGATGATTAATCCTGGTGGCGAGTGATCTCGGTTTTTATTTTAGAGGTGTCAGTAAGATCACCCTACAAAAATAACAAATACTATTATTATAACACTTTCTAATGAATTGAAATAAAAATGTAATAATATATGAAAAAGTAAGAATTAATATTGTGGATTAAGTTATGTTCGTTTTGTGAAAACTGCTACGTAGTGTAAGAATTGGGTGTTGTAATGATAGATATAGCGTGGAAGAAAGAAACATTTAGTTATCTGATTTTGATAAAACTTAGAAATAGTTTTTATCAAGTAACTGACCAAAATAACTTTAAGTAATCTGAGAGTCATCTTGTGTTTAAATCTTCACTTGCTTAACAGTACATGTTTGCTACGAGAACTTATAGGTATTTACTTCTCTCAAGTCGAAATTAACTATTGTACTGTTTTCAATTACAAAGCATTTAACACTAAAAACGGAATGTGTTCTTCAGAAACGGCAAAATCCATCCAGTGATCTGCTGATGAAAATTATTTGTATGGAATGATTGAATTAACGAACACGCCATCTGTATTAGCGAATTATAATTGTAACAAGAATCAAGGAACCTAGAAAACAAATGAAACACAACATGCGAGCAACCAGACATATACGCGATCTAACAGTAGGTCAAGTGAGATTAACATGTGTGTACATGTGTGTAATAACGGGAGACAGAGGAGAAAAAAGGACCACTTAGAGGTACCAAATGATTCACGTGATTTCCGCTTGGCTTTTACAACTGATAGCAACACCCGGTCGTGTTTTTTGTCTCTAATGCGACACGGTGTCCGATAAAAGCGTATTTACTGCATATGACACGGGGGGCGTCCATCAGGAAGTCCAAATGCGACGCTCTAACCCTATTGGCGCAGAGTCTATCTCTGACGTGTAAGCAATTACAGAACCCGAGCAAATAAGTTCTGCGCGCGCTGTATGTAACCACACGTCACAGATTAGAGACGGGATATCTCAATATTTGACGATGGTATAAACCTTTGCTGTCCGAACTGGAATTGTGTGTCACTGAACTAGGCTGGAAATAATGATGCTGTACGGTTGACACACGCCTGAGCTTGAAAAAAGACAAGCAGGAACTAATTAATGACGTTGTAGCATGGCAAAAGTTACAATAAGCACTTATTCTTGGGGTTATGAAGCTCGGTGTTACAGAGAAAGTGCATCGACCGCACACAGAACCTAAAATGTCAAGTGACACAAATATTTTCACCTCAGTAACACAATAAAATGCTTGCTGATAGATTGAAATTAAAATTGCGGGTGCGTTAGCACTTACAATATTTGCACACTCCCTGGGTCCCGTCATATTATACGCCCTGTCCCATATACCATAAGGTCTCCCAACAAGGGCTTTATAATCATTTATATCCTTACCTATCGAGGTTTTCTTGATATAATTTCTCTAATTATAATGAATACAGATAGTCCGTTTCAATGTTATGTAACCTTCTCCATTTACCTGTTCCTTCACCTGTTTTAGGTCCAAATATTACAATAGTAGCTAAAATGAAAACCGTAAAAGTCCAATAACAATTGTAGGGCAGACTGTACACAGTTCAAATTTACATGAGGTATCAACTGTTATTTACAAAACGACCTCAAGGCTGCAACACTGATTAAGAGAAATTCAAAACGCCATTTTTGTCATTTTAAAGATGGCGCCTCCTATACACACTTTCACTAGTGAAGAGGAGTGGTTTTTGCCCTCGTCAACTTAAAACTTACAGAAATTTATCGGCAAATGAAAATTCAATATTTCTGTTCCTGCTTACCACACCAGCAAGTTTACTAATGGAGGAGAAAGTTCGACAGTGGCCTCCGTTCGTAGGCAGATGGGTGGAAAGGCCTTCGCAGTGGCTCATAAGTGACTGCACGTGGATCCCAAAGACTTATTCTTCTTTAGATACACAGGCACTAATTCACAGTTTAAAATATATGTGGATCAGTAATAGGTCGATGCTAAAATGCAGCAAACTAGGGTTGCCAACCGTACATACAGAAATCTGTTAGATAAAAAACAAAAAACTAATTAGAGTTTTTTTGTTGTACTCTTCCATGTATTTTTCTTAATATCCAGTTTTAAAGAAAGCTTATTTTGTGTTCCTGTTTTAGCGTAAATTACCACGTTTCGTATCATACAAAACTGCACGTATAATATAACAGTTCTTGGATGTTTTCATATTAGACGTGACGATGAATGGCTATGAAGAGACGAATCACGTAACATTTCAAGTGTGTGTTTATGTTCGAAAAAATACATTTCGACAACTTGCGAATTTTATATAGCACATCGTCCATAACTGTGGAAATTAGCAAGTTGAAAAGTGCTCATTCTAAACTAACTTCTCACGTCTATGTTACTTTTGATTTGATTTTTTTTATTTGATTTTTTTATTTTACTTCGCGTTTTGTGCCTCTTGGCTAATTTGCGAAGATGGGGATGAGTGATGAAATGATGAAATTGATGAATGGACATTCACAAACAACCAAGCCCGACCGGGATTCGAACCCGGGAACCTTGGCTTCGCAGCGCGATGTGCTAACCACTCGGCCACAGGGTCGGGCTCTATGTTACTTTTGTCACACGTGTTGTTTCGGGGGGGGGGGGTTGCCAAACCATGACGTCCCACTTTAATTAGTGCCAAACATTATTTCTGATTACATAATCGTGGCTGTTTGTTTGAATTTATTTTTATGTCCGCTATATTCACAGAAAAGCTAATCGTAAATGACCCTATAGTTTAAAATGGAATCTGGACCACTATGTGCCTCCAAATATACAGGGTGATCCGCTTGATATGTCAGAAAAATAAACCGTTATCTACAAGAGGTTAATGTAGATATCTGGGAAGAGTTTGTTGTTATATAAGCAGAAAGGAATACGTGTCGATTGGGTTGAGGTTTACAGTCTTCAGTTGCGTGGCGGCGCTAGAATGCATGTAATACTCGAAAATTTCGCATACCATACGACATACTGTGTGCGCTGTTGTGACTACCACCTTTATTACAATGCACAGTAGCGCCGCCACGTGGCTGAAGACTGTAAACCTCCACTCACGATACTTACATCCTTTCTACTTGTATTACAACACGCTGCTTGGAGATACGTACAGTAACCTCTTGTATGTAACGGGTTACTTTTCTGGCATCTCGAACGGATCACCCTGTATAATATGGTCATGCTTTTTGATTGGAGGAAGATGGAAAGTAAGAGGGTGGGGGCAAAAATCCAGATCGCCCGGGTGAAATTTTTATCTCGAGCCACCCCTGGACTTACAAACAACAAAGTAGGGCTGAGTGGCCTGGCGCACTGAATAGAAACAATTACTTCAACGGACTAGTAATAACCAGAAAGGAAAGAACACAAAATTAGGTGTCGATTGTACGGCGAGAAAATTCTCGAAAGTAGGCAATTAAAAGATGTAAGGAGCACTGCAGCTTCTCAGTCTTTGAAGGAAATTTGAGAACTGGTCCCAAACACTGACAAGAAAGGACTGAAAGAAGTGCTTAGTTATTCGCCAGTATCTGGCCTCAAATATGCAGACAGTCAGTGATGACAGACTAGTGAACATGGAACGGAAATTGGAGGAAGTGTAAGATGCAACAGCTGCAACAGGTGTGCATACAGTGTTATTCGTGAGTACAATGTGTATTCCTTGCAAAAGGGGGTCGGGATCGTTTAATTGACTTGTTATTGATATTTAGCTTTGGTTATTATGTACTGTTTCTCCACCTGTCTGTGGCGATAGGCTTGAAATGAAACACAATCTCTTATGTCTTTAGAATCGATTTGGATGGTGGAGCGTGCTCTTCCCAGTAATACTACAAGGTTAGTCGAGCGGACACACTGTGAAGAATTAACTTCAGTACACTAACAATGACAGTAAGCCTGAGCAGTTTTGCACGTTATATGTTAGCAAACATAAAAGTGAGCCTGAAGTACCTAAAGTAAACATATATTGCTTAAATATGTATGTCTATATTATATTGTTCCGAAAATTTTGTCTGACCAATATAATTTGAGTAAATAATTCGGCATAAAGAGGAACGAATGTTCTATCTTTTTGGGAGGGAAGTGCGTCACAGGCCTTGGGGGCGACACTGGTTTCTATAAAGTTTATAATAATCTCCTTACAATCCCACTGCAAAAGAGCCTTTACCAAATTAAAGATAATGGAGACAAGACTACGTAATAGTGTATCCAGTGATTATCTCGAAGCACTCTTCCTCATACAGTGTGAACGAGATATTTTCGTCGCTATATAATTACAATATAATCAACAAATTATTTATTTATTTATTTATTAACGCCTTGTTTTAAATGGCGGAGTTAGTTGTGAAAGTTCGAAATGAAACTTTCTTTCACTGAAAAAAAATACTTCTGGTTTGTTTTTATAGTAAAGTGTTTAGAGAAACTGTTTGCATAGTACGCATCTAATAGTAGTGTAAATGAAAATGGAAGGGAAAAATGAAATTGTTTTTCAATTAGCGCTTGGCAAATACAATATACTCCTGTCTGTACAATCATTGGCAATATAAAAGTGAAACGAAGGTCCTGAAATATCCGTCTCGTTGCATGATGTTACGAGCACGAGTGATTTTCTGTAGCAAATCTACAATGGCAAGTTCACCCATCAAGCAAGACATAGGCAACACACTGTCACGTTTCACACAGGCGAACAAGCTTGGGGTAATTGAAAACAGATGGCACCACAGTAACTTTAAGAACTTCCGCGCGAATAAAGTAAGTTAGGTTCAGGACAAGATCCTTTATTTAAAAGCAATCATTGCATTGTAATATATTACAATAATTGCAAACAATGGGTAGAAAGTAAATGGAGTGTAAAGAAGTAATAATTCTTTACTACCGAAGTTGTGAAAATAAAAATGAGCGCTGTATCCTGAAAGTTGTAGCACAGATAAGCGTGAATGTAGTGAGTTGGGTAGACACAATGATTTGATCGAAAGCAATCAAAGCATTATAATACATTATAATATTTGCGAACAATGGGTACAAAGTAAATAGAGTGTAAAGAACTAATAATTCTTTACTACCGAAGTTGCGCACATAAAATTAAGCGCTGTGTACTGAAAGTTGTAGCACAGATAACTTCAGCTTGACTATAGTGAGTCAACAAGGGGTCAACAAAGGAAAACAATCCGGGAAATCTCGAACAAATTTTATTATCGTCGTAAAAGTATTCTTATCAACATATTCATTTTTCACCACTCTAGCACCCCTGCTTTGGCCGCCATCTTTGAAAATGGCGCCCAAAACATTTTTTTTTTGCAAATATCTAGC
This sequence comes from Lepisma saccharinum, assembly GCF_977018435.1. NCBI lineage: Eukaryota > Metazoa > Arthropoda > Insecta > Zygentoma > Lepismatidae > Lepisma > Lepisma saccharinum. Next base: position 56,349,131 of record NC_139254.1, on the reverse strand, counting down.
TTGAAAAGCATTTTACAGCTAAATAGGTTATGACACAGATTAATTTACATACAATTCTCTCTACAAAACATGTTCTGTGCATTTTTCTTCTAGGGTGTGTTGTTTAGGTGCTAGAGGGGTGACAATCGCCTTTCCAACCCACCCAATTTTTGGGAGGAGATGGAAGAACTCTGAAAGCTGCGGAAGATAACCCTTTTGCAAATATTGAGACGAACACATAGTGGCGGTATTGACATGGGAAGAATACAGACAAAGATGGTTTGCCACCTACAAGCAGAAGTGCTATAGGGGACATTTGTTGAGATCTAATTTCGACAAACATCTTCAGCAACACTGCATTGAGATGACGTGGTATCTCACACGGATCCTTGTCGATTTGGTTTTGAATTGGTAGAAGTTGGTTATGTTGCAGAACGAACTTAAAGAAATATTCCGATGACTTTGTGGAGGTGTATAATTGTTAAGAATGTGCTAGATCCTCATGCATTTGTAGGGAATATGAATTAACATGTTGCTCCTTTTCTAGGTGTGTCAGCGTCAGATTACGGATTCAGCTTGTTAAAGCGCATATTAGCCTTCATCAGCTCGCACGGTTTGCCATCTGACTTGCGCTCGCGGTACGGCTATTCGCCGTTCGTCCCTTATTTGTTAATTTTCAAAGGTTTCTCGCACATAGGATTTTTTTATGCCTGCAGTTAGATTTGGTGGTTTCGAAAGTAATTTCAAAAGGGCATTTTTCAACAAAAAAATATTATATATGACTAGGAGTAGGGGTAAAAAGACAGTTCTGCAACCGAAAATGGGGCTCGGTGGGGCTCGCCTTAATGGATTTCTCTTGTAAGGCATGAGCCCCATTTTCTGGCAGTGTTGCCAGCTGCTTACTCGAAAAAATCACCAAGGTTTTTTTTTGGGTCTAACCTAGCCTCAAGCAAGGAGCTGGCAAACTTGCTTGAGGCTCACCTTAATGGTTTGCTCTTGTAAGGCATGAGCCTTATTTTCTGGCAGTGTTGCCAATATTTTACTCGAAAAAATCACTAAGGTTTTTTTTTTGGGTCTAACCTAGCCTAAAACAAGGAGCTGGCAACCTTGCTTGAGGCTTGCGTTACAGTGCATAAAGCAAGAAGCTGGCAACCTTGCTTGAGGCTTGCTTTACAGTGCATAAAGCAAAGTTGCCAACCTACTGGTACTTTTGCCATAGCCTTTTACAAAAAAAGAGAGAGGAGAGAGAGAGAGGAGAAAAAAAGAGAGGAGAGAGAGAGAGAGAGGAGAGAGAGAGAGGGAAGAGTTAAACAACCGACAGCTGCCAACACCCACCCTAACCTAACCTAACCTAACCTAACCTAACCTAACCTAACCTAACCTAACCCACCCTAACCTAACCTAACCTAACCTAACCTAACCTAACCAGGTCTAACCTAGCCTAAAGCAAGGAGCTGGCAACCTTACTTAAGACTTGCCTTACAGTGCATAAAGCAAGGTTGCCAACCTACTGGTATTTTTGCCATAACCTTTTACAAAAAAGAGAGAGGAGAGAGAGAGAGGGAAGAGTTAAACAACCGACAGCTGCCAACACCCACCCTAACCTAACCTAACCTAACCTAACCTAACCTAACCCACCCTAACCTAACCTAACCTAACCTAACCAGATCTAACCTAACCTAAAGCAAGGAGCTGGCAACCTTACTTAAGACTTGCCTTACAGTGCATAAAGCAAGGTTGCCAACCTACTGGTATTTTTGCCATAACCTTTTACAAAAAAGAGAGAGAAGAGAGAGAGGGAAGAGTTAAACAACCGACAGCCTACCTACAGCTTTTTTTCCCCTTGGTCTAACCTAGCCTAAAGCAAGGAGCTGGCAACTTTGCTTGAGGCTTGCCTTACAGTGCATAAAGCAATTTTTGCCAACCTACATATACTAAACAAGGAGAGCCGGCAACAAACACGCACTGCCGTAAAAGAGAGAGAGATGGGTGGATGGCAATATAGTATGTGTGTGCGTGTGTGCGTATAATATGTAGCATTATTAACTAGAGTGTGTTGGCAATTTACTTACAACTAAAAAAAATAGAGATGCCAACTTTGCTGTAAGATGAAAAGAGAGGGAGATTTATGGCTGGCAACAGTAATGAGCGAATGCGTCATATCGCAATTTTCCAACTCCGGCAATGTTTGTATATCGTGACCTTTGTAAACCTCTCTCGGGGGGAACGATGTGCCACACACACACACACACACGCGTGCGCGTGTATTGTGACGCAAGCAAACAGACAAAATAATAATAATTGTTGTTTTTTAGGATTCCTGGCCCCCATAACCCCGCCAGGAGTGCGTGGTGCCCAACACCAAAAAAGTTCTATATAATGGTCGTGGGGCCATCAAAGCCGCCAACAATGCCTCTGTAGAGAGTTTCGTGAATTATTATTTTTTTTTATTTGCGCACCGAACTAACTTACATTGTATTTTATATAATTTTGTTGATTTTTTTTAGTATGTGGCAATTATTTTACGAATTATTTTTTAAAACTGCTCTGTGACCCTCTCGTTCTTCACGTCGTGGACGAATGACTTCTCTGCGACCAGGATGACGCTGCATAGAATATCGGCGGGCAGCGCGCCGTGGAACTCGCAGACGACCTTGATGTTGGTGCGATCGTTGACCACCACCCGCTTTCTCTTAGATGTGTTGATGACGAACATCGGCCTGTGGGTTTTGAATTCGCTGGGCGTGTAGTACATGTCCACGTTTCCCTCGGTCACGCGTTTGTAAGAGGTGTAAGCTTCGTAAAGTTTGAGGTAATCGTCTTTGGTCATGTCGAGGTTGTAATTTTCGCGCGGGAAGACTTCGTTCCTACCGTTCTTCAGATAAACGTTCTTGATCTTGCAGTCGTCGAATCCGCAAACAGATTTTTTCTAAGTCTTGCCGTTTCAAAGATAACCCCACTTCCGGTCGCCATTTTGGATTTCCGAGCACAGGTTCTATTCATATTTTACTTACATATAGGCGTACATGACGAATCCGCAAACAGATTTTTTCTAAGTCTTGCCGTTTCCAAGATAACCCCACTTCCGGTCGCCATTTTGGATTTCCGAACATAGGTTCTATTCATACTTTTTCTCACGTATAGATGTACCTAATGAATCCGCAAGCAGATTTTTCCTAAGTCTTACCGTTTCCAAGATAACCCCACTTCCGGTCGCCATTTTGGATTTCCGAACATAGGTTCTATTCATACTTTTTCTCACATATAGGTGTACATGATGAATCACCAAACAGATTTTTCCTAAGTCATGAATTGGAGGGTTCTATGACAACCTATATTAATTCTCGTAAAATAACAGAAAACACACACACACAAAAAAAACAATACTGTGGTCACTACAACAAATAGTCTTCTTCAACCCCAATCCAACAACCCAAAAATCATCCTAACTAGAACCATGTAACTATCTGCCATCTGTTAGAGGTTTTGTGAACTACGTGGTGTTTTGTTTGTGTGTAAAAAAAAATGCAATGCTTTTTGCACTTGGTTATCATCACCTAACATGTTATTAATTGTTTTTTAAAATTAATTACAACTGAAAACTAATAATTAATATTATCTAAAGTTACTAATTAATATTATACAAGTAATTGATATATTTTTTTTGTTCTTGTTGCTAGTGTTGGGTAATTATAGTTGTTGCAAAATATTAGCTCTCGCGTATGACAGTTTTTGAGTTTTGTTGGGTATATATAGACGAATCGAAATTTTATTTGTTATGTTAAATTGTATGTTAGGGTACATGGTAGGAGAAATCATTGTATATTAGAGCGCTCTTTTAATGATTTGCCTATAACTGCATACAGGCAGCCGTAAATTTAGCATAAAATATCCTGATCCTGTTTCTTCTAGCATGTGCGACGTTTGTTGTGGTGGGATCATTGGGGGAAATGTGATTCTCCCAGTATGTCATCTGACTTACTAGCATATGCGATACGAAGAACAGGTGTGTATGTGGCTTACTAGGATTAGGCTCATGGTAATGAGGTCCTAGTAGCTGAAACGTTGTCGGGGTATTTTGCAAAAAATTTTCTTAAACAGTTAACAAATATAATATATTTTTTTAATTCAGACATTAGATGGATTTTACAAATATATTTAAAAAAATAGGTTAGGTAATTGTGGCTTCTACAGCTCGTCGCCAAGCAGGGTGCTCTTACATAAGCTCTTATCAGTCTGTAAGTCAGCAACAAGCAACCTGCGCTAGAGGTAGATGCTCTTGACATTATGAAAAATAAAAGCTTGAGTAAATTTAGCTAGTTTTCGAGTATTTTCTTTTGTGTGTTTTTATCTTTTTGAATGTGTTGATACCCTGAGTTGGATTTGTTTTTTTTTAAGTCTACTTTATGCACAGTAAGGTTAATCGAAACTGGACCTACAGTGGGATTCGAATTATACATGTACACAGGAGGAAACTTTATCTTTTTGTCTCTGAAGGTTCTAAGGTTTTGTGAATATATTGGAAAAGCACTAGTATATACATAGAGCAAAGTTACAAGGTTTTACGTCCCATAGGAGTCCTATTGGAAACATAATGATTAGTGCTTAAACAAGTACATTTTCATAGTTTCATACCTCTACTAGATTGGTAGAAAAATATACTAATGGGCAATAAAATCTGAAGAAGATTCGTGTCTAGCAAAAATAAGCTAAATAGAATTACACATGCATACAATATTTATTGTGCTTTTTTCTATCTACAATCATATTTTTCTTATATATTTTTTTAAATTTTTTTACAGGGTTGATTAAAACACATATTTGAGGAAAACAACGCCACCCATATATAAATAAACCCCTCAAACTAACACTAATTAGAATTAGCCTACAAAATTTTTCTCGTAAGGCATTTTTTTTTTGTAAACACTCTACCACCAACAGATCACATATAAATAAACATACCCCCCAAAAAAATGCGCTCCATGAAAAGTTGTCCTGTGTGCAAGAGAACCAAATCAAGCAAACATTTTGCAAGACATTGTCGTACCTGCGTGCCAGGCAAGCATTTGGCTGCCACTGAACTATGTTCCGGATGCAATATACAGATCACAATTGCGTATGCCAAGAACCATAAGCTTAATTGTCTAAGCAAAAATACATCTGGGGCCCAGCCTTCGACCTCCACCAAGAGGAAGGCAGAAGCAGCCTCCATCAATGCACCACCCACGAAACGCGTCAAGCCTGTGGCGAAAGCGAACCAGGCTGCTTTCGAGCGGTTGTTAGAGGACTTTGTCATCACTTCGGAGGGCTCATGCGACGTGCGTAGTTTTTTGGAGAACGTGCAAGCCAAAATTATTTCCATCCTCGGTGATGCGCTTGCAACGCACTCCACCAAATTCTACGCATCGCTACGTTGCCAGTACAAGAAGCCGTCTGATGAAATTTACAGCTTCTGCCACAACACCAAGGCGAAGACGCTGCATCTGGCGGATGTCGACAACCTCGAGGTCATCTACAACCAGTTTGCAGAGGAGCTGGTGGCAAAACAAGAAGAACATCAAGCTAAAGGCTCGGGGGGTTCGCTGTGTGGCGAGCCTCACGAACTGTGCGTCAAACTTTGTAAGTTTGTGCCTCTCTCCGCCTCCAGCTACGTCCCCTTACCACCTACTATTGCGGCAAAGAAGGCCGTCCTGAACATTCAGAACAGTGACGCCAAGTGCTTTCTCTGGTCGGTGCTTGCAGCGTTGCACCCTGTCGACCGGAAAAACCAACCACACCGAGTTAACCACTACCTACCCTACGAGTCAGAGCTGGAAGATGCGATGGTTGGGATCGACTACCCGGTGGCGCTTTCGGACATTCGAAAGTTTGAGGTTCGTGCGCGGTTGGCTATCAACGTTTACGGTCTCACTGACAAAAATGCGGTGTACCCTATTTGCGTGAGCGAAGTAGACAACAATGATGCTCGAAAAATCCATCTCCTACTTATCAAGAACGAGACCCATCAGCACTACACCCTCATTCGCTCGCTCTCCCGGTTGGTGTCGAGCCAAAAAAGCAAGCATGATGGTAGCATAGAAGTTTGTCGAAGGTGTCTGTTCACTTTTGACAATCAAAAACAGCAGGATTATCAGCACATCAGAGGTCCCAACATCGCTGCAGAGAAGCTCGCTCGCCACAAGTTCTACTGTAAGTAGTAGTGTTTGTGGTGGGATAAACCCGAGAAAGTATGAACCCCCTCTCCAGCAGATTTGCTATACTTAAAACAAGCTCAACATGCCCATATGAGCTTTTTGCTCTAGTGTGGAACCCCCGTTTCATCCAAGATTTTTGTAAAAAAGCCCTCATGGATTCCATGAGAAAGTATGACCCCCTCAGATTGATGAGGCTATACTTACAAAAGGCACTTCTGTGAGATTGTTGTCCATAAATTTGTTAAAAATGTGCCCCTCTTGTGGCCACACTTAAAACTAGGCCACCCACACACATACACACACACACACACACATATTTATTTCTGGTTTAAGTTCAATTGGATACCAGCTTCAATTTGTTTATCTAATATTAAAACAATGTAATTCTTATAACAATGTAATATATATTTGATAAGCAACAACAACAGGCCCATCTATGTGCAAATGTCTGAACTCGGTGAACACTTGGGAACAAGTCAATTTTTTTCAATATATATATTTGATAAGCAACAACAACAGGGGCCATCTATGTGCAAATGTCTGAACTCGGTGAACACTTGGGAACAAGTCCATTTTTTTCATTATGTCAATATTTTTAACTTCTTTTGCCAGTAATAGGGAATGGTAATAAGCAATAAACAAAGTACTTTGGAGCTGAAAATGCCTTTCTTAGACGTCGTATATTACTAAAATATCTTTAATTCACATATTTCTCATACCGCTGTATCTTGTTCTATTAGGTTTGTTCAATAAAATTGCCTCTTCAAGAAAATTGCTCAACAGCAAAAGAGGTACCAATAGGGCAAGATACGGCGGTATGGGGATATGTGAATTGTCGGTTTCTTCAATTCAGATAAATGGATTGAATTCAAACTGGGATATTTTGCATTTTCCGTGTAGAAGAATTGGCCATGGCGCAGCTCCTCTATACGGATCAATATTCGGGGGAGTTTTTCAGATTCCCGCGGAGCGGCACTTGAAGCAACAGCACTGCGAGCAGTTCATTTCGAGCCCAGCACCGGCGTGTCGATCAATATTTGGAGCAGCGATCCTTTACAAAATTGATTAGTTCCAGACAATTCCGCTCGCCTCGCTGGGGAGGCGCTGCAGTCTGGATTGCATGTACGCTCAGCAGAAAAACGGGATGTGCGCTCAGAAGAAAGTACTTCGGCAAAAATGTTAGAGAAGAGCTCATGTCTCTGAATGCACCCCCAACCCAACCCCATACCCACCCACCCACATCCATACATATTTACTTCCCGGTCCACTTCTATTGCATCATGTTGTACAATATTAATTGATGACATAATGTGATTATGTGGTATTTTCTGATTGGTTGCTTATGACATAATGCGATTATATATTATGTTTAAATAAGCAGTGTTTCTATTGGCTCTGTAAATCTATATAAACCAGGGCACAGTGCAAATTCTTCACCATTGCTGGATTGGCAGTGGAACCCACAAGTGGGGGGCAGAACCTGAACAGGCTCCGCCAAAGTATAGGAGACTTGAAGCATATAATTTGGCGGAATAACCCAAGTAAGGTCATAGAGACAATATACACTGATACAATTTGGCAGGGGGGCCAAAGTGGTTCCTAAATACAAATCTCAAGAACTAATTGACATAAAGCTATGCAGTTTTTTTGTCTGAATTCAATTGATCCAGTATAGAGTTTTGATTTGAATCCCAGGAAATTGTATATAAATACCAAAACCAAAAATATTAAGTGTATACACACATAAATACATACACACACATACAAAGCACAGTGCTGAACCCAACTGATATTTTTATCCAGTATAAAGTTTTGAATTGAAACCCAGGAAATTGTATATAATAAACAACAACAAAAATGCCAAATCAAAAACATTGTAATCAATGCAATAAGAATATATCCAGCCCCAATTGGGCCAAGCATCAAAAAATTTGTAATCCAGACAAAAGCAGAACTCCCACAAAAATTTGCCCCAAATGCCATAGAAAATATAACATGGAATATTTCACATATAAACATAAAGATACTTGCTCTGCACAGTCATCAACACAACCATCCACATCTGGTCTGAAAAGAAGGCACGAAGCACCTCTTAATGCCAGAGCAGCAAAGCAGCCACGCTATGAACCTATCCACAGCAGTTTTGCTGGCCAACTTAGGGATTATCCGTTTGTATCAGAGCCAAGATGTGGCATTGAGAATTTCTTGAACAGTATAAATCCTAATCTCCAGGCAATTCTAAATGCACAAAATGGCTCTTATAAGCTCTCCCTCAAATTGTTTGTACAATATAAGAAGCCAAATGGCACAAAATTTACACATCCCCACTTAACAGAAACTGTACCTGTATATTCAAATACAAATTCAGACAAAATAATAAGCAGGCTGATAGATCAATTGAACATTAAACACTCTGAATTTGCGGCAAAAGAGTCAGGATGGAGCCTATGCGGTTCATCACACAAGTTATATGTTAATATTTCTGAATTCAGCCCATTACAAGGATCTACATATGTGCCATTACCTGCCAATATCAAAAACAGAAGAGCCGTGGTTAATATAGAAAATACCGACCAGAAATGTTTTCTGTGGTGTATATTAGCTGCTTTGTTTCTAGTTTCAAGGCATCCTGAGAGAATAAGTTATTACAAACAGCATGAACATATTTTTGACGATGCAATGGAGGGTTTGGAATATCCAATGTCTGTTCAGAATATTGATAAATTTGAAAAAAAGGCCATGCACATCAATGGCAAACAATTATCTATTAATGTATTTATTTGTTCCACTGGCAATTGCCCGATAGCACCTCTCAGAATCAGTACACTTGATGATGAATCTGCTATTCCGATTGATCTGCTCTTAATTGAAGGGGATGGCACTTATCATTACACTCTGATACATAATCTTGAAGCTTTAGTGAGAACACAACTAGACAAATATAAAAAAATATTTAAGTTGTGCAGAAGATGCTTAACTGTATTTGATGGTAGAAAAATGGTGAATGGTGTTTGTGAAGAAAATGCAGAAATTGCCAAAAACAAGTTAATTGAGCATCTGAAATACTGTGGCAACCATAAACCTGTTCATATGGTGATGCCCAATCCAAGTGAAAATTGCAAATTCAAAAAGTATGAAGCCTCGTTGGAACACCCAGTATTTATTGTCTATGATTTTGAATCGAACCTCAATCCTTTTGCATTCTGCAATCCAGATCCTGAAGAATCCTCGATTACACCATACCAGCTACATGAACCTTCCGGCTTTTATTATGCGGTTGTACAGGGTGGTATGGTTAGTAAAGAATATTTATACATGGGACCAAATGCCGTCAAAGAATTTGCACAAAGAATAGAAAATGTGTGCCGTGACATAGCATCTAACATCTTATTAATATCAAAACCTAAGTGGCCGCGGTGGCTCAGTCGGTAACGCGTCTGACTACCATGCTCAAGGTCCCGGGTTCGATCCCCGGCCGGTTCAAATCCGGGAACTTTTCTAAGGTTGGAAGCGGCCCCGGCGCCCACCCAGCGTCGAATAACATGGGTACCTGGGGGAAACCCTGGGGGGTAAAGGCGGTCAGGGGCGTGATGCTGATCACATCACCCCCACTCACGACCGGATCAAGATAGTGTGGGGCGTTACCCCCCCACCCCCTATACGCCTTCATGGCGTGGTGCTATGCGCAGGGGAGCACTTTACTTTACTTTTATGTTGCTTTTAACAGAGGAACAGATTGAGGATTTCAACAATGAAGAAAAATGCCCTGTATGTGATTCTGAATTTTCAGATACAAATATCAAGGTACATCACCATTCTCATACAGATGGTAAATTCTTAATGGCCCTGTGTAATAGCTGTAATATTAAGATCAAGAGACCAAGATTTGTCCCCATATTTTGCCATGGAGCATCCAATTATGATTTTCATCATCTGATCAGGTTTGAGAAACAGAATTTAAATATTTTAGCTGAAAATGATGAGAAATATATATCTATTAGCAAGATAATTAAAGTTGATGGTGTTCCTATTCACATAAGATTTCTTGATTCTTACAGAATTTTATCTGCTAGCCTGGCTACACTGGCAAATCAATTAACTGATGATCAATTCAAAATCACGCGTGCAATGTTTCCAAATCAGGACCTGAAATTAATTAGGCGGAAGGGTGTATATCCATATGAATATGTTACAGATTTTTCTAAATTTGATGAGTGTTCCCTGCCACCACAACATGAGTTTTACAGCAGAATCAGAGGATCTGGAATCAGTGATGAAGATTATCGCCATGCCCAGTTGGTGTGGAGCGATTTAAAATGCAAGACATTTCGTGATTATCACAAGGCATATTCGAAACTTGATGGGACCCTCTTAGCTGATATAATGCAGGCATTCAGAAAATCTTCCATGCAAAATTATGGACTGGATCCAGTGTATTTTTACAGTGCCCCGGGCCTAGCATGGGCCGCAATGTTTTTCAACACTAAAAAGCAATTGGATCTGATCCACGATCAAGACATGTACTTGTTTATAGAAAAAGGTATAAGAGGAGGGATGGTGCAATGTTCCCAGAGATATGCCAGAGCAAATAACAAGCATATGCCTGATTATGATCCAGCACGGCCATCAAATTATATACTGTATGTAGATGCAAACAGCCTCTATGGTCATGCCATGATGCAAAAACTGCCATATGCAGGGCTTGAATGGGTCGAAGATTTTAATATTGAGGATCTTAAGAATTTTGATGACAGTGAATATGGCCTCTTCTTAGAGGTTGATTTGATAATTCCAGATAATTTCCACAATAAATTTTCTGATCTGTCCCCAATTCCCGAGGTTCAGTGCTCACCTGGCTCTAAACAGAAGAAGCTCATGATGACACTGGAGCCGAAACAAGGTTATGTCGCATATTACAAAAACCTCCAGTTCCTGATGAAACATGGTGTCCAAGTAACCAAAGTTGGAAAAGTCTTGAGGTTCAGGCACTCAGAATGGTTGAAACCATACATTGATACAAATACGGAGCTTCGAACATCTGCAAAGAGCGAATTTGATAAGGGCTTGTTTAAATTGTTGGTGAATTCGGTGTATGGCAAAACAATTGAAAATGTCAGAAAACATACCGATGTTAAAATAATTACTGACCCTAGCCGGAGCAAAAAATTGGTTGCAAAGCCCAACTTCAATTACAGAAGAATTTATGATGAGAATATGGCACTCTTCAACATGAAAAAAACAAAGATTAAGTTTGATAAACCTATTTATGTAGGGGCTGCGATATTGGAATTGTCCAAATTACATATGTTAACATTGTATTATGATGTGCTGAAACCTTTTTATGGTGATCGTGTAAAATTATTGTACATGGACACGGATAGTTTTATTCTTGATATTCAAACAGAAGATGTTTATCAAGATATGTCACAGCCTGAATTGTTTCAATACTTTGATACCAGTGAACATACAAAAATTCAACACCACCACAACAAAAAGGTGCCAGGCAAGTTAAAAGATGAGACACTTGGTGATGTTATTGTGGAATTTGCTGGGTTAAGTGCCAAGGTGTACAGTTTTAAAACATGTAGTGCTGTTGTCAAAAAGGCCAAGGGCGTTGGCAAAGTGACTGTAGACAAAGATCTTGTATTTGAAGATTATAAAAATTGCCTCAAATCCCAGAATTCAATCAGAACATCAGAAAATAGAATTCAGAGTGAGGATCACTTGTTGACCAGCAATGTTGTAAGAAAAGTGGCTCTGGACCCACATGATGATAAGAGATGCATTTTATCATGTGGCTTACATACTCTACCTTGGGGGCATTGTGATTTGAAAAATGGAAATCAATGCCCAATTACAGAGCATGATTTGAAATAAATAAACATGCCTATGAACTTATTTGGGTTCAAGAAACAGGCTATTATGGACCTGCCGACACCTCAACCCTCTTCTGATATGCTGTCTAAACTGAGTGGCTTGTTAATTATTCATCTGAACAGCATACTTACAGATGTTGATGATGAAACAGGTAAAATATTGTACATATTTAACAATAATTTAAATCATTACCAATTACCTGTAGGTGGGCAATTGCAATTTATTACAACCCCTGAGGGCAATGTCAAGATTTCAATAGGAAGAAATATTTATAGAATTAAGCACTCAAACATGATTTCTGGCACTGTATATACTGTTTCTGCTGGTGACTGCTTATATATTGAGGTCCCTGGATCATATGACAAGCTTATACCCTTTTTTATAGAATTAAGAATCAGATATTCAATAATAAATAACTACTAAAACAAAAATGCCTAATGATATTTTTGGCCATACAAGGCATGAAGATCACAGTGATGAGATTTTGATGCTTGATGTCAGAGTCAAGAAATTAAGAAGTGATTTACAAGCTTTACAAACTACACTCAATGCCAGTCTTCAATTAGAAATTACAAATTTACAATCACAATGCATGGACCCTCTTCTTAAAATTGATTCTGAACTCAAATTGTTGCTTCAGAAATATACTGACCTGGCCACATTAGATAATTTTCAAAGTTTAGAAGAAGCTGTAGCAGCTCTTCAAGCCAAATTTAAGACCCAAGCCACCAACTCAGAGCAATTGAAACAACAATTGGAAGAGCAGATAAATAATGTCCAGACACAACTCCAAACAATTGTCAAAAGCATAAAATCACAGGAAGATTTTGATCTAGTGATTTCCACTCTAAAAGAACAGATTCAGTCACTCCAGATACCTAATCTGGACCCTCTGAACAATGCCATAGCCGAGGTTAAAGAAAAAATTGAGACGCTTGAAAATTTTATGAACAATTTGCCATCTTCTGATGCTTTGAATGCAATAACTCGGAGTGTAGCAAACATCAAGCTGCAACTTGAAACATACGAAGATTTTGGAAAAATTCAAAGTACCATAACCCATCTTGAAGGTACAATAGCAGCAGTGCAAAGTGATTTGGCAAATGTACAAGAAACTCGCCTGCCTGGGATTGTAGATACCCTTGTCAGTGTCCAGCAACAGATCACAAAGCTTGAAAATCTCAACACTGAATCTGAACTATCTCATTTTCATCACTTGATCGATGATATCCAAACAAAACTTGAAATTTTACAACAATCAACACCCACTCAGGCAGATATAGCCCTGCTCCAAAATGCTATGCAAAATGTGGCTGATGCTTCTGAATTAAACAATGTGAAATTGGCACTTGAATCTTTGCAAAATACAGTATCAAATCTTCCTACATCACAGGAACTTAAAAATATTAAGAGGGCAGTGAATAGGATATTGAAATCAGAAGATATCAAGAATATCCAGACAGAGATCAAACAACTCACTCAGACAGTGGCCACTCTACCAACCAATCAACATATTAATGAACTGCATGCCCTGTTTGAGGATATCAGAAGACAGGTCCATGATCTTACTGCTCAAAATTCAAAATTGGCAGTTGTTGAAAATTTGCAACAAATTGTAGCTAATATCAAGCAACAGCTAGGGACCATGGAATCCAATCAAGCAAATGCTCTGTCTGTTTTTGCCACCCAGCTTCAAGAGATTGTGCAACAATACAAGAAACTTATTGTAGACATAAAAATCAAGCCAGGCCATGATGATGTTGTTAGGACCATCAATGAGCACCTTGAATCTGTAACAAGCAGATTGCTTACAGCAGAAAAGGAAATAACAGGCATAATCGAGAATCCAAAACATACAGTAATTCTTGAATTGTACAGTATCCCCAACAAAGAATATGATTCTCCATTTACACCAGGTGGCAAAATATATATGCTGTCCCCTGCACAATTTTATTACCAGTTTTTTGTTGGGGGCACACTGAGACCAATCAAGATCAAATATTGGCATCAACCACAGGCACACCACTACCCTACCTTATCAATAACAAATGCTGATAACAAAATAAAAATCACCAGTGTAGAGTTGGAGGATTTTACAGATCCCAATACATTAGAAACAGCCTATGTTGAAGATGATGGCTCTCTGGAATTTAAAATACAAATAGGGGACAAATTATATTTAGAAAATCCTGCAGTCTCAGCTGCTGAACACCCTATAGTTGCAATATTCTTGTTTACATATTATGTCTAGACAAATTATTGTTGATGAACTACACAGACAAGCCAGACATAATTATAAGAGACTCCCAGTAGTCACAAAAGGCATAGATGATTTATGGCAGAGCGACTTGATTGAGTTGTCAAGTGGGCAGTTGAAAAACTTAGACAAAATCAACAAGGGCTACAAGTATCTACTCACCGTAATAGACACATTTTCAAAATTTGCCTGGGCTGTGCCACTCAAATCCAAGACTGGAAAATGTGTTACAGAAGCCTTCAGGACAATTATTAATCAGAGTGGAAGATCACCACGCTATTTGCAAACAGATAATGGCAAAGAATTTTATAATTCAGTGTTTCAACAATTTATTAAAAGCCAGGCAATAAAACATTATTCGAGTTACAGTGATCTCAAAGCCTCAATTGTAGAGAGATTCAACAGAACCTTAAAAAATCTTATGTATAAACAATTTACCCTCCAAGGTAATTATAAATGGCTTAATATTCTTCCAGAACTTCTACAAAAATATAACAACTCGGTCCATTCCACAATCAACATGAAACCCTCTGAAGTGACTTCATCTGATGAGCAAAAATTGATCAGTACTGTTTATTATCCTAGATACCAGCCAACAACAAGAAAAGCCAAATACAAGGTGGGTGATCAAGTAAGAATCAGCAAATATAAGCACTTATTCAAAAGAGGCTTTACAAGAAACTGGAGTACCGAATTATTTACAGTAGTTCAAGTTAAACCCGGGACCCTTAACACATATATAATAAAGGATCACCGAGGAGAAATTCTCAAAGGCCGGTTCTATGAACAAGAGCTCAGCAAAACTAAACAGCCTGACACATATCTCATAGAAAAAATCATCCGCAGAAAAGGCAACAAGTTATTTGTCAAATGGCTGGGTCATCCGGAAAACAGCTGGATCGATGCAAGCAAAGTGATAATATGAGTACCTGGGATGTTATAAAGAGGCTCCCAGAACCTGATCAGCAGAATAAGAGAAATGGCAACTTGCTGCCTGATAATATTAGGTGTCTTATTGTTGGGCCATCTGCTTGTGGTAAAACTACACTAATGGTTGATAATTTTTTATTGGCACCCAACTGGTTAGACTGGAAAAACAGACACTTGTATGTTTTCTCTAAGAGCTTGGAACAATTAAAATATCAGCAGCTGATGAAGCTATATGATGGATTGGATATAGCCACTTTTGAATCAGATGTTAAGCCACTTCATGAATGTCTCGATAATTCTGTTGTTGTGTTTGATGACATTATACTGGATAATCAAAACAAGGTTAGAAATTTCTTTACACAGGGCCGGCACAAAAACATTGATTGTTTCTACCTGGCACAGACTTTTTCAAAAATACCCAAGCAACTGATCCGAGACAATAGCAATTTTATATGTGTGTTTCATCAAGACCATACCAACCTCAAACACATACATGATGAATATGTAGGTGGGGACTTGAGCTACAATGATTTTTCTAAATTTTGCAGCAAGTGCTGGAACCAGGACAGTTATGGGTTTGTCACAATTGATATGACAAGAACACCCAGTAGTGGCAAATACAGAAATAAAATCAACGATTTTCTAGACGTTGAGACATAAATAAATAAACATGAAAAGGCCAATCATTGACGATCTTAAGTTAAGAGACTATCTTGTAAAACGATTCAAGGGATGGAAATCAGAGAACCGGGGAATTTATGAAAAACACAAACAAACAGAACAGCCTGTAATTGATGCTATTAATAATTTAGGTAAGAATATCAAAACTGTTACAGAGCAAAATCAAGATTTGATCACAGAGCTTGTACCTGTAGCTGCTAGGAACATATTAGATTATCCATTCACCCCACTTTCCAGTATTCATACACCTAGTCCTGTTGCTCCTAGAAGAATTGAAGCTACTCAGGATCCTATTGAATTGGGTCTTCTTGCTCAAAAATATTTAACCACACCTAAAGACAACAAAGATGAGGTGTTTGGCTTATATGCCGACACAGAGCTTGACGGCAGTATCATACATAGAATTGGCAATTTCAGAGTAACATTTATGGGAGATGATATAATTGTATATTCAGAATCTCGACTCGGAGAAAAAGGTGGTTTTGTTAAATATCCCGGTACACCTGGATTGTGGGAACTGATGACTCGGAAGAGACCTGGCAGCTATACAGATCAAGATTATGAACATTACAAAGAAATATTAATAAAATCAGATGCTCTATACCAGAACAATGATCCCACACAAAAAAGAGTCAAGTCGAGCAGTGGAGCAAAATACATTAATTTAATCAAGCCCATATGGTCACAGATCAAGACTGGCAGTGGAATCAAACAATACAACACCCTGCCTAAAGAATTTGTGTGGGTTGATGATGTCAGGAAACTTGTAGATAGGTTGCTGGTGATAGCTGGGGAGGAAAATGCTGGCAATCACAATTTTTACAATGAAAAAGTTGGAATTATGGACATGATAAGCACCAAATTGTCTAATTTTATAGTGAATGACCCTAAGGGGATTGGATATCTCATAAAAATTATTAATACTCTACCACCTAAATTTTGGAATATTTCTGAGGGCCTGGGGCTTGTTAATGACATTATAAACAAGCTGCCATTTGAACTACACATTCCAGGCTATCAGTATTGTGGTCCAGGCACGAAATTGGATCATAGATTAAACAGAGGTGATCCTGGTGTAAATCCCCTAGATGCTGCTTGTAGAGACCATGACATAGCATACAACACACATTCTGATCTTGACAAGAGACATGTTGCAGACAAGAAATTAGAAGAGGCTGCATTTGGCAGATTTGTAAGCAAAGATGCTTCTTTGAGTGAGAGAATATCAGCATTGGGAACCACCATAGCTATGAGCACCAAACAAAAACTGGGGTGGGGGCTGTGAATATGTATATAATAAACCTACAATGAAGGCCAAGGGTGTTATGTATCAAATACCTTATGCAGGTCTTAAATCTCTTAAAACTATTGATAGTCTTTTAACCAAAAAGCAACGGAAGAAAAAAAGCTCTTGTATTGCAAAGGGACATGGTATGAAATTGTTGCTTAGTACCCCCCAATTAAAAAAATTACAGCAATCAAGAAAAAAATTGCATACAGGTGGCTTCATATTTACTATCCCTGCCATCTTAGCTGCACTCGGGGCTGTTGGGAGCTTGGCTGGGGGATCAGCTGCCATAGCAAAAACAGTAATAGATGCCAAGAAGAATAGGGCAGAATTAGATGAGCAGAGGCGCCATAACCTGGCAATGGAGAAAAAAGGCAAAGGTGTTATGAATAAGTTTAAAAAAAACAAGAGCCGCTTACAAACCAAGATATTGAAGCTTTAATCAAGCCACTGGGCATCAAACATTTTAGGGGTGTGTACATGTCTGATTCTTTACCGGAACAACCACTCAACAAAGAGTGTGGCATTGTTAATTTGGATGAGTACAAAAATCAGGGCACTCACTGGATTTGTTATCTTAAATATTTAAACAATGAGGCATTTGTGTTTGATTCATTTGGAGGTGTTCCTCCTGAAAATTTAGTACAATATCTAAAATCAGCTAATCTTTATTACAATAATGCCCGTGTTCAAAACTTCAAAGATGTTAATTGCGGACATTTGTGTTTATCTGTTCTCAGATATATGTCTCAAATAAATAAACCATCAATTGAAAATTTTCAAAAGGCCTTGTGGTATCTGAAACATCATGGGGGTATTCCATCTCACCAGCCAAAATTCAATATTGAAACTCAAATTACATGATGACATAGTGTATCCCAAAACAATAGCTCTCAGAGCATTTTACGGCATGTACCTAATCCCCAATATTACACACCACAACAACAAAATTGCAGTAGGGGATCAAAAAATTGTCATCACTCCAGGGCAATATAATCTATCCACTCTAAATGCTCAATTACCCAGAGGTATAGTGTTAAGTCAAAATTCTGTCACTCACAGAGTAGAGATTGTATCTGCTACAGAAACAGTGGAATTGGGTACTATAGGAGAGCTGTTAGGCTTTGAGAACAACACAAAACTTGAACCAGCCATCAAACACACTGCTATGAATATACCTAAATTCTTGGCCATAGAGACTCTGAATATTCACTGCAATGTGGCTGAGGGTATGATCACCAAATCAAATGGCATAGGCTCTCACAAACAAACCGGCATCATTGCAACATTCAAACCTAATTCCGAATTCATGGAGCCAATCATCTACAATCCATCCCCAACATTATATTTTCCTGTGTGTCATAATAGAATAGATTACATTGAATTGATGGTCACTAATGAAAAAGAAGAATTAGTTGATTTTGCTGGAGCCACAACAACTGCAATCATAGAGATTAATATTTAAATAAAAATACATACAATGGAAAATATTGAGAGTTATGAGCTACAATCATTCCCCCCAAACAGGAGGACGTTTGCAAATTTAAATCAACCCAACACAGAGATAGAGGTTGATCTTGATGTAGGGGATGGCTTTATACACCCCCACAGAGCAGATTTATACATCAAATTTGATGTTGTAAAGCTCGATGGAACAGATTATCCGGCAAATTCTAATATAAGACTTGTAGACAATTTCGTGCCGCATCTATTCTCTGAAATTGAGATCAGAAAGCATGGCGTTGTTATAAACAGAATAGATTATCCCGGCATTACCTCCACAGCTTTGGCCACACTAAAATTATCCAAAACCGAGGCTCCATACTACAAAATCGGGGGATTTGAAGCTGGTGATAAGATATTATCTAAAAACCACACAGTGCTGTTTCCCATGCGCCTGTTGCCAGGATTCTTCTCGGATTACAAAGAAATTATGTGGAAGGGCGGGTTAAGAATCACATTTAGAAGAGCTGCCAATGATAACAATGCTTTGATGAGGTACAGCACATTAAACTCTACAGGGGAAGCTTTGCCTAATACCCTACCAGATGCAGGCAAATGCATTATTCAGACTATGGAGTTAAGAATCCCGGTTGTTGAGTATGAGGCCAGTTATGCTCTTAAATACAAAGCTGATATCCTAAAAAATCCACAAATTCCTCTGCAATTTTACACATATCAATGCGTACAGAAGCCCGCATCTGGCACATATTATGAATTTGATGCTACAAATTCATTCTCCAGCATTCAATATGACATGCCTGATTTTGTAGTGGTACTGTTTCAGACTGGAAGACACAACAATCAGGAAAAAAATTCGAGTAAATTTGATAGCTGCAACATCAAGAACATATATCTTAAAAATGGCAGAAATGAGGTATTTCCTAGAGAAAATTACAATTTAGACATGTCCAAGGATGATTTTCTTAAATTATATGAAGCTTTTTCTTCCTTCAAGCGTGTCACCACAGGCAGTACTGATATGTATTACACACCAGATGAATTCAAGGCACGGAGACCCATGTTTGTCATCAATGCTTCAAAAAGAAAACAAGTTGTGGTGAATGACAGGACAAACATTAAAATTATCTGTGAATTCCATGAGGCATTACCTGACGACACTATATGTAGTGTCATTCTCATAGGTGAAAAATCATATGTTTATGATGTAAGAAATGAGAGGGTGACAGAGCAATTCTAGAAGAATTACATTGTTTTAATATTAGATAAATAAATTGAAGCTGGTATCCAATTGAACTTAAACCAGAAATAAATATGTGTGTGTGTGTGTGTGTATGTGTGTGGGTGGCCTAGTTTTAAGTGTGGCCACAAGAGGGGCACATTTTTAACAAATTTATGGACAACAATCTCACAGAAGTGCCTTTTGTAAGTATAGCCTCATCAATCTGAGGGGGTCATACTTTCTCATGGAATCCATGAGGGCTTTTTTACAAAAATCTTGGATGAAACGGGGGTTCCACACTAGAGCAAAAAGCTCATATGGGCATGTTGAGCTTGTTTTAAGTATAGCAAATCTGCTGGAGAGGGGGTTCATACTTTCTCGGGTTTATCCCACCACAAACACTACTACTACTGTAGTAACAACGAGCCGGGTGTGGCAGTCTTGCCCAAACCTGGCACCGTGGAGCGTTTCCACATGCACGGTGCTATGGTGGAGCATCCCGCTATCATCATCGCAGATTTCGAGGCCTTCCTCAAACCCCTGTCCACTTGCGATCCCGATCCCGAAGTTTCCTCTACCACCCCTTACCAACTCCACGAGGCATCCAGTTTCGCATACGTTGTGGTGCGACGTGACCAGCACATCGCCCCCGAGCCCTACGTGTACCGTGGCCCCGACGCAGCCAAACACTTCCGAGAGAGGATGGTTGTCGAGGCCAACGAGATAGGGAAGGTACTGTTGGCCCCCAAGTCTATGCTCCCACTGTCCCCCGACGATCAACCTAGACGCGACGAGGCTATCGCTTGCTCTGTCTGCGTCAAAGAGTACACCGCCAACAACCGTAAAGTCCAACACCATGATCACTTTAACGGTAGGTATGTTGGTCCATGGTGCAACGGATGCAACCTCATGGCCCGGGACCCGCGCTTCATCCCTGTGTTTTTTCATAATGGCTCGGGATACGACTTCCACCACCTCGTCAAGCATCTTGGGTACGACAACAAGGGAATCAGCGTCCTGGCGCAGAACGAGGACCGTTACATCAGTGTGAGCAAACGAGTGTCGATCCCAGAATTATGCTCTACCGTCGAGCTTCGTTTCCTCGACTCCCTGAGGTTCCTCCCAGCAAGCCTCGATGCTCTCGCAGGGAAGCTTAGCGACGAGCAAATGCTCATCACCTCCGGAAACTTTCCGAACTTGGACGCCGGCCTCTTCAAGCGTAAGGGGGTCTATCCCTACGAATACATCACAGACCCTTCCAAGTTCGCAGAGACGTCGCTACCTCCCCAGGCGAAGTTATATAGCAAGCTGCGAGGCTCGGGCATCTCTGAGGATGACTATAACCATGCTCAGTCCATGTGGCGCGAGCTGGGCTGTCGAACTCTCGGGGACTACCACGACGCCTACCTCAGACTTGATGTGACGCTCCTCGCCGACGTGTTCCAGACGTTCCGTGCGACCGCAATGAAGATCTACCAGCTGGACCCTGCCTACTTCTACAGTCTCCCCGGACTGGCGTGGTCAGCCATGTTTCTGGTGACGAAGATCGAGCTGGAGCTTCTTTCGGACGTGGACATGGTGCTGTTTGTGGAACGTGCCGTGCGGGGTGGAATGGTCCAGGTGTCGCAGCGACACTCGCGCGCCAACAATCACCACATGGCCACCGGCTACGACCCCTCACAACCATCCAGCTACATCATGTACACGGACGTCAATAACCTCTACGGACACTCCATGATGCAGCCACTCCCCTTTAGAGGCTTCGAGTGGGCTGACCCCTCCAACTTCGACATCGAAAGCTTCGACGATTCAGAACATGGGTTCTTCGCCGAGGTTGATCTGCAATTCTCCGAGAAGCTGCAGGATTTGTTCAGCGATCTTCCCCCTGCACCCGAGTTCAAGTGTCCACCCGATTCCAACCAGAAGAAGCTCGTCATGGATTTCGAAAACAAGAAGAATTACGTCCTACACTACCAGAATCTCCGGAGGTTGATGCAGCGAGGGGTCGCGGTCCACGCAGTTCACCGCATCCTCAAGTTCGAGCATTCTCCGTGGTTGCGTCCATATATTGAAGTCAACACCAAACACCGCACCGCAGCCACGTCCGAGCTTGATAAGGATTTCTTCAAGCTTATGAACAATGCGGTGTTCGGGAAAACCATGGAGAATGTACGGAATCGTGTAGATGTGAGGCTAATATCAAACAAAGCACAATGTCGCAGGCTCGTAGCAAACCCGTTATTCAAATCGAGGACCATTTATAACGAACAGCTTGCTCTGGTGCATATGAGGAAGAGCGAGGTGAAGCTCAACAAGCCAATTTATGTTGGCGCCTCAGTATTAGACCTGAGCAAGCTGCACATGTTTCAAATATATTATGGGAAACTACGCCAGCACTATAACGACAATATTAGCCTACTCTACACGGACACGGACAGCTTGGTGTACCACGTTCGCACGGACGACGCGTACGGGGATATAGCCACAGTTCCATCTTTGGTTAACCTTTTCGACACCTCGGGCTATGCCCAGCAAAACAAGTACGGTATCCTGCCCCGCAACAAGAAGGTGCCTGGCAAACTCAAAGACGAGAAGGACGGTGATGTAATTCTCGAGTTTGCAGGTCCTCGCGCCAAGGCCTATGCCATCAAAGCCGAGGGCAGCGTTACCAAGAAGGCCAAGGGTGTCGGCAGACAGGTGGTTCGGGGGCATCTCACATTCGAGGACTTCGTCGATTGCCTCAAGACCAGGTCGTCGGTTCTAAGAGCAGAACAGCGCATCCAGAGCGTCGACCATGTGTTGACCACAAACAAAGTTAGAAAAATTGCGCTGGATCCTGATGACGATAAGAGGTGCGTCCTCGAGTGTGGTATTCACACATTGCCGTGGGGGCACTATCGCTTAGCAGAAAGCAAAACCTGCAACATATGTCCATCTTCAACAGAAGATTCATAAAAACAAAACAAAACAAAAAAAAACACTTTGACTGTCATTACAAAAAAAACTTTGACCGTATTCTTAAATAACCAGCATGCCTATGAACTTGTTCGGTTTCAAAAAACAGATCATTATGGAAACCATACCAGATCATGAAGTCTTACCTTCCGTGTTACCTAAACTCAACGGTGTGTTGATCATTCACCTCAACAGCATTTGGACGAAACTGAATGACGATGTGGGCAAGATGTTTTATGTTTTTAATAACAATTTACATTTCTACGAAATTCCGATCGACGGGAAACTTCAAATCACCGTGAATCCGGAAAACGCAGGCGAAATCAAAATTTCTACCGGCAAGAACATTTTTCGAATTAAGCACGACAAGATGCTTTCTAACATTACGTACGATGTGTCTGCAGGAGATTATTTTTACATAGAACTTCTCGGAGATTACGACAAACTTATTCCTCTCTTCGTAGAATTACGAATCGTCTATCCTATTATAAATAACCGTTAACCAAAAATGCCTAACGACATTTTCGGCAACACCAAGCGTGTAGACCACGCAGAAGAGATTCTCATGTTGGACATTCGAGTTAAGAAGTTGAGGACCGATTTGATCGCTTTGCAGGAAACCTTAAACAAAAGTTTAGAGTCGGAAATCGCTACGCTCCAAACGCAATGTCTCGACCCCATTCTGAAAATCGATTCCGAACTGAAGACGCTGATAAAAAATTATGTCGACGTACCTTCTTACGACAGCGTTCAAAATATACAGTTGAGCGTGGATTCGCTTCAAAATGATTTGGCCAAATTACAGCAATTTCAATCGAAAAATGAAGATTTGGAAAAATTGAGACTCGAAATCGAAGAACGAACTTCCGCAATAGAAAAGAATTTCTCTGAACTTCAAACCGTCGTGATCGATATAGATGCAGAACGCTTGCACGTCGTTGTTTCCAAATTACAAGAAGAATTCACCGGCACGTTGGAAGAAATTAAATCCAAGTTGCAGACTTTGGAAGATACCATGACGAACCTACCATCGTCGGACGAACTGCAGGTCATCGGTAAAAGCGTCGCGAACATAAAAATTCAATTGGAGGCCTATCAAGATTTCGAACACATTCAAACCACCATCGCTACGCTTCAGGCGTCCTTGGAATTGATCAACGAAGAAATTAAAAATATTCACGCTGAAGCGAGAGCGTTGACGAGCATTCAAGACACGTTGGGCACGGTTCAGCAGAAGATCGAATATTTAGAAAATTTGAACGTCGAAACGAATCTCGCTCATTTTCATCACGTACTGGACAACATACAGGGTGACTTGGAATCGTTACGGACGAGCGTGCCTTCGAGCGAAGATTTGGAAAAATTGAAAACAGCGGTGACGGCACTATCCGAATCGAGCGACATCAAAAGTTATTTGAGCGATCTCGAGAGTAGGGTGGCCAATCTCCCCACCTCCAAAGAATTGCACGCTTTGAAAAGAAACATATCTCGAATGCTGAAACGACTGGAAACTTAAACGGCGAACGTGGAACAGATTCGAGACGAAATTAGTTCGCTGGTGTCGACGCTGCCCACTTCGCAGAGCGTCGCCGACCTTCACACGCAGTTTACAGAGATGCGAAGCATCGTGAACGATCTTACCGAGAAGAGCTCGAAATTGAATCAAGTCGAGAACCTTCAGAATATTGTCGTCAACATCAGAGATCAAGTTTGAGTGCTGGTATCCACGCAGGAATCGACGCTGGCTTCTTTCGGTGCCAAGTTGCAAGAACTCAACGAAAACTACAAGCAGTTGAACGTGGAAGTGAAAATCAAACCGTCGTTTTCTGCCGTAACGGATACCATAGTCGAGCATTTGCTGCCCATCGAAAATAAACTCGGACAAGTTCACAGTAATCTGCTCGGCGTCGACACTAAATTCGCTAAACTGCATTCTCTGCAAGCCATCGAAATCAACAGCATACCCAATCAACAGAGAATCTCCACGTTCGTTGAAGGTAACAAACTGTACATGTTACATCCTTATCATCCGTACTACAAGTTTCTCCTCGATGGCACGATTCAGATAAACGAATTTTCGTACTGGTCTCACGGTAGAAAAGCTAGCGTTCCTACCATGACTTTGATATCGAATCGTGGTGTCCAGAAAGCAGGAAACATTCCTCTGGCACGTTGGAACGAAACGCGCAACATATATGAAATACACGAAGACGAAGATCTTACCGTTTTCGACGTGAGTGCCGGCGATAAGCTGATCATTCAAAACACGAGCGAAGTGCCACCCTCTTTGAATCCCATCACGCTTGTGTTTCTCTTGAAACGTAATTTCAAAAAAAAAATGTCTAGGCAAGCCATCGTCGAAGAATTGCATAAACCTGCACGCCGTAACTACGAACGTTTGGCTGTGGTAACCAAGGGCATCGACGACCTCTGGCAAAGTGACCTCGTGGAGATGAGTAGCGGTAATTTGAAAAACGTACATAAATTGAACAAGGGCAACAAGTACCTTCTCACCGTCATAGACACGTTTTCGAAATTCGCATGGGCTCTACCTTTGAAAGCCAAAACGGGGACATGCGTCACGGAAGCATTCAAGACAATTTTTCGCGAAAGCGGTGGCAGACGACCACGGTTTCTGCAAACAGACAAGGGGAAGGAATTTTATAACGCTGTATTCCAAAAGTTTATTCAAAAACATGACGTTCGACATTATTCGACCTTCAGTCACATCAAAGCCAGCATCGTGGAAAGATTCAATCGAACCTTGAAAACACACATGTGGAAACGATTCACGCTTCGGGGAAATTACAAATGGGTCGACATCCTGCCGGAACTCGTCGACACCTATAATGAAACGGTACACAGAACGATAGGCATGAAGCCAGTTGACGTTACCAAGTCCGACGAGCAGCGTTTAATTTCTACCGTTTACTGTCCAAAGTACACACCCACGACAAAAAAAGCTAAATACAAAATTGGAGACCGGGTGAGGATCAGCAAATTCAAACGCACCTTCGAGAAGGGATTCACAAAAAATTGGAGCACGGAACTCTTTACGGTGGTTCGAGTTTTACCTGGAAACCGACACACGTATATAATAAAAGATAGTAGCGGCGAGATTTTGAAAGGAAGATTTTACGAAGAGGAACTCTCTAAAACGAAACACCCCGACACGTACCTCATCGAGAAAGTATTGCGTAGGAAAGGTGACAAACTGTTTGTCAAATGGCTGGGACTTCCGGAAAAGAGTTGGATCGACGCGAACGAGGTGATCTTGTGAGTACGTGGAACGTGGTGAAGCGTCTACCGGATCCGGAAAGTCAAACGAGAAAAAAAAAAGAACGGCGAGTTGCTTCCCGACAGCATCCGCTGTCTGATCGTAGGTCCTTCGGGGTGTGGGAAAACGACACTGCTCGTGGACAACTTTCTCCTCGCACCGAATTGGTTAAATTGGAAGAAGAGGCACCTGTACGTGTTCTCGAAAAGTTTGGAGCAATCCAAATACCAGCAACTGATGAAAGTGTACGATGGTCTGGACATTGCAACGTTCGTTTCGGAAATAAAACCACTCGACGATTGTCGTGAAAATTCAGTCGTCGTGTTCGACGACGCCATCCTGGAAAATCAAAATGAAATTCGCAACTTTTTCACGCAAGGTCGTCACAAAGAAATGGATTGCTTTTACCTAGCTCAAACGTTTTCCAAAATTCCAAAACAGTTACTACGCGACAACGCTAATTTCATATGTTTGTTTCGTCAAGATCACACCAACCTCAAGCATGCGTACGATGACTACGTAGGCGGAGACATGAACTACAATCAATTTTCGGAAGGCTGCTCTTCTTGCTGGAACAGTGACGATTTCGGATTCGCTACGATCGACATGACGAGAAAACCCAACGACGGAAAATACAGAAACAAAATCAACGACTTTCTAAACGTTGCAACGTTGTGAGAAACGACGTGTATAAATAACGTCATGACGAAACGAAAAATCGAAGACGAAAATCTCAAGCTTCGCGATTACCTCGCGAAACGCTTCAAAGGTTGGAAATCCGAGAATCGCGGATTCTACGAAGAGAAGAAACGTCAGGATCAACCTGCGATCGATGCCATCAGCGGTCTAGGTAAAGAAATTAAAAGTGTCACGGAACAAAATAAAAATTTGATCAACGAACTCGTACCGCTCGCAGCTAAAAGTTACGCCGTACCCACGCCCATTTCGAGCATTCCTTCGACGCCGTTCGAACTGAAGGATGCACCGGCACGACGTCGAGCCATAGGCAGCACGTCTTCGGATAAAATCGAGTTGGGACCTTTGGCACGAGACTAACTGAGCACGGGGAAATTCGACAAGGATAAAGTGTTCGGATTGTATCCTAGCATGGAAACCAGCGAAGGCGGCGGTGTGGTGTGGAAGATTGGGAAATCGAAGGTGACCTTCGAAGGCAATGACATTAAAGTCAATTTAGGCGAGAAGGATAGTTGGACCAGGTATCCGGGTACGGTGGGACTGTGGGAACTCGTCGCCAAAAAGCAGCCGAAAGATTACACCGACGAAGATTACCAAAGTTACAAGGAAATTCTGATCATGACGGATGCCTTGTACCAGAACAACGACGCCTCGCAGAATAGGGTGAAATCGAGCAGCGGCGAGAAGTACAGGAATCTCATCAAACCGATTTGGAACCAGGTCAAAACAGGCAGCGGCGTCAAACGCTACAACACGTTACCCAAAGAATTCGTTTGGGTGGACGACGTTAGGAAACTCGTGGACCGATTGTTGGTGATAGCCGGCGAAGAGAATGCAGGCAATCGTAATTTCTACAACGAGAAGGTTGGCATCGTGGACATGATCAGCACGAAACTTTCCAACTTCATCGTGAACGACGACAAGGGCATAGGTTACCTGATCAAAATCATCAACACGCTGCCTCCAAAATTTTGGAACGTGGCCGAAGGAAAGGGACTCGTGAACGACATCATCAACAAGTTACCTTTCGAGATGCATTTACCTAGCTACCAGTACTGCGGACCGGGTACCAAACTCGAGAAAAGATTGGAGAGAGGAGACAAGGGTGTGAATCCGTTGGACGCAGCAAGCAAAGATCACGACATCGCCTACAACACCACGCAGACGGATCTGGACGCACGTCACGAAGCAGACAAAAAATTGGAACATGCAGCTTTCGAAAGGTTTGTGAGCAGAGACGCATCGCTGGGTGAACGGGTCGCCGCACTGGGTACCACCATCGCCATGAACACGAAACAAAAATTGGGGTGGGGTATATAAATAACATACCGTAAAAAAAACTACACAAGAAAAAATCTCAGAATATATATATAAATAACATACCGTGAAAATAACACATAGAGCATCAACATGAAGCCCAAGGGTGTCGTGTACCAGATACCATACTCCAATCTTAAAAATCTAGGTGCCCTCGATGGGTTACTCACCAAGAAACAACGCGAGAAGAAACGTTCTTGCTTGTCGAAAGGACATGGAATGAAATTGCTGCTCAGCACACCTCAATTGAAAAGATTGCAGCGTTCGCGGAAACAGCAAAAGATCGGAGGTTTCATATTCAGCATCCCGGCCATCCTGGCAGCATTGGGGGCCGTTGGAAGTTTGGCCGGCGGAAGTGACCGTCATCGACTCGAAGAAGAACAAAGCGGAATTGGAAGAACAGAAACGTCACAACCTGGCCATGGAGAAGAAAGGAGGAAAGGGCGTGATGAAGAAGTTTAAAAAAAAGAAACAGAAGCACTCACCAACCGAGACATTGAATCTCTGATCGGACCGTTACAAATCAAACACTTCAGAGGAGTTTTCATGTCCGACTCGTTACCTTCAAGCGTTAAAAGAAGAGAATGCGGAGTAGTCAACTTGGACGGTCAAGAAAATCCAGGCACGCATTGGATATGTTACCACAAAAACGACAATGATAAAGCATTCGTTTTCGATTCTTTCGGAGGTGTTCCACCTACAAATTTAATTCATTATCTGAAAACGAACAAAACTTCTATATACTACAACGACGAACGCATTCAAAATTTCGGAGACGTGAACTGCGGTCATCTCTGCCTCTCCGTGCTCGCGTTTCTCTCTAAAATAAATAACCCTACGATCGAAGATTTCCAGAAAGCATTGTGGAACCTCAAACAGCATCACTAGGATGGGCGTGTTCCATCTCACGAGCGAATCATCGATCTTAAAACTCATGCTGCACGACGACATCGTCTATCCTAAATCCGTGGCTCTGCGTGCATTCTACAGCATGTACCTCATACCTAACGTCACGCATCACAACAACAAAATTAGCGTCGGAAGCGAACACATCGTCGTCACGCCAGGACAATACAATCTTTCCACTTTGCAAGCTCAATTACCCAAAGGCACATACCTTTCTCAAAATTCGGTCACGCACAGAGTGGAAATCCTATCCGCGACGGAGACCGTGGACCTGGGCACCATGGGAGAACTTTTAGGTTTCGAGAACGACACCAAACTCGAAGCTGGCATCAAGCACGTGGCAACCAACATTCCTAAATTCTTGGCCATAGAGACTCTGAACGTACACTGTAACGTGGCCGAAGGTATGATCACGAAATCTTCGGACGGATTGTTAGGAAGTCACAAGCAGACGGGAATCATAGCCACTTTCAAACCAAGTTCCGAGTTCATGGAACCGATCATCTACACACCCTCTTCGCCGATCTATTTTCCAGTATGTCGCAACCGCATAGACGACATAGAGTTGGTGGTGACGAACGAGAAAGGAGACGTGGTGGATTTCGCAGGTGCCACTACGACGGCCATCTTGGAGATCAACATATAATAAATAACCATACATGTAAAATGGAGCAAATCGAAAGTTACGAATTGCAATCTTTCCCTCCCAACCGTCGCACGTTCGCCAATCTGAACGAAGCGAACAGGGATATCGAATACGACGTGGACGTAGGCGATGGGTTCGTTCATCCTCACAGAGCGGACCTCTACCTTCAATTCGACGTGGTGAAGAAAGAAAGCGGAGACGCGTTTCCCGCAGCAGCAAACTTGATACTCGTGGACAACTTCGTGCCTCACCTGTTCTCGCAGGTGGAGGTGAGGAAACACAACACCGTCATCGACAGAATAGATTATCCAGGCATCACGTCGACGGCAGTGGGAACGTTGAAATTATCCAAAACGGACGCAGCGTACTACCAGGCCGGGGGATTCGAAGCCGGGACCAAAATATCGACGAGAAGTCACACGGTGCTCTTTCCCATGCGTCTGCAGCCGGGTTTCTTTTCGGACTACAAGGAGATCATGTGGAAGGGAGGACTGAGGATCACATTTCGAAGAGCGGCCAACGACAACGACGCACTGATGCGATACGCTATTTTGGGTCCGGACGGCACCACGCCGATAGCCAACACTTTACCCGAAGCAGCGAAATGCGTCATCCGAAGCATGGAATTGAGAATGCCGGTGGTGGAATACGAAACGAACTACGCCCTCAAGTACAAAGCGGAGATCTTGAAAAGTCCGCAGGTGCCGATTCACTTTCACGGTTACCAGTGCGTGCAGAAGATGGCGTCGGGAAGTCACATGGAATTCGACGTGACGACGCAGTTCAACAACATACAGTTCGACATGCCAGATTTCGTCGTAGTGCTTTTTCAGACCGGGAGGGACAAGAATCAGGAAAAAGATTCCAGCAAGTTCGACGACTGCAAGATCAAGAACGTTTATCTGAAGAATGGACGCAACGAAGTGTTCCCGCGCGAGAATTACAACCTCGACGTGACCAAAAACGATTACCTCAAACTTTACGAAGCTTACACAGCTTACAAACGCGTGACCGAGGGAAGCGTGGACATGTACTACACGCCCAGCGAGTTCAAAGCACGGAGACCCATGACCGTCATCAACACATCTAAGAGAAAGAAGGTTGTGGTCAACGATCGAACCAACATCAAGGTCGTCTGCGAGTTCCACGATGCCTTGCCCGAGGATACCCTATGCAGTGTCATCCTGATTGCAGAGAAGTCCTTCGCCTACGACGTGAAGAACGAGAGGGTCACAGAGCAGTTTTAACAAGTTTTTTAACATCTTTTCTTGCACAAATAAGAAATTTTTTGCACTAGCACAATCAGTTACAATAGCACAATACGAATTTCACTAGTTCAGATCAGTTACAAATGTCAATTTCATTAGTTATCAGTTACAATATCTTTTTTGCACTATAGCACGAGACAATCAGAAAATTTGCACAAAAAAATTTGTTGTTGTTTTTTACACGTGAAAATTAACAATAAAATTTCTTTTTTTATCGTTTCAGATGCTGTCGAAACATCAAAAACACATACACACACACTAGAAAAAAAGCATGCAACTTTATTTGTAACACACACATATTCTCCATCTTCATCAAGAAAATATTATAATAAACATAATTATTTTTATCTATATCTCACAATAAAACTCTATATCCAAAAATATCACAACATCAAATAACACTAGAGTCGTTAGTACACGTTGCATGCATTACGGAGGTCCTCTGTAGAGTTTCATGGAAGTTTAATAAAAAAAAAAAAACACGTGAAACTCTACAGAGGTGCGGTTGTAGATAACCGCAGCCATTAGAAAACTTTTACTTTTTTGGCTGGGCACTACGCACTCCTGGCGGGGTTATGGGGGCCAGGAATCCTAAAAAACAACAATTATTATTATTTTGTCTGTTTGCTTGCGTCACAATACACGCGCACGCGTGTGTGTGTGTGTGTGTGTGGCACATCGTTCCCCCCGAGAGAGGTTTACAAAGGTCACGATATACAAACATTGCCGGAGTTGGAAAATTGCGATATGACGCATTCGCTCATTACTGTTGCCAGCCATAAATCTCTCTCTCTTTTCATCTTACAGCAAAGTTGGCATCTCTATTTTTTTTTAGTTGTAAGTAAATTGCCAACACACTCTAGTTAATAATGCTACATATTATACGCACACACGCACACACATACTATATTGCCATCCACCCATCTCTCTCTCTTTTACGGCAGTGCGTGTTTGTTGCCGGCTCTCCTTGTTTAGTATATGTAGGTTGGCAAAAATTGCTTTATGCACTGTAAGGCAAGCCTCAAGCAAAGTTGCCAGCTCCTTGCTTTAGGCTAGGTTAGACCAAGGGAAAAAAAGCTGTAGGTAGGCTGTCGGTTGTTTAACTCTTCCCTCTCTCTCTTCTCTCTCTTTTTTGTAAAAGGTTATGGCAAAAATACCAGTAGGTTGGCAACCTTGCTTTATGCACTGTAAGGCAAGTCTTAAGTAAGGTTGCCAGCTCCTTGCTTTAGGTTAGGTTAGATCTGGTTAGGTTAGATCTGGTTAGGTTAGGTTAGGTTAGGTTAGGGTGGGTTAGGTTAGGTTAGGTTAGGTTAGGTTAGGTTAGGTTAGGTTAGGGTGGGTGTTGGCAGCTGTCAGTTGTTTAACTCTTCCCTCTCTCTCCCCCTCTCTCTTTTTTGTAAAAGGTTATGGCAAAAATACCAGTAGGTTGGCAACCTTGCTTTATGCACTGTAAGGCAAGTCTTAAGTAAGGTTGCCACCTCCTTGCTTTAGGCTAGGTTAGACCTGGTTAGGTTAGGTTAGGTTAGGTTAGGTTAGGGTGGGTTAGGTTAGGTTAGGTTAGGTTAGGTTAGGTTAGGTTAGGGTGGGTGTTGGCAGCTGTCGGTTGTTTAACTCTTCCCTCTCTCTCTCTCCTCTCTCTCTCTCTCCTCTCTTTTTTTCTCCTCTCTCTCTCTCCTCTCTCTCTCTCCTCTCTCTTTTTTTGTAAAAGGCTATGGCAAAAGTACCAGTAGGTTGGCAACTTTGCTTTATGCACTGTAAAGCAAGCCTCAAGCAAGGTTGCCAGCTTCTTGCTTTATGCACTGTAACGCAAGCCTCAAGCAAGGTTGCCAGCTCCTTGTTTTAGGCTAGGTTAGACCCCAAAAAAAAAACCTTAGTGATTTTTTCGAGTAAAATATTGGCAACACTGCCAGAAAATAAGGCTCATGCCTTACAAGAGCAAACCATTAAGGTGAGCCTCAAGCAAGATTGCCAGCTCCTTGCTTGAGGCTAGGTTAGACCCAAAAAAAAACCTTGGTGATTTTTTCGAGTAAGCAGCTGGCAACACTGCCAGAAAATGGGGCTCATGCCTTACAAGAGAAATCCATTAAGGCGAGCCCCACCGAGCCCCATTTTCGTTTGCTAAACTGTCTTTTTACCCCTACTACTAGGAAAAACCACATCACTTGGCACTAAGAAAACAAATGCATTTTGGAAAGAAAAGTACACGTAATTGAGATAATTGTGATCTCATGAGATATCTGAGATCATAATTGAGATCTATTCCGTATCTTTACATTCTTCATCAGGATCGGAACACTCCGTGCACGTGTTGCAGGCAATAGAATAGGGCTTGTCGTTCAACTCCTTTTTTTATCTATAAATATATTTGAATACCTGGCAATATTGTCAACCATCATCCATTGTGATTGTGATAATAAGCAATTTGCCATAAAAAAAATTGATACGAAATAGGTAGATATGAGAATACGAAAGCTATAATGAGATGACAACATCATACTTGTACCACAAAATACGTAATTCAAAAAGAATGAGAGAGTGATGGGGGAGGGGGATGGAGAGAGGGAGACGGGGGGAGAGAGAAATAAAAACAAATGTATGGAAAAACTGAAATGTTTACTTACATTTTTTCTTAAGCGATCGAAGAAAAGGTCACACTTTCGCTCGCGGACGGCAATCTGTCGCTCGAAATTGACAGATCAAATTTTAGCACTGTACTGAACCCGTACGGCGGATCGAAAAAATGCGATACGCTCGACACCTTGCAGAACAATGCCTAATTAGAGAATACATCCACCACCGCGGCCCCGCCCGATCGCGAGCGGATGAAGGTTAGATAAAATGTGAAACTGCGATCAATCAATATTAGTAAATATTAATTTTAATTATAGTAAAAGACCATATTATTCATGCCATCGTTGCATTATGATTAATAACACAATGACAAACTTGTCGCGCTACGACGTTAGGGGTTTCGGGATCGAATCCCCAGAATGGAAATGGATGTTCATTGTGAGTTGCAAAGTAAAATAATCCAAATCATACAATCGTCGCCATGTTTATCAGGAAGCCAGAGTTCGATACCCAACTTTAGACTGTACAATGAGCCTTTCTGTGCGTACAGTGGTTTTAAAACAAACTCAACAGTAATATTGAATTTATTGCAATAAACATTAAATGAATATGTCTATGGACGTTTATATGCGAAAGAAAACTAGAAAAATCATAAACAAAAGACAAAACCGTATACAAATCATTTTCATTTTTCCTTCAAAATAGAAATTACAGCATACTGAATCAACTTTCATCAAAATCGGTCGTCAAGTATTAACGGAGGTATGAGCAGTGTTGTGATCGAGTCGTCGCCATCTTTGATACTTCTTAAGATACCTCCAAAGCATTGCTGAGAAGAAATTCTCTATACTCAAACTTTCCTGCAGAACCATAGCTAGGGATATCACGTGGCGTGGGAGAAGTGCAACACACGACATCTAATGGCGCGATGGTGAGTATTTTAGGACCTACACGTAGGTGTTCCATATTTATTGCAGATGAATATTTCAGGATCTAGGTGTCCCATGCTTATTTCAGGTAACATTTCAGGATCTAGGTGTCTCATGTATGTTGTAGGTGAGTATTTCAGGATCTAGGTGTTCCATATTTATTGCAGGTGAATATTTCAGGATCTAGGTGTCTCGTTTTTTTTTTCAGATAACAGTACTTCAGGATCTAGTTGTCTCATATTTGTTGTAGATGAGTATTTCAGGATCTAGGTGTTCCATATTAATTGCAGGTGAATATGTCAAGATCTAGGTGACCCTTATTTTTTCAGATAACAGCATTTCAGGATCTAGGTGTCTCATATTTGTTCTAGGTGAGTATTTCAGGATCTAGGTGGTCCATATTTATTGCAGGTGAATATGTCAGGATCTAGGTGCCCCGTATTTTTTCAGATAACAGCATTTCAGGATCTAGGTGTCTCATATCTGTTGTAGATGAGTATTTCAGGATCTAGGTGGTCCATATTTATTGCAGGTGAATATTTCAGGATCTAGGTGTTCCATTTTGTTTCAGATAACAGGATTTAAGGATCTAAGTGTCTCATATTTGTTGTAGGTGAGTATTTCAGGATCTAGTGTTCCATATTTATTGCAGGTGAATATGTCAGGATCTAAGTGTCCCGTATTTATTTCAGATAACAGCATTTCAGGATCTAGGTGTCTCATATTTGTTTAGGTGAGTATTTCAGGATCTAAGTGTTCCATATTTATTGCAGGTGAATATGTCAGGATCTAGGTGTTCCATTTTGTTTCAGATAACAGGATTTAAGGATCTAAGTGTCTCATATTTGTTGTAGGTGAGTATTTCAGGATCTAGTGTTCCATATTTATTGCAGGTGAATATGTCAGGATCTAGGTGTCCCGTATTTATTTCAGATAACAGCATTTCAGGATCTAGGTGTCTCATATTTGTTTAGGTGAGTATTTCAGGATCTAAGTGTTCCATATTTATTGCAGGTGAATATGTTAGGATCTAGGTGTCCCGTAGTTATTGCAGGTATCTGTATGCTCGTTAGAAATTTAATCAAACAAAAGAAGACGTCAAGGAATTGACACGCCATAAGAGCACCAAAGAGCTAGCACGTAATCAACTGCTCACAAAGAAATCACGGCGCATGGCTTCGTTTCAAAGAACACAGAATGCGTAGGCCAATGCAGTCCGGGAGAGTGAGCTCTTCTGCTCTGGAGACTCCCAGAAGCGGGCACTGAAAGTAATGTCCCTGCGACACCTTTCCTCCAATTACTTTATGCAAATGAGCACCAAGAGTCCCGCACCCGGGCACGCATCAGCGGGAACTTCTTAAAGATCCACTGGAGCTGGAGTTTTAATCATCCCTTCACTCTGGATGCCTTGGTATTGCCTGGGCCTCAGAACAGCGATGGTATTTTCTGGTCGGCGAGCTGGATGTTGAAAGAACACACATTTGGCTTTGGATGTTGGTAAAGAATGATGTTGTTATAGACATCTGTCGGAAGGTCGAGGGAAGGTAATCACAAACGCTGCCTAAATATTTTAGGATTATATTGCTAATAATCCACATAATTAATATATATGAAAGGAAACAAAGTACCATTAATAAACCATTATTTTTTTTCGAGTTTCAAAACTTGATGAATGTCTTTGCAAATGTCAAACATTGAAGGTTTTGAATAGTCGCAAAAAAAATTAGTGTTCAGGTCTTCACTAACCAGACAATAGCGAAATAGTTACATTTTTGTACTTGGATTTTTAAGCCCAAATTATGCACAGATAAGCTAATCGGGAGTGGGCCTACAGTTTAAAGTGAGATCCCAATCAACTGTGCAGTTTACCTCCACCGGGTATCGAACCCGGGAGTACTTGCTTACAAGGCGACTACATTAACACAACGCCATAGATGAGTCCTTGCACTTCTGATCGAAGTTCAAATAATAAACAAAATACAGTAAAGGCTCTTTAATCCGGTCTAATTGAGGGGATAAGTCGACCGGTTTAACGAAAGTCCGGATTAACTGAAATAACTTAAATGAACAGTAGAAAGTGCATTAAAACTCCATTTAAAGCAACAAAACACGTTTATTATGGTGTATGTAAAGGGAATAGGACTAAATACACTATACAGTACAGTACAACATCTGCGGGAAACAGAATTCTATCAGTGGTCGACTTCCTTTTTTTTTGGGAAGTTATTTTGTTGACTTCTATCCACATTTTAAACCTTGGATTCTGCTTTTTATTCATTTTGCTTGTCCGGATTAAGCGATGTCTGGCTTATCTGGGTCCGGATTAATGAAGTTTTACTGTATTTTAATAAAATACTTATGTTAACTCCACCTTAGACAGTTATAAATCTAGGGGTGTAAGGGGTGCTCCTGCCACGTAGTGCACCCAATAGTCAACCTCACTTCCACGTAGTACACCCTGGACAAGAGACTAACGAGGCTCTGGCGACTGGCCCCATGGCCAGTATAATTTTTTTCGTGTTGTCCTGTGTTTTCTCCTTATTTGTGCTGAGTGCTCCTTTACAGCCTCAGCTTTTAACGAAAGTCAGAAGATTTTAAGATTTTTAATTATGCAACGTTAGAGTTGTTATTTGCAACGATAAGGGGCTGGACCCCGTATAATGTGACGGGTGCAAAATAGCCTTAGTGCTGACGCACCCAAAATTTTAAATTCAAATCAAATCAAAGTTAAAAATCTAATACATATAGATTAGTTTTCGTGGAGCTTCCTAACAATATTTAGAATGAGTAAAACATTCTCTTCGATTCTTTTCATAGCAAGGTGTTCCGGGTTCGATACCCGGTGGAGGCATATAGTGGTTCGGATCCCACTTAAAACTGT
This sequence comes from Lepisma saccharinum, assembly GCF_977018435.1. NCBI lineage: Eukaryota > Metazoa > Arthropoda > Insecta > Zygentoma > Lepismatidae > Lepisma > Lepisma saccharinum. The sequence goes on along the minus strand of NC_139254.1, from coordinate 56,311,796 downwards.
AGGTCCACCCGATTAGCCTTATTGTGCATAAATTGGACCTAAACTTAAACTCAAGCACACTCTCCATTATCTTAGCAAGAAGACCCAAAAATTTAAGTACGGTTTATTAAATGGGCTTAAGATAGAAAGTAACATATTCATAACCGTATTTGCTAAAATGAACGAAATTTCGATTTCTACTACTGTTTGATCCTTTCTTACAGTAATCAAAGTAGAAAAAGGAAACTGTATATTTGCTGTTTGTTTGTATACTTTGAAGTTTTTGACAGCACCCATTTTTTTTAGAAGCAACGACAAAGCACAGAATAAGCCAATGCGATTTCGTATTTTCTCTGATGTACCAAAAAACCATTCGGGCAGGTCCAAAACACGACCCTCAACATTTCAGTGGGAAAAAGTGGAAAATCCTTTTTTAAACTCAAACGGAAATTACAAACCCTCAGTTGGCGAATTCAACTTTTTTTTTCCACCTCTGGATTGGGTGGGAGGGAAGAGTAAATTTTCCCTCTGAAGAAGCATTGTACTCGGTCTGGTGGAAGGATAGTCGTATCGATTCCGCGCCCAACTCCTGTCATCCTGGAAGTCTGTCGTCCGAGTTTCATAAATTTTCTACCAAATTCTCATTTTTCCCTTTTGTGTTAATTTGTGACCTTCCGGGACGAAGGCAGGGAGCTTGGAAATAACATCAGGAAATTGTGACGCACGCTGCCATCTGTGACGACAAGGCGGGACGCAGATGGATATTAAAGCAAAGAGAAACTCGAAATAAACGCCGTGCCAGAGAGAGATTCGATTATTATGGGTGCTGAATAAGTGTGTTTGTCAGCAACAACTAGACATGAAAGTAGGAGATGATTCATGCATGTGAAGTGCATTTTCATCTTTGTTACTAATATTAAACTAATGATCACGTGTTCCTGTAAAGCTCGTTAGAAATATTATTTTGGGAAAAATTCAGTATGAAGAAGGAAAGAGAATGGAAGGAAAGAGTAAAGGAAGGGCTGGGAAGGGAATGAAATAGGAAAAGAGAAAGTAGGGGAATAGTAGAGAAGAAAGGAGAAAATGGAAAACAGAAAAGAAAAAGAAGGGAAGAGAAAAGAAATGAAAGGAAAAGAGGAACGAAGGAGAAGCGAAAGAAGAGAAAAAGAAAGTAAGCGCTAGGTAGAGAAGAATAGAAAATACAAAGAAGGAGAGAGATGCGAAATATAAGGAAATAAGAGAAAGGAGAAAATAAGAGAAGAGAAGAAAATGCAAGAAAAATTGGGGAAGGGCAGAGAAGAGATGAAAATTGAAGGAAGGGAAGAAACTTGAAATGTGTAGAAGGGTGGAGAAGAGAAGACAATGGAAGGAACAGAAATGAACAAAAGAGAGAAGCAGGGGAAGAACAGAAGGAAGGAGACGAGAAGGGAAGGGATGAGGAGGGAAGTGCTTACTGGGAAGGGAAGAGAGGGAAAGAGACAGGAATAGAAAAGAAGTGATGGGAAGAAAGGAGAAGATAATAAAAGAAAAAGAAAGGAAGGTAAGAGAAATTAAGCAAATGGAAGTGAAGATATGGGAAGAAAAGGGAAAGGCATGAAAGGCAACAGACGAAAATAGAAATGAAGAGACGAGAAGGGAAAGGAACGGAATGGAAGATAAATGAAGTGAATGTAAGAGTATAGAAAAGAGCGGATAGGAAGAACCGGGAAGAGAAATGAAGTGAAGGTAAGAAATGGTACGAGGAGAAAAGGAACGTAAATGAAGTGACGGGAAGAGAAATGAAGTGAAAGGAACAGAAGTATACAGAAAGGACGGAAAATGAAGGGAAAGATAGGAAGAGAAGAGAACGGAAGGAAACCAGAGGAAAGAGATGGATAGAGAAAAGTGTGAAAATAAGAATGGGAAAATTGTGAAATGAGATAAAACCGTGCTTATTTTACCGTATTTTAGTTAGATAAACGAGATGTCCAAGAATCGAATATTGACTAAGATATATAAAAAGTAAAGCTATATCCTGAGCACTGAAGTTAGACCTCGAGAGTGGGTTTGAAAGTAGGGAAGCTGGCATTCCCAATCTCAGCCATAACTGGGTGGTGTGATCAGGACCATTCTACGGCAATTTTACTCCAAGTCAACAGTGAGAAACATACATGTACATGGAAGACTGAAGCGTGCCTCTGTAATCTTTCTAAACCGATCTCCTCCTAACCCCTCGCTTCCCATTTAAATTTATCCTTCTATCATAGATCCCACTAGGGTCAATTGTAATTAAAGAGAGTGTAAAATGTTGGTTGGGATACGGAGCAGCTAGATGTTAATAAATAATTGGCGGATTCGGCGTGCCCAGGATTTTCGAAAGGGAGGGGTTACGAATATTATTTCTTGGTAGTCAGCCCTCATTTTGTCATATTTTTCTTCCATTGACGTTCATTTTTTTTAAAAAATAATGGGCCAAAGGGGGCACGCCACTTAGACAGAATAATAGAGACACGCTTCTGTCATGCAGCAAGCTTCCAACTGTTGACTCGGTGACCTCAATCCAACACTGAAATAAGAAATGATCATCTACCTTCATACCGATCTTCTGAGAAAAATATCGAATTATCTTCCGCGTACTATTATAAGTCCCTTCATTCATGCAAATACGGCGTTCTTCAGCGATGAGTAGATCCGTGGCAAATCATTTGCAACTTTCACATTCATTGGGGTTATATTTTCCAGGTAAATTGCATGGACAAAGAGGAGGTTGTCCTTGACCACCACTTCAAGGCGTAAGTTTGAATTTTGTGTAATTTACAAGATAATTACACTCCGTCAAAGTGTCGCGCGCGTTTTTGCGTGCCCCGTGAAAAACCAATATGCCGGAAATGCATGGGCTGGTATCGATAGATGAATTTCAACAGATACTTTCCGATGTTGATGCATCGGTATCGGCTCAGCTCTTAAAGTAACTAGTTCCAATTACATATATTCAAAAAGTAACTATTACTTGCAACTGAGTTACTTGTAACTAAAGGTCTTTTCTACTGTTACGGCGCCTGATCCTCATGCTGGAAAGGGAAGTGGGGAGCGGAAAAAGCGACCAATCCAGCACGATAAGAAACGCAGCAGCCAGAAGTACGAGATACCCGTAGTACTTCTTCCCGCCGCGTTGTGCCTCTTGACGCCACTGCTGTTGTCTGGTTGGTCTCCGACGCAATCCCTCCTCCCCACGTTTCTTGCCAGAACTAGGACCGGCGGCCGTAAGAGTGGAAAAGATCTATAGTTACTTCCAAACACAGTCCGATGCTTGCAAATTCCTCTAGGTCAATTCAGATTTCCAGGAATGAGGCAAGTAATGGTGACATTAGTATGAGGGGGAGGGGGTCATTCCGAGAATATATTATCAACACAAAGGTTCCTTTTTAAATAGATATGAGACTACGAATGCCTCGATGGAGTTGTTCGTTACCAAATGACGTCATTTTTGTGTTCCTGAATGGCACTTCTTTAAGTAAATGGCTAATATATATATCTTACCACCATCACACTAAAATGAGCTTAGTCACCTCGCCTGTACTTGTGGATGGTAGCGAGCACTCCGTACGGTGAGAGTTACTCGCCTACACACCAAACATAAGACCAGTAAGCACGACTCAGTTGACGCGACCGTCGAAGCCTATGCATCATTCTGCAATCTCTTACGCCTCTCTTATAACGCTAGAGTACCGCTGCTCGTTCTTGAACGAATACAGCAGGTTATCCAAGTCTGCTTCAATGTGCACATGTGTGCAAGTTGTTTCTGTAGTTCTTCAAGCCAATAATGTTCTCCGCGTGTCCACCACCGCAACTGTATGTTCCAGACATTAGTTGCGAAAACTTTAATGTTGAGTTGGTGTTCTTAAGTCCACTTTATCCACAGTAAGGTTAATTGGGACTGGACCTACAGTTTACAGTGGGATCCGAACCACTATGTTCCTCCACAGGGTATCGAACCCGAGATCCCCTTGATTACAAGGCGATGACGCTGCCACTGCCCCATCGGGGAGGCCCTGAGAGAACTTAAGTGTGGTGTATCGTACGTCAGTAGACTTCGCTCAAAACTTAAAGTGAATTAGGACTGGCTTGCATCTAAGTATGTATAAACATACAAATTAAAGATCAATGTTAATATACCAAATTATAGAATTTAAAACACATGATACTTAGGAAAAATCTAGATTGCGTTCTACCTTTTGTTGTGTGAAATGTATTTGTAATACATTACATCAATCCCGAACGATGTCTCGTAGCTACGAAAATTTTTACTCGATACGTTAAAACATTCATGTCAATTATTAAGTCAGTATACTTTATCATGTACAAGCTCCATCTATACATAACTTTCAAACACCATTAGTATATTTTCTCAAGGAAGTATAGTTTATATATGCAATTTTAATCAGACATTTAAAATTATATATCAGCTGATCGGAAACCCACACAAAACAGTACAAATCGGTATATTGTGTGTCATTTAGAAATAAGTACATGTTTACCAAGTACATTCAAATGTAAGATAAAGCCAGACATATATATCCTAGCTAGTTATCTATAACTTTACGAGTTATCGAGGTCAAAATATTGAAAATGTTTTATCATGTTGATTGACTCCGCTTTTCTGCCAACTCCTGGTTAATGGAGAAGATGAGTGATGATATTATGAAATTGATGAAGAAGGGACAATGACAAAGAATTTCCATGCCCAGGCCGGGATTCGAACTCGCGACCCCTGGTGTCGAAGCGAGATGTGTTAGCCCCTCCACAACGTAGATCGGATCATTCCAAGTGTTGAAAAGCTTCGAAAATTAAAATGTATCTTTTGGTAACTGACGAAATCAGTCCTAACAGCAGAAACATCAGACGTTAATAAACTCATTTTCAAATTGATTTCATTTCCATAAAATTTGATTCTCTGTTCATTTAGAAAACATTAACATTTATTCATGAACCTCTTGCAGACAGCCAAACCGCTGTTAATTACGAATCTTGGTCGACCCACTAAATTGTCAATAATCATAACAAGAGCACCAAATGGGCCGAAATGGTTTACCTTTATGGGCTAGCCCATTGCTGATTGGTGCTGCGAAACAGTAACAAAAGGAATCCTTGTTCTTCATTGGTTGTTAACCACTTGGAGCGGGGAGACGAAAGAAAGCAGGAAATCAAAGCGGGAGCTCGTTTAATGGAGGATAACAGCCACAAAATTGACGCCGAAAGCTTTGAGCACAACCTCTGGTGGCTTGGGGAGGGGGTTGAGGGTTTAAAGTCGCCTTTATCGTCCCCTATGAGACGTCGCAGTAATTGAGACAATTTGGTCGTGTTGCAAACGGTGACACAAAACCGTTTATATGTGTTGAACACACACACACTGGAGAGAAAAAGTGCCTTGTCAAGTTATTCGTAGGAACTGCAGGTATCTGCAGAATTGTTGGAATAAATACATAGGTTTTACAGCTATAACCATCTGATTCTCCGTGTGCGAATTTAGGGCAATATTGTTTGCATAAACGACTGTTGTTACCTCATGACATTTAACATGTTCTCTGCGAGGAGAATAATGCTCATGCAGTAAATATCATAGTGTGGTATTATTTTATAGTTATCCAGCACACAAATTAGGCAAATTACCTTCATCAGTGGAATCCCAACACCTCCAGCGCAAACACGCATTAGAAAGTTTAAAAAACAGTTGCAGCAAAACCACATATTCACTTGCAGAGCAGAGTAAAGAGAGACAGAGACACTGAAACAAATAGAGCAAAAGAGGAAGAGAGAACGAAAAGAGCCAATGAACGTAAGAAGATGAAAGAACAGAGAGAAACAAAATACGATATAGGGAGATAGAGATGGAGGAACATTGGAAGAAAGTAACACAAAACAGGGGAAGAGAGAAAGAGAGAACACAAAAAAATAGACAAAAAGAAAGAGGAGTAGCAAGAAAGAGTGAGATAAAGAGTAAGAAAGAAGGAAGGAGGAACAAGAGAGATTGAGAATAAGATAGAAAGCGAGAACTGAAGAAGAAAGCAGAAACAGAGGAAGGAAGATATATGTAATTTTAGAAAAATAAAATAAAATGTAAGAAAGATTCTTACAAGGTATGCCCACCTCAGAAATGTTCACTCGAAAATATTTTGTCCATCCGTGAGCACACCCAAAATAATATTCTCTGGCTAGCGCAGTGCCCTTAAGCAGGTATTCCCACCAGAAAATCCAGTGATATAAATGAAAAGCCAGCATCTATATTCAATACTTAAGAATTAACTGTACTCAATAACTAGGCTAAATAACAAACTGCTCCTTATCCCAATTACTCCACTACAAAAACCTTTATCATTTATGAATGATTATTAACTACAGAAAGGAAAGAAAAATTCATAATGTTCCTCTTCTTTCCATGATATTCTGTGAAATTTCACCCTAAACGTCAATTTGATCTTCATGCGTTACTGGGGCGTTAGAAGCATTTCAATGCTTCTTTCTGACACCTTGAAAGGGAGGAAATGGATACAAACATTTATTAATAACTCTCTACTGGTTAAGGATACGTCGAAACAATCTTCACCATTGAATTTCTCGTGAAATTGTAGTTTGATTCAATACATCACATCAGCCTCTTCCTATTTAAACATTTCGAGTTGAATTTAATGTGGCGGTCACAATGTTGCAGAACTAACCTGTTTCTATCATGACTAATTGTACCCAGCTAAATTTTATACAGAGCATTAATGTACTTTTGATTCACCCTGTATATTGCTAAGTGTTGTACTAAATTATGTCATTTAACGACTCAGGATTTGTTAGATGCGACACAAGTAAGCTTCTGTTCCAGTGGCGACGCCAATAGGGGTTATGGTTGACCTGGTCGATCAGGAATGTATTTTGACACCCGTGATTCCTCAGTTTTTAGAAAAGGAGACCCTTAATTGTAAATTTATAAGTCATTATGATTAGCGTATGTTCTGATCAGCTTCTGAAATTTGTGTGAAATTTTTTGTTGTTCAAATATAATTCCTTTTAACACAATGTGTCATATTATTAGATACGATAATTTATTATTTTCATAGTTTACGATAAAAAAATTGACTCGTATGGTAACAACATGATAATACATGAAAATATTTTGTAGTTAATAGATTGCAGAAACAGAATTTGTGATGGCATTTTCTTCTTCTTCTTCTTCTTATATCTTTCTTCATTTTCTTCTTCGTCTCTCTTTTTCTTCTTTCTCGTTATCTCTTTCTATCTCTATATCTCACTCGTTCTCGCTCCCCCTCTGCATAAACAATGAGGGTTTTTCACATTCGAAATATTTTTTACCCCTAATATGCTGACCAAGGCAGTGTATATTTTAGTAACAAATAATATACACTAAGTGACGTTTCAACCTACCATAAGGGTCTTCCTCAGACTTGAAACCTAACAAAAATGAAAAAAACAAGAATGAAACAAACTAAGCCCCACGACAGGTTAAGTTTGAATCAGGTTTTATGTATTAATCCACTCGAGTAAGGTGCTTAGCATCTCCCGTGCCAGTCTTGTCTCAACCGCCAAGTTGTTCATATCCCAGACTGTGAGAAAATGGACAATATTATAGCTCAACTACATTCTGTGTGCACGTTTGGGTCTATATATGAGAAACGTTGCTGCAAATTTAACCTGCCGCGGGGTTTAGTTGTTGTTTTTTTTCATTTTAGTTAGGTTTCAAGTCTAAGGAAGACCTTGATAGAGGGTTGAAACATGACGTTGTTTGATGTTTATTTTGTTAATGAAATATAGACTGCCTAGGTCAGCATGTGTAGAGTTTTTTCTCATTGAAACAAGGCTTAATCGTGTGTATTTTATTTGTTTAAATTGATAATCATAAAATAAATGTCAAACCTGAGAAACACCTGTCTAACGTAATGTAAACACTGAACATATTAATAAGGTTAATTGAAAAATTGTTGATTTTAATATAAAAAGATTGGTAGTTACATAACATTAAATAAATATTTTCTTACCGAAATCAAATATTTTCAAACGATTACAATTTAATTAATGATTTTTCTAAAATAAAATATTTGTTTCGAAATGTAATCCGAACTTGATTTGTTATGGAAACAACACTCAAGCGAATTAATAACAAACTTAATTCAGATAATGTTTCCTCATTTACAGATTTATAATGTAAAAGGTACTGGTGGAACGTTTGGAATGTTTGCTTTATATGCGACTGCGTTACATGAAAAAGTTTAATTCGAATTAAAGGGTAATTTCATGCCCCAGGTGCTGTAATTCAGCGAGTTTCAGCGAGAATCCGCTGTTTGTTATACGTCGTTCTCTGGTGCAGACTGAATGTTATCGTGTGTGAAATCTGAGCAGCGTCTTTTATTTTTTTTAAATAATCGAGACAAAAGTGAGGCCAATAACTTTTTTACATCAAGAGAAATTTTTAACTTGCTTAACTTCCACAATAATGGTCAATGTGGCTATGTTTTGTGATAAATTTTGCAAGATACGTACAAAGAAATTACGTCCTACGTTTTCACGGGCATGAGCGAGCACGACAGAGAGGTGCATCTCTCCTTAGACAAAAGAACAAATGCCCTGTTTTAGAGCAAGGAGAGTTACCCCATTAATTTCATGTGAGACGAGATGTTCCACCTTCTTATATTTCTAATTTACTTTAAAGATAATTGTAATATACTTTTAAAATAAATTATTTAATATATTTCGTAAAATCGTGAGTAAAGTCTAAGAAATTACAGAGGAACAGTACGAAATCATTGATAAAGCAAAATCTATTCGATAAAGAATACAAGTTGAGCAAATAAATGACGACGCAAACATAAGAACCTCTGCTCTGAAATCCTCATCTGACGGAGAAAACGTGGACTCACAATTAGGAAAGGAATTCAAGTGTTTAGAATGCTTGGAAGACTTGCACAAGGCAACATCAAGAGTAGACTGTTAGAAGTAAATGCAAGCTGTATGGTAAAAGGCAGCGTGGATAAAAATAAAGATTCTTATTTTAAAAAATCATTATTGATGATTTTTTTTACTTAAATCGATTTTTTTTTGATTAAATAGATTTATTAAACACGCTTAAAATTGCTGGTATGGTACTTGACACCATATGTATAGATATAGGGTGGCTCAAAAAACGTAACCGAATAATTTTCGTTACCTTATGTTTCGGTGACTTTTTTGGGCTTTTTCTGGTAAATGGTAAATGGTTATGTAAAATATTTGAAGAGGATTTCTTCTCCGGGACAGCAAAGTCATAGAAACCTATTATAATTATTATTATCATTGCTATTACATTTGTTACTAACCCCATATGATAATGATATTATAGGTGATTATCAATGTGGACTTAAGCGTAACAGATCAACTACAGATCAAAATTTTCACATCAGACAGACACTTGAAAAAAGTGGGAATATAATCAAAATGTCCATCAGCTATTCATTCACTTCAAAAAAGTATATGATTCCGTCAAAAGAGATAAATTATATAATATATTAGAAGAGTTTGGAATACCTAAGAAGCTCGTTAGTATGATAAAAATATGCACCAGTGAAACAGAAAGTAAAATTCGTGTGGGTATTAATGTGTCTGACAAATTTACAATTCATGATGGGTTAAAACAAGGTGATGCATTATCTCCATTGCTCTTTAATTTTGCCTTAGAATATGCTGTTAGGAAGGTAAAAGAAACTAACGAAGGACTAAAATTAAATGGTGTAACTGAGTTGTTAGCATATGCAGATGATGTAGACTTACTGGGGGATGATGTGAATAAAATTAAGAATCATGCTAAAATGTTTTTCAAAACTGCTAAAGAGATAGGTTTGGAAGTTAACAAAGAGAAAACTAAATATATGCTTACAGGCCGAAACCAAGTGTTAGGTAATAATCAAAATCTAATTATTGATAACAACTCGATTGAACCAGTTTCCAAATTCAAATACTTAGGAGTAATATTAACAAATGAAAATTATATTAAAGAGGAAATAAAAAGTAGGCTTAATTCAGGAAATGCATGTTACTTCTCTCTTCATAAACTTTTGTCTTCTCGTTTAATATCTAAGAAACTGAAAGTTAAAATATACAAAACCGTAATTTTGCCTGTAGTATTATATGGATGTGAAACTTGGTCCCTTACATTGAAAGAAGAACATAAATTGAGAGTATTTGAAAATAAGATCATTAGGAAAATATTTGGATCTAAAAGGGATGAGGAGACAGGGGTGAGTAGAGAAGGTCACATAATTTAGAACTACATAATTTGTATTCATGTCCAGATATTATTAGAATAATTAAATCAAGAAGACTTAGGTGGGCAGGACATGTGGCACGAATGGGAGAGGAAAGAGGAGTTTACAGGATTCTTGTTGGGAAACCTGATGGTAAGAGACCTGTAGGAAGGCCAATACGAAGATGGAGGGACAACGTTGAGATGGACCTAAGGGAAATCGGTAGTGATGGGAAAGAGTATATAGATCTTGCTCAAGATAGGGATATATGGAAGGCCTGTGTTGCTACAGCCATGAACCTTCGGTTTAAGAATGCTAGAGAGTTAGTATTAGTTAGTTAGTTAGTTTGTTACTATTATTATTAGTTATTATTAGTTACTACTACTGCTAATTTTGAAATCATAAAATTCAAATTGAATTGAAAATATTTTGGCGTTGTATAAAAGTTCAGACTCGAGTGTACTATTTAGATAGAAACTGGATTCACCTTTCTTCATTTTAATAAACATGTATCATTTTGTTGATGAACAGTTCTTTGTCATTTTGTACTTTTTCACAAAGAACAGATATGGAACAGAGACAACGTAATCTACTGTCCTTCCTGGTACATCTCATCCTTGGTTTTACGTGCCAATGGGTACTGTAAAATAATAATAGTTGCTGCAACTATAGTCACAGAAAACAATATATTGTTTTTACAATTTCGCTACAATTTCACCATTCTGAGTACATTAACTCTTTTTAGATATCTCACAGGGAGCAAATGCCTCCCATACCCTCCGTCCTGCGGCCGCCCTTGCCATGGGATGAGGTGAGAAAAGAAAAGTAAATTCGCAACCGTATATAACGGTAAAGATGACAACGTTGACCGTTTTTTGAACGTGTGAAATTTCTAAGACAGCATTTCCAGCAACAAGAAAAGTATAAGTTTTAGGGAGGGTTAGAGGGTTAATGTGGATTGGAAATGACTACAAATTTAGAAGCATGCCGTGCGATCAAAGTAAGCATACTTTAACACTAACTTTAATAAAGTATCACTATTAATATTTCTGTTATTTTACGTCTCTGTTCTACCTCTTGGATTAATCGCGACGATGAGGATGAATGAAGAACCGATGAAATAGTGGATCAAACACAAACACAAACATTACTCTTATCATTATGCAACGGAGACTGGAGACTAGGGACTAAGCTATGGGTAATATTTTACCTCCCTTGTATACTGATTATTTTCTGAAATTACACACTTATGACGAAAGATACAAATTTAGAACACTATACGTTGGCTTATTACATGTGAACATTTCACTTGGTATTTTGCTGTATGTGTGCACCAGCGGTACATCCTCGAAGCTGAAATTTTTTTCAGGCAAACGAGGCTCTGGCGTGTGCATCCACAGTCAGTACGATCTTATGTGGATGTTCTTTCTGTGTTGTTTTGATCGTCGCGATTAACCAAAACGATAGAAAAGCGCCTTAACACAATTCAATCAATTTTTCTGTATGATTTCTGCCACATTCTCTAATGTTGGTTGGTTTGGCGTTTTTAAGTCCACTTTATGCACAGTAAGGCTAATCGGGTCTGGGCCTACAGTTTAAAGTGAGATCCGAACCACTATGTGCCTCCGCCGGAAATTAAACCGGGGACCCCTTGATTACAAGGCAACGACGCTACCGCTGCACCATCGGGAAAGCCCTTTTGGATAATCTTGACAACGAGGATGAACACAAGTATATAGTCAGGACTCTAACCCGGAACTTATGTCTATTTGTATCACATCTATTACACTTGTATAAATACAACTAGTATCTATAAAAACATACATTTGTAAAGTGAATAACTGAGATTCTCCTTGTCAGTGGCAACCCTGACTGGGTTAGTGACTGTATTTGTATAGGTTAGTTGTTAAAGATAATGACCAATTATGTGGAGGTATAGTTGTGGAAATAAAAGTATAAAGACTTGGCATATGCTGGACTCATCCTCTTTAATGGAAGATATAACAAAAGGCCTCCCCTGTCGTAAACTGCGCGTAGCTATATCAGAGGGCGTGCGTAGACACATTTGCACACAGACGTAATGGTAAGCTTACATCTCGCGACAAAGGCATTTTCCGTTTGCGTCGTGCATTCCCAGGAAGGGTCTGAAGCAAGAGTCCAAGCTGGCCCGATGAAAAATGTATGGGCCCTCTGTAATTGGATTTGTAAAATTCAAAAGCCTCAATTCTTTATCATGTTGATATGACAAACGTCCGTCGGCAGTGGATCGCAGAAAAAATATTTCTTCTTGACATTTTCACTGCGAGATATAACCAGGGTATGTGCACAATGTAAATCTTTTTGTTGAATGTGACACGTTCTACGTCACAAATTTCCTATATGCTAATTGCCAATCACAAATGTCCTGAATGATTTAAACCTGCACGGGAAATTACAATACCGATTACCTTATTTGTTTTTGAAAAATTTACAACCACCTCCGTGGTGTGATATACGAGGGTCGTTCGAAAAGATAGGGTCTGATTCATAATTATGAATACAAATTCTGCTGTAGTGTTTTCGACGATCTATACGTATCAATTGATGTTATGAAGCACGTATGTTAGTTGTTTCTTTGTTGTGACGTAATCACAGGTTTTGAACCTTTTAGTGAGATATTAAGGATCAAAGTTTTATCACATGCGAAAGTCTAAAAGGATTTATTGCTTGAAAAATGTTGTTAAATTCCCATCAATGATTACTAACCAGTGTCTGACCTTACACGAACAAAACTTCGGCCACTTATGGAAGTTACGTGATCAACACCACGCTCCGATCACCTTTACTTCCCAGGGTTGTCTCCGGCTAGCCATTTATTAGGGGCTGGGTGAACCCTAGAGCCTCCCCATGCTTTAACATTTTCAGAATATCCTACGGAAAATAACCCACAACGGGAATCGAAACCAGGTCCCCGTCAATGTGCAAAGCATTGCTTATCCTCACCTTATCATTGATAAGTATCAAAGTTTCAAAATCACATAGTTTGTGTACGGTTTCGCTTTTAAAGAAATAATAACGAAATACAAATTTCAGTGTACTTACTCAACCTTGGTGCATAACAGTTGGAAACACTTACCTGAAAAGAAGAAGGACAAATATTAATTAGGACATACAATTATAACCTGAAACAGATTATGTTAGTTCTCAAGTAACGTCATTAAGTTAAGGCCTAAAGCTTACAGATATGTACAGTCACCCGCAATAAAAATGGGACTCGTAGATCCTGAAATACTCGCTTCACTGCAATGCTTTGAGTGTGTTACCTGACTCTAATGGGACATACGTGTCCTAAATTTTTTTTACAACGTTGAGATGGACCTAAAGGAAATCGGTAAGGATGGAAAAGAGTGTAGTATATAGATCTTGCTCAAGATAGGGACAGATGGAAGGCCTGTGTTTCTTCAGCCATGAACCTTCGGGTTAAAGAAGTTAGTTAGTTAGTTAAGTACGTGTCAAGTGACAAATATTTGTCAGTCATTTAGACGGCACTGTTTGCTCTGTTTTATGGCATATTAAACACAATATAGGAAAGAAATACCAAATGAGAATTTTCTAACAATTTCCGTGGAGGAGTGGTTAGCACTGCGCGCTACGAGAGTAGGGTTTCCTTATTCGAACCTTGGACATTGGTATTCTGTGTGTCCCATCATCAATTCCATCATATCACGACTCACTCTCTTCACGATTAGCAAAATGTAGCAGAAAAGTAAATAAATCAAATGAGAAATTTCCGAGACACGCTACTTGATTACAAGCAATTTTATACAAAGTGTCTCAGTTAAAAGTAGCCTGGCCCCGTATAAGAGGCAAATGACGGCTATATTTCACCAATAAAATGGAATAGTCCATTGTAACGTAAATCGTGGTAGGTGCTCAATGTCACTATTACACAATCAGGCACAGGCGTCGCACAGTCGTGACAAGTGGCTGTTGATCGGAGTGGGGCTACGTTTCACTGGTACTTATGCATCTTAAGAGTCACTTTAGCTTCTGTTTAGGCGAAACGTAAATGCTCTCACCTTTGGTGCAAACGGTAACGGGTTCAGTCCCAGGGGCGATCTCCAAAATTTCGTTGTTGAACAAGTTTCGTGAGGACGACTCTATAATCAGAAAACAGGTACAATGGTACTGTACACTCTCACGTGTCACTCAGAGAATATCTGTTTGACAGGACTTGATTCTCATAGGTGGTTGTGTCGTGCAGTTTAATTTTGGTTTAGTTAAACGGTTCCCCTGAGAGAAACCTAGTTGATTGATTTCCTTTATTTTACCCAGGTACCGTGGCGGCGATTGGGTTTCAAAACTGGAGAGGCCAAGGTGTCTATCTTTTGGTAGATAAGGTTTAGCATAGTGCGGGAGCAAAGGTTGTAAATGTAGGGGAGCAACTGCCCCCTCTTGCCCCTTCTAATCGCCGCAACTGTCCAGGTACTTTGGTTTCATGCAATTTTCGAATAATCGCAGAGATCAGGATGAGTAATAAGATGACATTTATATAAGGACAGTCACAAAGAACACCCTTGCCGAGGCTGGGATTGGAACCCGTGACCCTTGGTGTCGTAGGGTGCTGTGCTAACCCCTCCAACAGAGAGGTTGGGTAACTGATTTAGAAGGTGCGTCAAGAAGGTGCTTATTTGGTGAACGGGGTGATTTGCTGACAAGACAACCAAAATTAAAAGTAACTTCCACGTAGCACACTCCATAAACTGCAATCAAGCTTGCAAGCTAACGAGGCACTGGTGCCTAGACCTGCAGCCAGTACAATCCTTTGTGAGGGTTTGTTGAAATGTGTCCTTAGGTGATCTGAATGTGTCTTTATAGACTCAGCTTCTAACTAGGAATATGGAGATTCTATCCTCAGAAGCTGGGATTTAGTGTAGTTTCAGTTGTTAGTAAAGAGCATATGGCAGTAACAGTTTTAGAAATTTAGTAAGTTTTTAACACATATACAGTAAAACCTCTCTAATCCTGACCCCGATAAACCGGACTTCGCTTAATCCGGACAAAAAAAGCAGAATGCAAAGTTTTAAATGTGGCTAGAAGACAACAAGAGAACTTCCCAAAGAAAAGGCAGGCAACCACTGATGAAGCTCTATTTCCCGCAGACTTTGTACTGTACTGTATAGTGTATTTAGGCCTATGCCCTTTAAAAACACAATAATAAACGTGCTTTGTTCCTTTAAATGGAGTTTTAATGCACTTCCTACTGTTCTTTTAGGTTATTTCAGTTAATTCGTATTTTCTTTAAACCGGTCATCTTATCCCCCCATTAGACCGGATTAGCGAGGTTTTACTGTATTTTATTAGATTACTGTCATCAATTTCGTTTTAGTTAAGAGACACACAAAATCAATCAGTCCATCAAGAATATGCTTTCATTGTTATTCGTCTGTTACAAAGCTCGTCTCGTCTCTCTCACTACGAGGATATTCGCTCAATTTTCTCCAATAGCTGGGTGGAATTCCGAAATCTCTTGGCGCGAAGGGATGCGACTCGTGGCAGGTGATGCAGGGAGAAGGCCGTATGGAACAAATGAACCGAGAAAAGCGAACTCGTCTTTCCAAGACATCGGTTCCACCTTTCCATAGATGCACAGGAATAGAAATTTCCAGATAAATCTCCACCCTGCACGACGCAAGAATCTTGCAGTTTCTAGTACAGAAACGCATTGTGTTCTCCGGCAGAAACTTTCGGACGGTAATACAAGACTTTAAAATGACGTTTGTAAAAGATATCTCAGGAACTATTATATCAAGGAAACTCTAATTAGTGGTGATCAGAAAGGGTGAGCGTAATTAATTTATTGATTCATTAAAGTCTTTGTTAAGGTTCGATTGGATCTTTGGCAACCGAATGGGTTAATGTTTAAAACAAAATCCTCTCCATTCTAAAAACCGCTGTGATATTCCAAAGTATGAACAATTACATACGCTTAGAATTTCTTCTAGAGCATTGACGTGAATTTTCTCGTTTCAGTGTTGTATAGATATTATCAATAGTTTCATGATTACGTAACTCTGTTAAACTTTTGATAATATCTAGATAACCGTGATATAAAACTACACGAAAATTCGCGTCAATGTTCTAGATGGAGTTTTAAGCGTATATAAGTTTTCATATTTTGTAATATACAAGTGGTTTTTGAAATGGGGAGGAAACGTTTTTAAAAAAATCGCCCATTCGGGTACCAAAGGTCTAGCTGAGTCTTAATGGTATATTCACCTGCAGTAAAAATGGGATATCTTGATTCTGGAATACTGGTTTAAAAGGAATATGTTATGCGTGTTGCCTAACGCTACAGAGATTAGCCGACTTCAATGGAAACATTTCAATGGGAAGTTTTGCTTTCGCCTGAGAGTTAGGCAACACACATAACACATTGCATGGAAACCAATGTTTCAGGATCTATATGTTTTATTTTTATTGCCGCTGACTGTACCATTAGCATGTTCACCGCTGTGGTACTTGAGGGGAAAATAAAGTCAGTGCACTTCGATAAAGTTATTATCCCCTAATTCGAACGGAAAACCTTACTCAGGATAATCGCTGAGGGATACGAACATCTATACTCTCAACCACGTACAATATAATTTATTTTAATCACTCCGTCACTCTTTCTGCACTACATTAAAACGAATTATAGATGTTTCAGTGTGGTTGAGCTTCTTTTTAAGTTTACCTTATGCACACAAAGGTTAATCGGGACGAGACCTACCGTTTAAAGTAGGAGCGGAGTAGTGCAGTTTAGCCGGTTCACCAACAGAAAATGGGGCTCGGTGGGGCTCGCAGTGTTGCCAGCTGCTTATTCGAAAAAATCACCAAGGTTTTTCTTGGTCTAACCTAACCTAAAGCAAGGAGCTGGCAATCTTGCTTGAGAGTTCACAAACCGGAAGTGGGGCTCGGTGGGGCTCGCAGTGTTGCCAACTTCTTACTTGAAAAATTAACCAAGGTTTTTTTTGGTCTAACCTAACCTAAAGCAAGGAGCTGGCAATCTTGCTTGAGAGTTCTGCAACCGGAAGTGGGGCTCGCAGTGTTGCCAACACCTACTCGAAAAAAAAATCACCAAGGTTTTTGTCTTGGTCTAACCTAACCTAAAGCAAGGAGCTGGCAACCTTGCTTGAGGCTTGTTTTACAGTGCATAAAGCAAAGTTGGCAACCTACTGGTATTTTTGCCATAGCCTTTTACAAAAAAGAGAGAGGAGAGAGAGAGAGGGAAGAGTTAAACAACCGACAGCTGCCAACACCCACCTACAGCTTTTTTTGTCTAACCTAACCTAAAACAAGGAGCTGGCAATTTTACTTAAGACTTGCCTTACAGTGCATAAAGCAATTTTTGCCAACCTACTGGTATTTTTGCCATAACCTTTTACAAAAAAGAGAGAGGAGAGAGAGAGGGAAGAGTTAAACAACCGACAGCTGCCAACACCCACCCTAACCTAACCTAACCTAACCTAACCTAACCCAACCTAACCTAACCTAACCTAACCTAACCTAACCCACCCTAACCTAACCTAACCTAACCTAACCAAACCTAACCTAACCTAACCAGGTCTAACCTAACCTAAAGCAAGGAGCTGGCAATTTTACTTAAGACTTGTCTTACAGTGCATA
This sequence comes from Lepisma saccharinum, assembly GCF_977018435.1. Lineage (NCBI taxonomy): Eukaryota > Metazoa > Arthropoda > Insecta > Zygentoma > Lepismatidae > Lepisma > Lepisma saccharinum. The sequence goes on along the minus strand of NC_139254.1, from coordinate 56,293,911 downwards.
AAGCAATTTTTGCCAACCTACATATACTAAACAAGGAGAGCCGGCACTGCAGTAAAAGAGAGAGAGAGAGGGAAGAGTTAAACAACCGACAGCTGCCAACACCCACCCTAACCTAACCTAACCTAACCTAACCCACCCTAACCTAACCTAACCTAACCTAACCTAACCTAACCTAACCCACCCTAACCTAACCTAACCTAACCTAACCTAACCTAACCTAACCAGGTCTAACCTAACCTAAAGCAAGGAGCTGGCAACTTTGCTTGAAGTTTGCTTTACAGTGCATAAAGCAATTTTTGCCATAACTTTTTACAAAAAAGAGAGAGGAGAGAGAGAGAGGGAAGAGTTAAACAACCGACAGCTGCCAACACCCACCCTAACCTAACCTAACCTAACCTAACCTAACCTAACCCACCCTAACCTAACCTAACCTAACCTAACCTAACCTAACCAGGTCTAACCTAACCTAAAGCAAGGAGCTGGCAACCTTACTTAAGACTTGCCTTACAGTGCATAAAGCAAGGTTGCCAACCTACTGGTACTTTTGCCATGGCTTTTTACAAAAAAGAGAGAGGAGAGAGAGAGGGAAGAGTTAAACAACCGACAGCCTACCTACAGTTTTTTTGTCTAACCTAGCCTCAAGCAAGGAGCTGGCAATTTTGCTTGAGGCTTGCACGATGTGCCGCGCACACACACACATACACACATACATGCATGCATGCGTATGTATTGTGACGCAAACAAACAAACAAAATAATAATTGTTGTTTTTAGGATGCCTGGCCCCTATAACCTCGCCAGGGTGCGTGGTGCCCAACCAAAAATGTAAAAGTTTTCTAATGGCTGCGGTTATAGATTACCGCACCTCTGTAGAGTTTCACGTGTTTTTTTTTCCCCAAACTTCCATGAAACCCTACAGAGGACCTCCGTAATGCATGCAACGTGTACTAACGACTCTAGTGTTATTTGATGTTGTGATATTTTTGGATATAGAGTTTTATTGTGAGATATAGATAAAAATAATTATGTTTATTATAATATTTTATTGATGAAGATGGAGAATATGTGTGTGTTACAAATAAAGTTGCATGCTTTTTTTCTAGTGTGTGTGTATGTGTTTTTGATGTTTCGACAGCATCTGAAACGATAAAAAAAGAAATTTTATTGTTAATTTTCACGTGTAAAAAAACAACAACAAATTTTTTTTTGTGCAAATTTTCTGATTGTCTCGTGCTATAGTGCAAAAAAGATATTGTAACTGATAACTAATGAAATTGACATTTGTAACTGATCTGAACTAGTGAAATTCGTATTGTGCTATTGTAACTGATTGTGCTAGTGCAGAAAATTTCTTATTTGTGCAAGAAAAGATGTTAAAAACTTGTTAAAACTGCTCTGTGACCCTCTCGTTCTTCACGTCGTAGGCGAAGGACTTCTCTGCAATCAGGATGACACTGCATAGGGTATCCTCGGGCAAGGCATCGTGGAACTCACAGACGACCTTGATGCTGGTTCGATCGTTGACCACAACCTTCTTTCTCTTAGATGTGTTGATGACGGTCATGGGTCTCCGTGCTTTGAACTCGCTGGGCGTGTAGTACATGTCCACGCTTCCCTCGGTCACGCGTTTGTAAGCTGTGTAAGCTTCGTAAAGTTTGAGGTAATCGTCTTTGGTCACGTCGAGGTTGTAATTCTCGCGCGGGAACACTTCGTTGCGTCCATTCTTCAGATAAACGTTCTTGATCTTGCAGTCGTCGAACTTGCTGGAATCTTTTTCCTGATTCTTGTCCCTCCCGGTCTGAAAGAGCACTACGACGAAATCTGGCATGTCGAACTGTATGTTGTTGAACTGCGTCGTCACGTCGAATTCCATGTGACTTCCCGACGCCATTTTCTGCACGCACTGGTAACCGTGAAAGTGAATCGACACCTGCGGACTTTTCAAGATCTCCGCTTTGTACTTGAGGGCGTAGTTCGTTTCGTATTCCACCACCGGCATTCTCAATTCCATGCTTTGGATGACGCACTTGGCTGCTTCGGGTAGAGTGTTGGCTATCGGAGTGGTGCCGTCCGGACCCAAAGTAGCGTATCGCATTAGTGCGTCGTTGTCGTTGGCCGCTCTTCGAAACGTGACCCTCAGTCCTCCCTTCCACATGATCTCCTTGTAGTCCGAGAAGAAACCCGGCAGCAGACGCATGGGAAAGAGCACCGTGTGACTTCTCGTCGATATTTTGGTCCCGGCTTCGAATCCCCCGGCCTGGTAGTATGCTGCGTCCGTTTTGGATAATTTCAAAGTTCCCACTGCCGTCGACGTGATGCCTGGATATTCTATTCTGTCGATGACGGTGTTGTGTTTCCTCACCTCCACCTGGGAGAACAGGTGAGGCACGAAGTTGTCCACGAGTATCAAGTTTGCTGCTGCGGGAAACGCGTCTCCGCTTTCCTTCTTCACCACATCGAATTGAAGGTAGAGGTCCGCTCTGTGAGGATGAACGAACCCGTCGCCTACGTCCACGTCGTATTCGATCTCCCTGTTCGCTTCGTTCAGATTGGCGAACGTGCGACGGTTGGGAGGGAAAGATTGCAATTCGTAACTTTCGATTTGCTCCATTTTACATGTATGGTTTTTTATTATACGTTGATCTCAACGATGGCCGTCGTAGTGGCACCTGCGAAATCCACCACGTCTCCTTTCTCGTTCGTCACCACCAACTCTATGTCGTCTATGCGGTTGCGACATACTGGAAAATAGATCGGCGAAGAGGGTGTGTAGATGATCGGTTCCATGAACTCGGAACTTGGTTTGAAAGTGGCTATGATTCCCGTCTGCTTGTGACTTCCTAACAATCCGTCCGAAGATTTCGTGATCATGCCTTCGGCCACGTTACAGTGTACGTTCAGAGTCTCTATGGCCAAGAATTTAGGAATGTTGGTTGCCACGTGCTTGATGCCAGCTTCGAGTTTGGTGTCGTTCTCGAAACCTAAAAGTTCTCCCATGGTGCCCAGGTCCACGGTCTCCGTCGCGGATAGGATTTCCACTCTGTGCGTGACCGAATTTTGAGAAAGGTATGTGCCTTTGGGTAATTGAGCTTGCAAAGTGGAAAGATTGTATTGTCCTGGCGTGACGACGATGTGTTCGCTTCCGACGCTAATTTCCTTGTTGTGCTGCGTAACATTGGGTATGAGGTACATGCTGTAGAATGCACGCAGAGCCACGGATTTAGGATAGACGATGTCGTCGTGCAGCGTGAGTTTCAAGATCGATGATTCGCTCGTGAGATGGAACACGTCCATCCTAGTGATGCTGTTTGAGGTTCCACAATGCTTTCTGGAAATCCTCGATCGTAGGGTTATTTATTTTAGAGAGAAACGCGAGCACGGAGAGGCAGAGATGACCGCAGTTCACGTCTCCGAAATCTTGAATGCGTTCGTCGTTGTAGTATATGGAGGTTTTGTTCGTTTTCAGATAATAGACTAAATTTGTAGGTGGAACACCTCCGAAAGAATCGAAAACGAATGCTTTATCATCATTTTTGTGGTAACATATCCAATGCGTGCCTGGATTTTCTTGACCGTCCAAGTTGACTACGCCGCATTGTCTTCTTTTGACGGTTTAAGGTAACGAGTCGGACATGAAAACTCCTCTGAAGTGTTTGATTTGTAACGGTTCGATCAGAGATTCAATGTCTCGGTTGGTGAGTGCTTCTGTTTCTTTTTTTTAAACTTTTTCATCACGCCCTTCCCCTTTTTCTTCTCCATGGCCAGGTTGTGACGTTTCTGTTCTTCCAATTCTGCCTTGTTCTTCTTTGAGTCGATGACGGTTTTCGCGATGGCGGCACTTCCGCCGGCCAAACTTCCAACGGCCCCCAATGCCGCCAGGATGGCCGGGATGCTGAATATGAAACCTCCGATCTTTTGCTGTTTCCGCGAACGCTGCAATCTTTTCAATTGAGGTGTGCTGAGCAGCAATTTCATTCCGTGTCCTTTCGACAAGCAAGAACGCTTCTTCTCGCGTTGTTTCTTGGTGAGTAACCCATCGAGAGCACCTAGATTTTTTAGATTCGAATATGGTATCTGGTACACGACACCCTTGGGCTTCATGTTGATGCTCTATGTGTTATTTTCACGATATGTTATTTATATATATATTCTGAGATTTTTTCTTGTGTAGTTTTTTTTACGGTATGTTATTTATATACCCCACCCCAATTTTTGTTTTGTGTTCATGGCGATGGTGGTACCTAGTGCGGCGACCCGTTCACCCAGCGATGCGTCTCTGCTCACGAACCTTTCGAAAGCTACATGTTCCAATTTTTTGTCTGCTTTGTGACGTGCGTCCAGATCCGTCTGCGTGGTGTTGTAAGCGATGTCGTGATCTTTGCTTGCTGCGTCCAACGGATTCACACCCTTGTCTCCTCTCTCCAATCTTTTCTCGAGTTTGGTACCCGGTCCGCAGTACTGGTAGCCAGGTAGATGCATCTCGAAAGGTAACTTGTTGATGATGTCGTTCACGAGTCCCTTTCCTTCGGCCACGTTCCAAAATTTCGGAGGCAGCGTGTTGATGATTTTGATCAGGTAACCTATGCCCTTGTCGTCGTTCACGATGAAGTTGGAAAGTTTCGTGCTGATCATGTCCACGATGCCAACCTTCTCGTTGTAGAAATTACGATTGCCTGCATTCTCTTCGCCGGCTATCACCAACAATCGGTCCACGAGTTTCCTAACGTCGTCCACCCAAACGAATTCTTTGGGTAACGTGTTGTAGCGTTTGACGCCGCTGCCCGTTTTGACCTGGTTCCAAATCGGTTTGATGAGATTCCTGTACTTCTCGCCGCTGCTCGATTTCACCCTATTCTGCGAGGCGTCGTTGTTCTGGTACAAGGCATCCGTCATGATCAGAATTTCCTTGTAACTTTGGTAATCTTCGTCGGTGTAATCTTTCGGCTGCTTTTTGGCGACGAGTTCCCACAGTCCCACCGTACCCGGATACCTGTTCCAACTATCCTTGTCGCCTAAATTGACTTTAATGTCGTTGCCTTCGAAGGTCACCTTCGATTTCCCAATCTTCCACACCACACCGCCGCCTTCGCTGGTTTCCATGCTGGGATACAATCCGAACACTTCATCCTTGTCGAATTTCCCCGTGCTCAGGTAGTCTCGTGCCAAAGGTCCCAACTCGATTTTATCCGAAGACGACGTGCTGCCTATGGCTCGACGTCGTGCCGGTGCATCCTTCAGTTCGAACGGCGTCGAAGGAATGCTCGAAATGGGCGTGGGTACGGCGTAACTTTTAGCTGCGAGCGGTACGAGTTCATTAATCAAATTTTTATTTTGTTCCGTGACACTTTTAATTTCTTTACCTAGACTGCTGATGGCATCGATCACGGGTTGATCCTGACGTTTCTTCTCTTCGTAGAATCCACGATTCTCGGATTTCCAACCTTTGAAGCGTTTCGCGAGGTAATCGCGAAGCTTGAGATTTTCGTCTTCGATTTTTCGTTTCGTCATGACGTTATTTATATACGTCGTTTCTCACAACGTTGCAACGTTTAGAAAGTCGTTGATTTTGTTTCTGTATTTTCCATCGTTGGGTTTTCTCGTCATGTCGATCGTCACAAATCCGAAATCGTCACCGTTCCAGCAAGTAGAGCAGCAGCGTTCCGAAAATTGATTGTAGTTCATGTCTCCGCCTACGTAGTCATCGTACGCATGCTTGAGGTTGGTGTGATCTTGACGAAACAAACATATGAAATTGGCGTTGTCGCGCACTAACTGTTTTGGAATTTTGGAAAACGTTTGAGCTAGGTAAAAACAATCCATTCCTTTGTGACGACCTTGCGTGAAAAAGTTGCGAATTTCATTTTGATTTTCCAGGATGGCGTCGTCGAACACAACGACTGAATTTTCACGACAATCGTCGAGTGGTTTTATTTCGGAGGCGAACGTTGCAATGTCCAGACCATCGTACAGTTTCATCAGTTGCTGGTATTTGGATTGCTCCAAACTTTTCGAGAACACGTACAGGTGCCTGTTCTTCCAATTTAACCAATTCGGTGCGAGGAGAAAATTGTCCACGAGCAGTGTCGTTTTCCCACACCCCGAAGGACCTACGATCAGACAGCGGATGCTGTCGGGAAACAACTCGCCGTTCTTTTTTTTTCTCGTTTGACTTTCCGGATCCGGTAGACGCTTCACCACGTTCCAAGTACTCACAAGATCACTTCGTCCGCGTCGATCCAACTCTTTTCCGGAAGTCCCAGCCATTTGACAAACAGTTTGTCACCTTTCCTACGCAATACTTTCTCGATGAGGTACGTGTCGGGGTGTTTCGTTTTAGAGAGTTCCTCTTCGTAAAATCTTCCTTTCAAAATCTCGCCGCTACTATCTTTTATTATATACGTGTGTCGGTTTCCGGGTAGAACTCGAACCACCGTAAAGAGTTCCGTGCTCCAATTTTTTGTGAATCCCTTCTCGAAGGTGCGTTTGAATTTGCTGATCCTCACCTGGTCTCCAATTTTGTATTTAGCTTTTTTTGTCGTGGATGTGTACTTTGGACAGTAAACGGTAGAAATTAAACGCTGCTCGTCAGATTTCGTAACGTCAGCTGGCTTCATGCCTATCGTTCTGTGTACCGTATCATTATAGGTGTCGACGAGTTCCGGCAGGATGTCGACCCATTTGTAATTTCCCCGAAGCGTGAATCGTTTCCACATGTGTGTTTTCAAGGTTCGATTGAATCTTTCCACGATGCTGGCTTTGATGTGACTGAAGCTCGAATAATGTCGAATCTTGTGTTTTTGAATAAATTTTTTGAATACGGCGTTGTAAAATTCTTTACCGTTGTCCGTTTGCAGAAACCGTGGTCGTCTGCCGCCGCTTTCGCGAAAAATTGTCTTGAATGCTTCCGTGACGCATGTTCCCGTTTTGGCTTTCAAAGGTAGAGCCCATGCGAATTTCGAGAACGTGTCTATGACGGTGAGGAGGTACTTGTTGCCCTTGTTCAATTTATGCACGTTTTTCAAATTGCCGCTACTCATCACCACGAGGTCACTTTGCCAGAGGTCGTCGATGCCCTTGGTTACCACAGCCAAACGTTCGTAGTTACGGCGTGCTGGTTTATGCAATTCTTCGACGATGGCTTGCCTAGACATTTTTTTTAGAGATTACGTTTCAAGAGAAGCACAAGCGTGATGGGATTCAAAGAGGGTGGCACCTCGCTCGTGTTTTGAATGATCAGCTTATCGCCGGCACTCACGTCGAAAACGGTAAGATCTTCGTCTTCGTGTATTTCATATATGTTGCGCGTTTCGTTCCAACGTGCCAGAGGAATGTTTCCTGCTTTCTGGACACCACGATTCGATATCAAAGTCATGGTGGGAACGCTAGCTTTTCTGCCGTGAGACCAGTACGAAAATTCGTTTATCTGAATCGTGCCATCGAGGAGAAACTTGTAGTACGGATGATAAGGATGCAACATGTACAGTTTGTTACCTTCGACGAACGTGGAGATTCTCTGTTGATTGGGCACGCTGTTGATTTCGATGGCTTGCAGAAAATGCAGTTTAGCGAATTTAGTGTCGACGCCGAGCAGATTACTGTGAACTTGTCCGAGTTTATTTTCGATGGGCAGCAAATGCTCGACTATAGTATCCGTTACGGCAGAAAACGACGGTTTGATTTTCACTTCCACGTTCAACTGCTTGTAGTTTTCGTTGAGTTCTTGCAACTTGGCGCCGAAAGAGGCCAGCGTCGATTCCTGTGTGGATTCCAGCACTCCAACTTGATCTCTGATGTTGACGACGATGTTCTGAAGGTTCTCGACTTGATTCAATTTCGAGCTCTTCTCGGTAAGATCGTTCACGATCCTTCGCATCTCTGTAAACTGCGTGTGAAGGTCGGCGACGCTCTGGGAAGTGGGCAGCGTCGACACCAGCGAACTAATTTCGTCTCGAATCTGTTCCACGTTCGCCGTTTCCGTTTCTAGTCGTTTCAGCATTCGAGATATGTTTCTTTTCAAAGCGTGCAATTCTTTGGAGGTGGGGAGATTGGCCACCCTACTCTCGAGATCGCTCAAAGAACTTTTGATGTCGCTCGAATCGGATAGTGCCGTCACCGCCGTTTTCAATTTTTCCAAATCTTCGCTCGAAGGCACGCTCGTCCGTAACGATTCCAAGTCACCCTGTATGTTGTCGAGTACGTGATGAAAATGAGCGAGATTCGTTTCGACGTTCAAATTTTCTAAATATTCAATTTTATGCTGAACCGTGCTCAACGTGTCTTGAATGCTCGTCAACGCTCTCGCTTCAGCGTGAATATTTTTAATTTCTTCGTTGATCAATTCCAAGGACGCCTGAAGCGTAGCGATGGTGGTTTGAATGTGTTCGAAATCTTGATAGGCCTCCAATTGAATTTTTATGTTCGCGACGCTTTTACCGATGACCTGCAGTTCGTCCGACGATGGTAGGTTCGTCATTGTATCTTCCAAAGTCTGCAACTTGGATTTAATTTCTTCCAACGTGCTGGTGAATTCTTCTTGTAATTTGGAAACGACGACATGCAAGCGTTCTGCGTCTATATCGCTCACGACGGTTTGAAGTTCAGAGAAATTCTTTTCTATTGCAGAAGTTCGTTCTTCGATTTCGAGTTTCAATTTTTCCAAATCTTCATTTTTCGATTGAAATTGCTGTAATTTGGCCAAATCATTTTGAAGCGAATCCACGCTCAACTGTATATTTTGAACGTTGTCGTAAGAAGGTACGTCGACATAATTTTTTATCAGCGTTTTCAGTTCGGAATCGATTTTCAGAATGGGGTCGAGACATTGCGTTTGGAGCGTAGCGATTTCCGACTCTAAACTTTTGTTTAAGGTTTCCTGCAAAGCGATCAAATCGGTCCTCAACTTCTTAACTCGAATGTCCAACATGAGAATCTCTTCTGCGTGGTCCACACGCTTGGTGTTGCCGAAAATGTCGTTAGGCATTTTTGGTTAACGGTTATTTATAATAGGATAGACGATTCGTAATTCTACGAAGAGAGGAATAAGTTTGTCGTAATCTCCGAGGAGTTCCATGTAAAGATAATCTCCTGCAGACACATCGTACGTAATGTTAGAAAGCATCTTGTCGTGTTTGATTCGAAAAATGTTCTTGCCGGTAGAAATTTTGATTTCGCCTGCGTTTTCCGGATTCACGGTGATTTGAAGTTTCCCGTCGATCGGAATTTCGTAGAAATGTAAATTGTTATTAAAAACATAAAACATCTTGCCCACATCGTCATTCAGTTTCGTCCAAATGCTGTTGAGGTGAATGATCAACAGACCGTTGAGTTTAGGTGACACGGAAGGTAAGACTTCATGATCTGGTATGGTTTCCATAATGATCTGTTTTTTTGAAACCGAACAAATTCATAGGCATGCTGGTTATTTAAGAATACGGTCAAAGTTTTTTTTTGTAATGACAGTCAATGTTTTTTTTTGTTTTGTTTTTGTTTTTTATGAATCTTCTGTTGAAGATGGGCATATGTTGCAGGTTTTGCTTTCTGCTAAGCGATAGTGCCCCCACGGCAATGTGTGAATACCACACTCGAGGACGCACCTCTTGTCGTCGTTGGGATCCAGCGCAATTTTTCTAACTTTGTTTGTGGTCAACACATGGTCGACGCTCTGGATGCGCTGTTCTGCTCTTAGAACCGACGACCTGGTCTTGAGGCAATCGACAAAGTCCTCGAATGCGAGATGCTCCCGAACCACCTGACTGCCGACACCCTTGGCCTTCTTGGTAACGCTGCCCTCGGCTTTGATGGCATAGGCCTTGGCGCGAAGACCTGCAAACTCGAGAATTACATCACCGTCCTTCTCGTCTTTGAGTTTGCCAGGTACTTTTTTGTTTCGGGGCAGGATGCCGTACTGGTTCGGCTGGGGATAGCCCGAGGTGTCGAAGAGGTTAAAAGCTGGTGCCGTGACTATATCCCTGTATGCATCGGCTGAGTGGACGTGGTACACCAAGCTGTCCGTGTCCGTGTAGAGAAGCGAGATGTTGTGGCTATAATGTGGACGTAATATGTCGTAGTACGTCTCGAACATGTGCAGCTTGCTCAGGTCTAATACTGAGGCACCAACATAAATTGGCTTGTCGAGCCTCACCTCACTCTTCCTCATATGCACCAGAGCAAGCTGCTCATTATAAATGGTCCTCGATTTAAATAATGGGTTTGCTACGAGCCTGCGACATTGTGCTTTCCTCGTTACCAATTTTATGTCCATGCGATTCCGTACATTCTCCATAGTTTTGCCAAACACCGCATTATTCATTAACTTGAAGAAATCGCGATCGAAATCAGAAGTGGCGACTGTGCGATGTTCGGTGTTGAGCTCGATGTATGGCTTCAACCATGGAGAATGCTCGAACTTGAGGATGTGGTGAACTGCGTGGACCGCGACCCCTCGCTGCATCAACCACCGGAGATTCTGGTAGTGTAGGACATAACGCTCTTTGGACTCGAAGTCCATGACGAGCTTCTTCTGGTTGGAATCGGGTGGACACTTGAACTCGGGTGCAGGGGGAAGATCACAGAACAAATCCTGCAGCTTCTCGGAGACCTCAAGGTCCACCTCGGCGAAGAACCCATGTTCCGAATCGTCGAAGTTTTCGATGTCGAAGTTGGAAGGGTCAGCCCACTCGAAGCCTCTAAAGGGGAGTGGCTGCATCATGGAGTGTCCGTAGAGGTTATTGACGTCCGTGTACATGATGTAGCTGGACGGTTGTGAGGGGTCGTAACCGGTGGACATGTGGTGATTGTTGGCGCGCGAGTGTCGCTGCGACACCTGGACCATTCCACCCCGCACGGCACGTTCCACAAACAGCATCATGTTTACGTCCGAAAGAAGCTCCAGCTCGATCTTCGTCACCAGAAACATGGCCGACCACGCCAGTCCGGGGAGACTGTAGAAGTATGCAGGGTCCAGCTTGTAGATGGTCTTCGCAGTCGCACGGAACGTCTGGAACACGTCGGCGAGGAGTGTCACATCAAGTCTGAGGTAGGCGTCGTGGTAGTCCCCGAGAGTTCGACAGCCTAGCTCGCGCCACATGGACTGGGCGTGGTGATATTCCTCGTCGGTGATGTTCGAGCCTCGCAGCTTGCTATAGAAGTTTGCTCGAGGAGGTAGCGACGTCTCTGCGAACTTGGAAGGGTCTGTGATGTATTCGTAGGGATAGACCCCCTTACGCTTGAAGAGGCCGGCGTCCAAGTTCGGAAAGTTCGCGGAGGTAATAAGCATTTGCTCGTCGCTAAGCTTCCCTGCGAGAGCATCGAGGCTGGCCGGGAGGAACCTCAGGGAGTCAAGGAAGCGAAGCTCGACGGTAGAGTGTGATCCTGAGATTCGCACCCACTTGCTCAAGCTAATGTAACGCTCCTCGTTCTGCGCCAGGACGTTGATTCGCATGTCGTCGTACCCAAGATGCTTGACGAGGTGGTGGAAGTCGTATCCCGAGCCATTGTGAAAAAACACAGGGATAAATCGCGGGTCCCGGGCCATGAGGTTGCATCCGTTGCACCAAGGACCAACATACCTACCGTTAAAGTGATCGTGGTGTTGGACTTTACGGTTGTTGGCGGTGTACTCCTTGACGCAGACAGGGCAAGCAATGGCCTCGTCGTGTCTACGTTGATCATCGGGGGACAGTGGGAGCATAGACTTGGGGGCCAACAGTACCTTCCCTATCTCACTGGCCTCGACAACCATCCTCTCGAGGAAGTGTTTGGCTGCGTCGGGACCACGGTACACATAGGGCTCGGGGGCGATGTGCTGGTCACGTCGCACCACAACGTATGCATAACTCGAAGCCTCGTGGAGTTGGTAAGGGGTGGTGGAGGAAACTTCGGGATCTGGATCGCAAGTGGACAGGGGTTTGAGGAAGGCCTCGAAATCCGCGATGATGATAGCGGGATGTTCTACCATGGCACCGTGCATGTGGAAACGCTCCACGGTGCCAGGTTTGGGCAAGACTGCCACACCCGGCTCGTTGGCATTGCAGTAGATCTTGTGGCTGGCAAGCTTCTCGACAGCGATGTTGGAACCTTTGATGTGCTGATAATCCTGCTGTTTTTGATTGTCAAAAGTTGACAGGCACCTGCGACAAACTTCTATGTGGTGTTCGTGTTTGCTTGTTCGGCTCGACACCAACCGAGAGATGGAACGGATGAGGGTGTAGTGGTGATGGGTCTCGTCCTTGATGAGCAGAAGGTGAATTTCCTGCGCACCATCAACATTTACGTCGCTCACCCTGATGGGGTACACCGCATTTTCGTCAGTGAGACCGTAAACGTTGATAGCCAACCGCGCACGAACCTCAAACTTTCGAATGTCCGAAAGCGCCACCGGGTAGTTGATCCCAGCCATCGCAACTTCCAGCTCTGCCTCGTAGGGTAGGTAGTGGCTAACTCGGTGTGGTTGGTTTTTCCAGTGGACAGGGTGTAATGCTGCAAGCACCGACCATACGAAGCACTTGGCGTCATTGTTCTGAATGTTCAGGACAGCCTTCTTTGCCGCAATAGTAGGTGGTAAGGGGACGTAGCTGGAGGCGGAGAGAGGCACGAACTTACAAAGTTTGACGCACAGTTCGTGAGGCTCGCCACACAGCGAACCCCCCGAGCCTTTAGCTTGATGTTCTTCTTGTTTTGCCACCAGCTCATCGGTAAACTGGTTGTAGATGACCTCGAGGTTGTCGACATCCGCCAGATGCAACGTCTTCGCCTTGGTGTTGTGGCAGAAGCTGTAAATTTCGTCAGACGGCTTCTTGTACTGGCAACGTAGCGATGCGTAGAATTTAGTGGAGTGCGTTGCAAGCGCATCGCCGAGGATGGAAATGATTTTGGCTTGCACGTTCTCCAAAAAGCTACGTACGTCGCATGAGCCCTCCGAAGTGATGACAAAGTCCTCTAACAACCGCTCGAAAGCAGTCTGGTTCGCTTTCGCCACAGGCTTGACGCGTTTCGTGGGTGGTGCATTGATGGAGGCTGCTTCTGCCTTCCTCTTGGTGGAGGTCGAAGGCTGGGCCCCAGATGTATTTTTGCTTAGACAATTAAGCTTATGCTCCTTGACATACGCAATTGTGATCTGTATATTGCATCCGGAACATAGTTCAGTGGCAGCCAAATGCTTGCCTGGCACGCAGGTACGACAATGTCTTGCAAAATGTTTGCTTGATTTGGTTTCCTTGCACACAGGACAACTTTTCATGGAGCGCATTTTTTTGGGGGGTATGTTTATTTATATGTGATCTGTTGGTGGTAGAGTGTTTACAAAATAAACCCTGTAAAAAAATTTTAAAAAAATATATAAGAAAAATATGATTGTAGATAGGAAAAAGCACAATAAATATTGTATGCATGTGTAATTCTATTTAGCTTATTTTTGCTAGACACGAATCTTCTTCAGATTTTATTGCCTACTAGTATATTTTTCTACCAATCTAGTAGAGGTGCGAAACTATGAAAATGTTTTTGTTTAAGCACTAATCATTATGTTTCCAATAGGACTTCTATGGTGCGTAAAACCTTGTAACTTTACTCTATGTATATACTAGTGCTTTTCCAACATATTCACAAAACCTTAGAACCTTCACATTCAAAAAAATAAAATTTCCCCCTTGTACACTTGTATAATTTTAATCTCCAAGTTCGATACCCGGCAGATCCCACTGTAGGTCGAGTTTCGCTTAACTTTATTGTGCATAAAATAATAAATTCAACTTAGAGTATCAATACATTCAAAAAGATAAAGTTTCCCCCCCTGTACACTTGTATAATTTTAAACTCCAAGTTCGATATCCAGCAGATCCCACTGTAGGTCCAGTTTCGCTTAACTTTATTGCGCATAAAATACTAAATCCAACTTAGAGTATCAACACATTCAAAAAAATAAAGTTTCCCCCTTGTACACTTGTATAATTTTAATCTCCAAGTTCGATACCCGGCAGATCCCACTGTAGGTCCAGTTTCGCTTAACCTTACTGCGCATAAAACACCAAATCCAACTTAGAGTACACGCGTCATGCGATAAAGAATAGTTTTTTCAAGCGCACGTTATGTATACTCATATTCTTTTTTGTTTATCGTAAATTTCGATGTTTAATCAAAACAACACTTTCTGTTCACTAACGTCACTCGTAATTATTATTATTAACACATACACACATGCAAAAGAAATAACAAGAAACAAAACTTACCTACAAAAAGCTGCTAGCAATTTAACACTCACAAATAGTAGTATAATCGCGCGCAGTCGCAAAAACTTCACTGTTCTGTCTAGAAGCTTCCACAGAAAACGAAAGTCATCTCCCCCCTCTCTCTTCTCCCCACCTGTTGTCGCATCTGGTTGCGGTGACAATATAAGCAAAAACTACGTCGTGTCAGTATTGCCAACTCACTAGGCCTCTGAGTTTAGGGCGACCCGAATTGTGTTGCCAGAACATGTTGCGCGCGGACCAGGTTCGAGGGCACAAACTCAACTGGCATCTCTCGCATTACTATTTCAGCGAAGCGATGCAGAACAAGCAATGTTTGTGTTTCCCACGGCAGCATTATCACAAGCTGGTCGGGGGTTACGTACAGCAGCTGGCCTCCCCCCTTTCAGCGTGAACTTGGGAGTGGCACAAATTCCACGCCGCCGGAGCGGACGTTCCACCCGGTACAAAAGTTAATGTTTATCGCGGCGTCACGAATCCCACACCGGCGGCGTGGAAGCCAAACAGAACGCGGCTAAATTAATAATGAATAGTATGCACGGGTAAATATACAAATTGAAAAACACCCCCGAAGAGATTTGCCCCCCCCCCACGTCAATCAATTTTACGTTCGAAGGCCGTACGGGAAAACTTTTACATTTTTGGTTGGGCACCACGCACCCTGGCGAGGTTATAGGGGCCAGGCATCCTAAAAACAACAATTATTATTTTGTTTGTTTGTTTGCGTCACAATACATACGCATGCATGCATGTATGTGTGTATGTGTGTGTGTGCGCGGCACATCGTTCCCCCGAGAGAGAGAGGTTTACAAAGGTCACGATATACGGAGTTGGAAAATTACGATATGGCGCATTCGCTCATTACTGTTGCCAGCCATAAATCTCTTTTTCTCTTTTCATCTTACAGCAACGTTGGCATCTCTATTTTTTTAGTTGTAAGTAAATTGCCAACACACTCTAGTTAATAATGCTACATATTATACGCACACACGCACGCACATACTATATTGCCATCCATCCATCTCTCTCTTTTACGGCAGTGCCGGCTCCCCCTGTTTAGTATATGTAGGTTGGTAAAAATTGCTTTATGCACTGTAAGGCAAGCCTCAAGCAAAATTGCCAGCTCCTTGCTTGAGCCTAGGTTAGACAAAAAAACTGTAGGTAGGCTGTCGGTTGTTTAACTCTTCCCTCTCTCTCTCTCCTCTCTCTTTTTTGTAAAAAGCCATGGCAAAAATACCAGTAGGTTGGCAACCTTGCTTTATGCACTGTAAGGCAAGTCTTAAGTAAGGTTGCCAGCTCCTTGCTTTAGGTTAGGTTAGACCTGGTTAGGTTAGGTTAGGTTAGGTTAGGTTAGATTAGGTTAGGTTAGGTTAGGTTAGGTTAGGGTGGGTTAGGTTAGGTTAGGTTAGGTTAGGTTAGGTTAGGGTGGGTGTTGGCAGCTGTCGGTTGTTTAACTCTTCCCTCTCTCTCTCTCCTCTCTCTTTTTTGTAAAAAGTTATGGCAAAAATTGCTTTATGCACTGTAAAGCAAACTTCAAGCAAAGTTGCCAGCTCCTTGCTTTAGGTTAGGTTAGACCTGGTTAGGTTAGGTTAGGTTAGGTTAGGTTAGGGTGGGTTAGGTTAGGTTAGGTTAGGTTAGGTTAGGTTAGGTTAGGTTAGGGTGGGTTAGGTTAGGTTAGGTTAGGTTAGGGTTCGTGTTGGCAGCTGTCGGTTGTTTAACTCTTCCCTCTCTCTCTTTTACGGCAGTGCCGGCTCTCCTTGTTTAGTATATGTAGGTTGGCAAAAATTGCTTTATGCACTGTAAGACAAGTCTTAAGTAAAATTGCCAGCTCCTTGCTTTAGGTTAGGTTAGACCTGGTTAGGTTAGGTTAGGTTAGGTTAGGTTAGGGTGGGTTAGGTTAGGTTAGGTTAGGTTAGGTTAGGTTAGGTTAGGTTAGGTTAGGGTGGGTGTTGGCAGCTGTCGGTTGTTTAACTCTTCCCTCTCTCTCTCTCCTCTCTCTTTTTTGTAAAAGGTTATGGCAAAAGTACCAGTAGGTTGGCAAAAATTGCTTTATGCACTGTAAGGCAAGTCTTAAGTAAAATTGCCAGCTCCTTGTTTTAGGTTAGGTTAGACAAAAAAAAGCTGTAGGTGGGTGTTGGCAGCTGTCGGTTGTTTAACTCTTCCCTCTCTCTCTCCTCTCTCTTTTTTTTTGTAAAAGGCTATGGCAAAAATACCAGTAGGTTGCCAACTTTGCTTTATGCACTGTAAAACAAGCCTCAAGCAAAATTGCCAGCTCCTTGCTTTAGGTTAGGTTAGACCAAGACAAAAACCTTGGTGATTTGTTTTTCGAGTAGGTGTTGGCAACACTGCGAGCCCCACTTCCGGTTGCAGAACTCTCAAGCAAGATTGCCAGCTCCTTGCTTTAGGTTAGGTTAGACCAAAAAAAACCTTGGTGATTTTTTCAAGTAAAGTTGGCAACACTGCGAGCCCCACCGAGCCCCACTTCCGGTTTGTGAACTCTCAAGCAAGATTGCCAGCTCCTTGCTCTAGGTTAGGTTAGACCAAGAAAAACCTTGGTGATTTTTTCGAATAAGCAGCTGGCAACACTGCGAGCCCCACCGAGCCCCATTTTCTGTTGGTGAACCGGCTAAACTACTATGTGCCTCCACTGGATATGAACCAAGGTCTCATTATTAACACTTACATGGATATGACGCAATTTAAAGTTGTATCCGACTACTATGTGCCCCCACCGTGTATCGAACCCGAGGACAATTGATTACAAGGTAATAACTGCGTTACTAAACCATCGGCGAGTCCTGATCGAAGATGAAAAAGGAAATCGTATGAAGAATTTTTGGTCGTAAGAAAGTGAACCAAAACTGAATTAGAAGATATTTATAAGAATGCAGACATCCCTTAAAGATCAGTTGTAATCGTATAGTAAGGTTAGGATATCTTCGTACCAATAACAAAACTAGAATTGTGCTGAATCTTACATTTCAGATAAGAGGATTTCAAGATCCAAGTTTGCAGGGAAAGCAAGCTTTACATTTGGATGAATCTTGTCATCGGTTAAAATATGTACATACGTATTACGACATATAAGTAAGCATATGAGTGTATCAACAAAATGCAGTCAGAAGCTCGAATATGTGAAAAAGTTAAAATTTGTAGATTTGTGTTTGTGGCATTGGTACAACGAATTGTGATGAGAATGTGTAAGGATATGATGTTCAAGAAGCTCTTCAATAGAAAACATTTAGGGAGATTTCACAAGGAAGCGACAGGCGGCACGTGTCGCTTGGAATCGAACCCTTAGTAATTAAAAATTTCGAACCGAAGCGACACGACAATCAGCATGTGCCTTATTCTTTTACAAGGAAAATTCTTGTGATCTGGGCATTGGCTTTTTAAAAAAAGAATTTACAGGGTCAAAGTATCGTAAGTTGAGAGCGTCTGTTCTAGTGTTTAGGTCTTTGCTTTATCCTGGATGAGAAGGAAGCGAAAAGTCTAACGTATACAGTTTGAGGTCAGTGCACATTATGTCTTCATCTTTTAATGGACAACATATCTCCGGAGTTTAAAATTGCACACATTTTACATGAATTGCATTGCAATGGCTCTTGTTACGTTTTATTTTGGTGACTCATGAATTGATTAATGCACTTATATCGGTATCATCACCCGATCATGCAGACTAAGCAGAGAAACAAGTGTCGCTTGCAAATTGTCGCTTCGATGTGAAACCATCGTGTCGCCTGTTGATTCGGTTAGAAATCTCCCTAAGGAAGAAGACCACCAGAGATAACAAGACTAAGATGGTCCAATAATGTGGAAATTGATCAACGGAAGCAAGATGCCAAAGGTTGATAGCAAAGGGTCAGACAAGGCTGAACACTTTGATGTTTGGAGAGGCAAAGGTCCTATCTGGGCCGCGAGGATAGGGAATGTGCATTACCTTGTTTTCGCAATAACCTCCGCATCATATTGAGAGGGACATTCAGTTTATCTTCATACATTAAGTGGTTGGAAAGTGCTAGGATGATGATGGCGCTTGGAGCACCATCGTGGTAGAAACCAAAGTAGCCATCTTAAGCAAAGCCTACCTTTGAGAGACAGTTTGCTTATGGCACGAAGGAAAGATGAAAGCATCGTAGCTTAATTGCGGCAAAAAACAGGCCGCCAAGAACACAAAAGCAAACAATCCGAACTTTATGAGCGATCATATACTTCAGCCATTAGTTCCTTCTCCACCCTCTAGAGTTTAAGTATTACCCTGTTTCTTACTACCTGTTGACGACGAAGAAAACTCCCCACGTACTTAACGTAGTTACGATCTTCATTGTGAAACCTAATGGGTGCCTTAAAGACATGAATACAGGGGTTCATTAAGGAGATTTCTATATTACGCATACTTTTGCTGACTTAGGGAGGTGATAAGATCGCCTTTGATATGGCAGACGCTACTCTTGCTTTTAAGTAATGTATTAATTTAACTTGGATGTAACCGGATATCTTTCTTGTGTGAGTTGTGGGAATCTTGCAGCTGTTGCCAAGAGTTTCGAAACTTCTTGGGAGCTTAGATGGGAGGAAGTGTTGGGGAAGATTGATTGAAAAATAATGTCTCTTAGTCTGCAAACCTAGCGACATAGAGTTTCTCACACGCTAGTTCCATAACTGGTCTATCTATAATTTAATATTTTATTGAATTTTATTTCTACCAATAAGCACACTAGTATTACTGAAATACGTTAAATAATATATACTACATTACAAACGGTAAAATGAAAAACTCAATATGCTGACCAAGGCAGAAATTTAATTTATTTTGAAACATAAACTAAACGTAACGTTTCAACCTTCTAGCAAGGTATTCTTCTGACTCTGTTTCCAGTACAAATGAAACAAGATACAAAACAGGAATATATATATATACACAGAAATCACTCCCCTCCAGACACAAGGATATTAAAAGTTGTTTCTGGAACATTCCAGCAGGTTGCCTTCCCTTGTCAACTGTACTTTCATCTGACTGGTGATTGAGCTAAACATTTCCTATCATCTAGAAAGTGGTTGGACTCTTTATCTCACGCTCTTTTTCTTTCTTTCTTCTTCCTCTTCCTTCTTCTTTCCTCTTTCGCTCTTGTTCTTACCACTCTTTCTAACACCTTCTTACATTCTTTGTTTATCTTGAGTCCCCCATTCCAGTTCATTGTGTCTTCTCCTTTCATCTCTATTTCCTTGTCCTCCTTCCATTTTCTCACTAGCATTCTCTTCTCCCTTCCTATCTGTTTATCCTCATCCCACTCTATGTCATGTCCTGTTCCTCTCGTGTGTTTAAATATCGCATTGCGTTCACTCTTATGTCGTACATCATCTCTATGTTGCTTCAACTTGTCTTTCAGCCTCTTTTTCATTTCTCCTATGTACACACTCTGAAATTCATTACACTTCACTTCGTGGATGATCCCTTCCTCTTCTCTGTTTTCCTTTATCTTGTTTGCATTCTTCGCTATTTTTAAGAAGCCTTCTTCTTGTAAGTTTTAATGCCAGCTCTCCTAAGCGCTTTGCCTATGTTATCTGTGGTCTTCCCCATACTCCTTATTCCAAACCTCCTCTCTTTTCCTCTCTCTTCCTCTTCACCCCGCAAAAGATCGTTTTAAGCATAGTGTAACATACATAATGATTCAACGAAAACTATTTAAAAATAACTGCTTAAACATCGAAACGAGACAATACTTAACATTACTGAAAAGAACGTGTGAACAAAAAGCAACATAAAGATTTATATGTTAAAACTGCTCAATTCTATCCACAAAAATAAATTCGAAAATCATATTCACAACGTAATACCACATAGAATTTTCTTAGGGCTGAGCCGATACAACTTTGAGCCGGTACTGATTTTATACTCTTACCGATTCTCACGATACCGATACTTGAAATTTGCAATAATTAAAATGTCTTCAAAGTATTGATCTATATTGGTGTGTAAATATTCATCTTCAATTACAGCCATCAATGTTTCAAGAAATGTGCTCTAGAATATTCAAGAATTATATCAGAATATAAAAAAATAGATGCTGTGTAATCACAAAATACAGTTCTTCGTGCACAATGTGTGCAAAATAAAATTAAAGATTGAATTTTGCATAATTTAGAGGATAGTTTAGCTCACTCATCATTCATCCTTGATTATGGATCAACTCATTATACTTGGTGAGACCTTTAAACTGCCGCGCGGGTTTGCGGAATGTAACCCCTGATTCGCCGAGGCTTTTCCGCGCGATTTTTAAATTTTTACAAGTATTTCAGAAAAACGTTATACCTCGTGGACTATTAGACCAATCTGCTGACCAATTTAGAACGCCAAAGTGGAAAAGACGGGGTGCGGTGGGCCGAGCCTCCCAAATTTCCATGAAAAAATAAGAAAAATCTGGACTTCGCCCCATCTTTCCCCACTCCTATAAGATAAGGACGCAAACTTTAGCTTTCTTTCCATAGTATGGATCTTTCGTAATGAAATGAAAGTTGTTTCATGTTCCTAGCTGTCACACAAAATGTAATATGAGCCAAGATGTTGAAGTCCTCATGCACAGCTCGAAAAACAAGGTTAACAAGGACACGAACACATTACCTGGGCGTGTTGAAAGGGGGGCAAGTTCTCCAACCATGACGAAGGCTTTTCCCAGAAAGCCTGCTAGTGTTTCCACCACAATATAAAAGTATCAAGGTCAAGCAGCATGGAAATTTTACCTAATTCTTCTTGCCACCTTACGGTGACAACGGCAGAAAAGACCCTTATTTTGCGTGTCACCGTAAGGTGATACCGACGGTATAAATGGCAACGTGCGAGAGTTGGTAAACGTTCACATAAATGGCAAAACACAACACTTGAGTTTTATACCCTCAAATGGTGGAATGAAATAATTTACCTGTCTCTGCCTGGAGATGGAAATTCAGCGGTGAGCGATTATGGTTGCTAATGTACAGTATCTTAAGAGTTTGACTTGCAAATCCCTCCAACGTTTCCTATCGCAATATTCGTTCTGCCCCTCTCAAAGTTCGTTCTAAAGCTGCCTAATTACCTCTTTTGTCCCAGATATTTATTGTCATATGTTTTACTAAGTAATGCGGAGTCAGTTACCTGTATCCTATTCCTTGATTTCACATGTTTCCATGTTTTCGCCGTTGGTAACCCGGTTAGCTTAGTGTCTGACACTGCATTCCTTATTGGCAAGTTCCTGTCTGGAAAATGATAGTTACTATATAGGATTGTGAGCTGTTTTAATCTAATATATTTCAATATTTGAGGATTATAACGAAAGGGTCTCACAGGATTCTTGCGGACCTCGCGAAAGATTAATATGACAGAATACCATCATTTGATGAATTCCAATCTATACTTTTTGATGCCGATACATCAGTATCGGCTACTTTTTCATAATGGTAGCAATGAAAGATTAAAATAAACCACTAACACCACTAAACGAAGTCCAGCGCAATTAAATACGAAGAAGCATTTAATGTCACAACAATAACTTACAATTTCTATTTGTTGTAATGAACATGAATGAACTGGTGTATATAATATTATAAATATATACTCGCGTACTTTCTACGTTGTCTTTGGCCACGTCTTGTACGCTCGCATGGGTGAGCTCCGACCACGTTGTGGAACGCAATCACGTTACAGATGGGTTCTTCATAGATCGTAATGACTTTGAAAATTTCTGCATGTTGTATTGGATGAAGGGGAACATTTATAACACCATTAAGCCTTGTTTCCATGATATGAAAAACTAAATATGCTGCCCAATGCAGTAATTTGTTTTATTATAAAACATAAACCAAACGTAACGTTTGAACCTTCTAGCAAGGTCTTCTTCAGACTCTGTACCAAGTACAAATGTAACAAGGTACAAAACAGGATGATATATACAGATGGGGGACAAAATAATACGAACACCTGTGAAAAAGTATGCCACATTTCACACCGGCAGTACAGCAGCACCACCTGGCACTGAAGTCTGCCACCTAGTGGCTGTGAAGGGGAAGGTATTAGTTTGCCAACAGCAGTCATTGGTGGTGCATTCGTCTATCATACGCTCTCAAGAGACACTGCAATGTCAGACCTGACAGAGTTCCAAAGAGGCATGATTGTTGGAGCACGTTCAGCTGGAGCCACGGTGACTGAAACCTCAAAGCTTGTTGGGTGTGCAAGGAGCACTGTATCAGCCGTTATGACAGCGTACACAACACAAGGTAAGATGGCGTCTTCAAAGCACAACAGTGGACGAAAGACAAAGCTTGCTGCTCGGGATAGGAGGGTGTTGAAGCGCATAGTGGCCCGAAAGCACAAGCAATCGTTATCCGAGATAACATCTGAAATGAACAGGCATCTCCAGGACCCCATTTCAACCAAAACTGTCAAAAGGGAACTCCATGCTGCAAACATTCATGGCCGAGTGGCAATTCGTAAGCCATTGGTGACATCACGTAATGCTGTCAAGCGGCACCAATGGTGCAGAGCTCACAGAAGTTGGTCCCCACAGCAGTGGCAACAAGTCATCTGGTCTGATGAATCAACATTCACGTTATTTCAGACCACGGGGCGCGTTTATGTGTGGAGAACGCCTCGAGATGCATTTCATCCTGACTGCCTCTTGCCGACTGTGAAGCATGGAGGTGGGTCCATTATGGTATGGGGCGCGATATCTTGGCATGGTGTGGGACCACTTGTTTTTCTGCATGGGAAGATCAATGCCAGTCACTGTCGCAGCATTCTGGGGGATCATCTCCATCCTTTTGTACAGACTTTATTTCCTGGGGACCGACCGCTTTTTCAAGACGACAACGCTCCTATCCACACTGCTGGGTCTGTCCAAACATGGTTTGAAGAACATGACGATGAAGTAGGACATCTTGAATGGCCCCCACAGTCTCCTGACCTGAACATTATAGAACATTTGTGGGGATATTTGGAGTCCAAACTTCGTGCTCGAAGTCCGCCTCCAGCCACACTTTCGGAATTGGAGACTGCTCTGGAGGATGAATGGCTCCATATTCCCTTAAACATTGTGCATGACCTCTATGCGTCCATCCCACGTCGCATACAAAGTGTACTTCAGTCACAGGGTGGTCCAACCCCCTATTAATAAAGATTTTCTCTACATTCACAGGTGTTCGTATTATTTTGTCCCCCATCTGTATATATATATATACACACAAACATTACTTCCCTCCAGACTATTAGAAAGTTGTTCTGGAACATTCCAGCAGGTGACTTTCCCTTGTCAAATGTACTATCACTTAAATGGCTAAACATATTTTCTTCCATCTAGAATGTGGTTGGACTCTTTATCTCACTCTCTTTTCCCTTCATTCTTCTTCCTTCTTCTCTCTTCTTTTTCTCTTGTCCTTTCCACTCTTTCTAACACCTTCTTCTATTCTTTGTTTATCTTCAATTCCCCATTCTAGATCACTGTGTCTTCTTCACCTTTCTTCTCCATTTCCTTGGCCTTCTTCCATTTTCTCACTAGTATTCTCTTCTCCCTTCCTATCTGCTTAGCCTCATCTTACTCTATGTCATGTCCTGTTTCTCTCGTGTGTTTAAATATAGCATTTCTCTCTCTCTTAAGTCGTACATCATCCCTATGTTGTTCCAACCTGTCTTTCAGCCTCTTTTCCGTTTCTTCTATGTACACACTCTGACATTCTTTACATTTCACTTCGTAGACAATCCCTTCCTCTTCCTCTTCTCTGTTTTCCTTTTTCTTGTTTGCATTCTTCGCTATTCTTAAGATGCTTCTCCCTCCCTTAATGTAAGTTTTAATGCCCGCTTTCCAAAGCACTTTTCTGTAGTCTTCCCCATACTCCTTATTCCAAACCTTCTCTCTTTTTCTTTCTCTTCCTCTTTTTCTTTCTCTTCCTCTTTTTCTTTCTCTTGTAATTCTCCCCTGCCACTTTTCTTCCTTCTTCTGTTAATGTCCAATCTATCCTCCTTCTCGTAGCCATTCTTCTCAAGCTGTTTCAATACACTATTTATTTTGCCTTCTTTTTCACATTCTTTCGTGCATATTTTCTTGATTCTGTCCTCCATATTCTTTATAAAATTTATTTTTGTCACCTCACTTACATCACTTCTTTTGTGGCAGAATACCCCTGCTGCACACTTCTTCTGATGCCAAGCGGTTTTAATTTCTTGTCCTCGCTTCCTTTCATGAATATATCTAGGTAGCTTAACTTGTCTTATTTTTCTATTTCGAATTCCAATAATATCTCTCTTTCTTCATCTTGCATTTCTTTGGGAAAAATGTCGAGCTGCCTGTTCTTTCCCTTCTATATGCCAAAAGAATCGTCATGTGTATAAGTGCGCTGATTTGAAAAGCTTAGAAAGTAATTTTGTTTGTGTACGTGCTCTAATATTGTACAAATATTCAACACATTATTGGCTATTTTCATAATAATAAGCTGTGAAAATATTGTCCCTTTCAAAATAGTGAGATATTTCATATATACGAATTCAGTAGCTACACTATATTGGAAAAGCAGTATTTACGTCTTTAGTCATTTTCAGATTTTCAAAAGTAATTCAAAAATAATTGTTTTCAGTAATTTCGTGAGCTCGCTGACATGGTTCGCCTATTTGGAAAGTTTTGAACGTAAATTTGTGTGTGTACGGGCTCTAATATGATATAACTATACACAATATTCAAAATTGTCTTAATAATAAACTGGGTAATTAATATACATTTCAATATAGTTAGTTAGATGTTTTGTATAAACGAATTCAATAGCGACACTAAATTGGAAAAGCAATATTTTACGTCTTTTGTAATTTTCAAATTTGTAAACGGAATTGAAAAATAATTGTTTTCCGTCATTTCCCATCAAATTCCTACCTCTCCTCTGTAATAAATTCTGATGCTCACGTTTTGAAATTCGAAAAGTCTAGCACAAATCCCTTACAGTAGTTTTCGGGGTGAAAATAAACTTTCTTTACGTCCCTAGCAACGTCAGTTTCCATGGTCAACAACAAGCACCGCAAACTCTCTAAAGAATTGTTTGTCATTATACCTCTAAACATTTAGTTGAAAGAACCATGATGCAGATATTTTTGCATTGAGTATAACAATATATACGTAATTGTATCTGGACTGAATCTTCTTCTTATGTAGATGCCACCCTTGTTTAAGGCACCTTTTCAAAAGCAGGAGTTAATTCATCTGTGTTCTAAATCTGTGAGAAATATAATGTATCTCGACAAATAAGAATTGAAGCAAACAACGTAGGCAAAAAAATGCGTTAGCAAACGAGTTTCTAAGGACGTGAAAAAAGGGCATTTCATCCTTAAAAAAGGGCCAATTGAGAAATTTCTTAATTTTCTCGGCCTTTTTGGGACAATTTCATTCGAGGTCGTAATCGTTTTTTGCGTCCGGGACTTCCTTCGTGAAGAACATTTATGTCAGTGAGTGAGTGAATAAGTGAGTGGTGGGATTGGGGCTATATATACCGGGTGATCCAAAAGTCCCGGAACGGTCACATATCGTGCGAAATACACATCGAATCGGAAAACGAAAAAATACGTGTTTAATAAGTGAAAGAAAGCTATTCAGTGATATTACACTTGATTCCCCACCCGCGTCCACTGGGGGCGGGGCGGGGGACAACTTTGAAATTTTAAATGGAAACCCCAATATTGTATTGTAAAATCGGAAAGAGGACTTCATTCCGAATCCAACGAGCTACCAACAATGGTGATTTTAAGTTTTCCCAGATTCCGCATCTACAATCGCTTTTACTCTAGCTCAATTACGGGCAGAGAGTCCCTTTGAAAAATGTTTGGGTTTTAAGAAATTTTTACCTTTTAAAAAAATTAAATCGCCATATCTCCGTTCCTAATTGAGCTAGGAGGATGGTAGATAGCTCGTTGGACTCACAATGAAGTCCTCTTTCCGATTCTACAATCTGAAATGGGGGTCTCCATTTAAAATCTCACAGTTGCCCGCCGCCCCACCACCATGAGCAAGGGTGGGGAATGAAGTGTGATTCTACACTGGCCAAACTAACCGAGTGTCCGTTCCATTATCTCGCCTTCAAGGATTCAGGATAGAGTCTCGGTTTTGGAACACGAATTTCAATGTTTTTATAAGCCTCAGCTTTATAACCTAATGCATTCCCATTGTTGCGATTAATAGATTGATTTGATTTATTTTACTTACCATTTCAGCCACTTTTGAGTAATCGCGAACATGAGGATGATGAAATTGATGAAGAAACACTCACAAAAACAACCAAGCCTAGATTCGAACCTTAGCGTGCTAGCGTTGTGTTCTATCCATTCCACCAAGGAGGCCGGCGCAATATCGTATGTGATGTAATTATAAATAAGTTGTTCCTCTTGTTTTGAGTATCTCTTCACTCGAATTTCATCCAGTCATCATTCAACCGTTTAATCGCGATTAGTCAAATATGGCCAGAACAGCGACACAAGAAATAAGAATGTGATGAGTGATGATATGATGAAGGGATGAAGGGACCCCTGGCTTCGTAGCACGCTGAGTTAACCACTCCGCTATAGAGCTCGGCAAATACGCAAATGACAAAAGCCAACTGTCTCATTTAATCTCGATACATCATTACATTGTTCGGCTCAGAAAAAAAAAACTTGAAAAGTCAACCCTTATTAAGCCTCTTTTATGCAACCCACAATACAACTATAATATTTGGGATGCATAACACCTAGGCGATCTCATTCAACTAGCCTATTAATGCAAAGCACTGCAGGCTGAATGTTTGACATCGTGTGATATATGTGCGATGCATTCCTAGTAACTCAAATAGCACATAACCACAGCAGGAATTCACACGTCAATAACATTACTGTTGAGTTCTCTAATACAATTCTAGAACCAAAGATTGATAATCTAATGGTAGTGTTCTAGGATTTACCTGCACTAACTTCTGTTGGGTTCATGAGATTTGTTATGCTGTGATTTGTATGTGACGTGTATGTTACTTTGCGTCTGCTTTGAGATATACAGGGTGGCTCAAAAAGCCACTTAACACCCCCGATACAAGGCCACTGCAGCGTGCAACATGGAAATATTGATGACCAAACGTTGCCAGGTGAAGGGGGAACCACATTGACGCCACCCGCGCGGTCGGCGGCCATCTTGATGCCCGCCATCTTGAATTCAACTTCAGAATTTTAAATGGGAAGGGGGTGATATGATATATCACATCAGGCTAGCATTTCACGAGAAATGAAATGGTGAAGGTTTTTTCCGACGTATCTTTAACCAGCAAAAAGTGATGACGGAAATCTTGTACCAAATTTGCTCCTTTTCGAGGTGTTAGAAAACTGCCTTAAAATTTGTTTAGCGCATCGGCAACTCATCGAGATCAAAGTGACGTCTAGGGAGAGAATTTCGCATGTCATTGCACAAGATTTGAATCGGATACATTCACGAAGAGCTGCGCATTATGAATGTTATGGCTGCAGATGCAGCAACACAAGCCTTCCATCTGTCCCTATCCTGGGCAAGATCAATCCAATCTTTTCCATCCTTACCGATTTCCCTTAGGTCCATCTCAACGTTATCCCTCCATCTTGGCCTTCCTACAGGTGTCTTACCATCAGGTTTTCCAGCAAGAATTATGAAAAATCTTCTTTCCTCTCCCTTTCGTGCCACATTACCTGCCCACCTAAACCTTCTAATTTAATTATTCTAATAATATCTGGACAGGAATTAATTGTGCAGTTCTAATATCTCAACTCACATTTCTCCTCGTCCCTTTTAGGCAAAAAAAATACTAAGGATTTTATTTATGCACACATAGGCTGATCGGAAATGGTCCTACAGTTTGAAATATGATCCGAACTACTACGAGTCACTACCGGAAATCCAACCCGGGACACTTCATTATAAGGGTATGTAGTTAACACTATGCTTAAGAGTGTAGCTAGAATGCCTGTAAACTTCCTACATTGCATGTAGTTAAGCAAGAGTATTTCTGTATTCAAGTACTGGTTAGTGTTCATTATTCAATATACTTACCACCTCATTTGTCGTTCTTCTCCTCAATTAATCTTAATATACACTAATATGGAAGACTCTAGAAAGGATATAAGAGGACAAACAATCCTAACATTCCCTTAAAATCCCACTAAGCAGTAAGGTTGAAATCGTTCTGTATTGATACGTCTCTTGTCTGATTAAAGACAAAGAAAAGGGGGACTATTTTTTCCCTCCACGGCGTTATTTCATGCCACGCAATTCTACCTTATCAAAATCATCTGGAACATTACACGCTTAAACGTCATACTTTTCCACCAATCGTTTTGTATCCCCTCACGACGACCCCTAGCTTCGCAGCCAAGTCCGACGATAGCTAAGAAACTCCGCACGCTATATTTCGTGAATGGACATACGAGAAGGAAAAAGTATGCAGGTTCCATTCTCGTTGCTTCTATCCGCAGAGGTACGATTATTTCGAAGTTCTTTCACTTGTTTATGAAGATAAAGTTAAGTCCATCCAACTGGTTCTTTGTAGATAACTTACATCTATTCAGAAATAACACTGCCCACATTTAATTATTCTAATAATATCTGGACATGAATACAAATTCTGCCATTTTAAATTATGTAACCTTTTCCACTCACCTGTCTCGTCATCTCTTTTAAGTCTAAATATTTTTCTAATGGTTTTATTTTCAAATATTCATAATTTGTGTTACTATTTTCATGTAATGGACAAGGTTTCACATGCAAATATTACCACAGGCGAAATAACTGTGCTGTATAATTTAATTTTGAGTTTCTTAGATAGTATACGATTGATTGAGTTGGTATTTCAAGTCCACCTTATGCACAGTAAGGCTAATCGGGACAGGACCTACAGTTTAAAGTTGGATCCAAACCATTATGTGCCTCTACCGGGTATCGAATCCGGAAACCATTGATTACAAGTCGACGGCGTTGACACTGCGCTATCGGGGAAGCCCTAGATATTATGCGAGAAGTTCGAAGTTTATGAAAATAAAAGTAACGGGTTAAAAACAGGCAGATAAGAATAGAAAGTTTTGAATTCTAGTCAAAGGATGACGTAATGATTTTACTGTGAATGATTACTCCTTAATTTACTTTGGCTGGTGGTGAGTGCCTTTCTGATATGTCAATCTTAAAGGCCAAGCACAACATTTAAAACACTTATGTTTTATGTACGATTTTCTGTCCCCTTATGTTAATATACAGGGTGGTCCAAAAGTGTGGAAACACCTGAATAAAAATTGAATGGCATGATATTTCCAAAAACTAACATTGCAGGTTTATAATAGGGGTGGGGGAAAATGTTATAGGGCATATGACGATGACGGCCGACATCTTGAAATCCGCCATCTTGAATTCAACTTTAAAAGTTCAAATAGAAACCATGTCGTGTAATACCTTTTCAATAGGAAATTTTCTCACGAGTTCAACAGTGTGCATAATTTTGCTCTAGCACCAACAGGGACGAAGTTATTAACGTTTTTATGCTTGCTTTATAGTTGCAGGTGACGTAACACAGCATGGGTCTCACGCAGGCAGAACGCATTGAGATCGTGTTGATCTCAGGCGAACGAAGCACGAGGGTGATTGCAGACGATTTTAACCACCGTCACCCAGATAGCGTCCCCATCCATTATGGTACCGTCAGTAAAGTGCTTGCAAAATTTCGTTATACCGGGACAGTGGCTGACAAACCAAAATCACCATGGCGTCCCTCCACATAAACGTTAATAACTTCGTCCCTGTTGGTGCTAGAGCAAAATTATGCACACCGTTGCACTTCTGAGAAAATTTCCTATTGAAATGAGGTATTACACGACATGGTTTCCATTTGAACTTTTAAATTTGCATTCAAGATGGCGGATTTCAAGATGGCGGCCGTCATCGTCATATGCTCTATAACATTTTCCCCCACCCCTATTACAACCCTGCAATGTTAGTTTTTGGAAATATCATGCCATTCAATTTTTATTCAGGTGTTTCCACACTTTTGGACCACCCTGTAGATGACGTGAGAAGCAAAATTACATATCCACATCGTACTCAGGTTTATAGTCATGTTCTTGGATAAGGGGTACCTCAAGTTCCATCCTTTTTGTCTTCCCTCCCTCTTCTCTCTTTCTCCCTCTCACTCACTCTATTTAGCTTACTCTTCTTCGTTCCCACTTTCTCTTAATCGTCTGTCCCTTTGTTTTCTCTCTCTCTCATTGTGTTCTCCTTCTCGGCTTCTGTCTTTCTCCTTTCTCTTTTCTGTGTAGAGGAATAGCCGAGCCCTTTTTCCATCTCCTTTCTCCTTTTCTATCCACATGTCTCTCTCTCTCTTAAAGTGCTGATCCGTTACCTATATATAGTGAACTTTTGTAGAGTATAATTGAATGGGTGAGAAAGAAGGAACAGATTCCACAGAGTGTAAGTTTTGGAAAATCAATGAAATAGTTCTGAGGTTCAAAAAGCTTTATTAATTAAAGAACTTTCTATTGTAAAATTATAATACAAAGCTCTGACAATAATTCTAAAGCAATATTTTTTGTAAATTGTTCATATTTAAATAGACAGAGTTATAAAAACATTGTGGAGTGTTATCCTTTTGGTTCACAATTGAACGTAGCAAACAATAAATGCAGTTTTCAAACATTACAGCCCAGTTATTAGTTGATATAACATTACCATGACTGCAATATAAGTGTTCTGACAAAATAAAATGTTTACATTAACAATTCTCGACAATAAATTGTAAGTAACACAACATTTTCTTCAAATACGGGTGAACGTGCAACATGGACATTACTTTGAACAGTATTCTCTCTACAGCACTGCGAGTCGCTATCAGAATGTTAATCATATGCAGACTGCATGGATGAAGGCCATGATAAAATGATGTCATACAACTCTTTGCAGTCGTTTTGTACTTAATGCACAATTTTAGCCACGTCCTCATTTTTTTTAAAATTGTTACTGTTTATCGGAACTTTCCCATCATAAACATTAGTAGTAGCAAGAACAATCTCACCGTCTTTGTAGAGCTTGAATACTTCTTCTAGTGTAATCTATAAACTAGTGTCCTGTCAAATATCATTTTTCTTCTTCTTTTTACATGAGATACCTGTGCTTGATAATTTGAAACACTTCTCTGCTATCTAAGCTTTTAATGTTATTCTTGAACAGCATAGGTTACCATTGCCTAAAGTTGATTTTCAACACCTTTTACTTGAAATGTTGGCTGCTTCTTGTCGGTGCTGAGAGCTGAAAGGCAAGCATTCCAGAAATGTTTTCCTTCTTTCCCTCAATGATGGTTCCCACTGACTACTACTACGAGCTGAGAGGAAGACTGTTTGCTTTCTCTGTGTCGGTTGATGCTGAAGTAAAAAATGTCTATCTCAGCTCAAAATGACCAAAACCTGGAATCTTTACCTTCTTCACCTCACACATTCAATTATCCTGGACGTTATGCAAAATTCGAAGTTTCCGTTGATTTTTTTTACCAATATTATTTGATAATACTGTATTTCGTGATTACATAATAGATATTTTCTTACATTCTGAAGTAATTTTTTAATATTTTAGTGCAACACTCTGCTAAATTAATTCTTATAACAGGACTGGAAGAGAGGTTGGTTTCCCTTCTCAGGCCACACTTTACAGCCCTCCTGAGATTATAGTGTGTTTACATGTAGACAAAATTAGCCGCGCCTCAATCGCTCAACTTTATAACTGATGAAATGGAGAAGCACAATATAAATTTTGACCCAGAAGTTAAACTAGCGCCACAATATAGTTCGTTCTGCCTGTTTCAGGGTCTGGGAATGTTAAGGGAATTTATTGAGCATTCGAAAGCCGAAGGCCTCGATTCGTGTTGGGCAAGTTTCCAGCGAATTTAAAAGCTTGCCAACTGAATCTTAAGACAGCAGAGATCCGAGAAGGAAAGTTGGTCGATGTTCTTTCGCCGAAGAAACATAAAAACCCTCCTTCGGAGCAGGGAAGCTCTTGCGAAAACTTTCCAATACAGAATTCTAATTCACGAAATTGCGTTGGTAAGAGCAACTTTCCAGGTCTGATATCTTTTTCGCTTTAATAAATGGCGGAGGCGGTTCTGTTTTTCGGATTTTAATGTGTGCAATAAGAACAAAAAGGACAGAACTCAATTCCAAAGTATTTGTTTGATATTTGTGAGTATCTTGTTGTTCAAGAAACAGGAGGGTGTATACACAATGTGGAAAGGTGAGGGGAGATTTGTTGTTCAGTACTTCAAAGCACAGTCTCTACTCCTTATCGGGGTGTAAGGGGTAACCTTTGCAGAAGACATAAAACCTCACTTAACCCTTAACCAGGCGCGCGGGGGTAAATTTGACCCCAGGTAGGTTTTTTATAACGCCCAGAAACTTGTTGGTTGCCCCCTGTGCTAGCTTATCTATTATCTTCCTAAAACAGTCTGAGTCAACTGTCAAGGTCATTTCTTTCATTATGTGTGTCATTGCGCAAGGTGAATCTGTTTCAAAGTTGATGGGGGGTCAAATATACCCCATGCGTCTAGTTACGCCTAATCGAACTTTCTCTTACCGTGCTTCGTGAGTGAAATATGTTAACAGATTTTACTTGATCTGTGTTGTGTGACCGTGTTATAAAGTGAATGTTTATTTTTTCTAAGAAATCGTTCAAAAGCTCGTAGTATGAAAGACAGCATGGGCATATACGGTGGCTGTTGGAGGACATTTCGAACCTAGTTCATGTGAAGTGCTTCAAGATGAATAATTGACTCCAAATCAGATCATGATGTAGAATATCATGTTACTGAGTGAGAACTTTATACTAATTCTAAGACAAATCATGATGATGAGAATGATATCCCGGATGAAGATGAAACTTATTTCTTGGGAAAAGACAAAATAACTCGATGGAAAGAAGCTCCCTGCTCATGTTCGAATGTTCACAAAAGAAGTATGAACATTGTTTTACATCTTCTTGGATCACTTGCAACTGCAAAAAATGTCAAATCTGCTATCGATGATCATTGTGGAAAATACCATTACATACGTAGAAATTATACGGGGATATTCTGTAAGGGAAAGAAATGCCAAATTTGCCGATGAAGATGAAGTTTTAAAAATAAGACTAGTATATTTGACATAATATATGATATGATGTATGATAAAAAAGATAATACAATGGTCCCGATTAGTTAGTTGTGTGAAACAATTGAGATTTTGAAAATTTATGTATTGGAACTTCAATTTTTTTCAAGGTAAAACTTACTAAATATATATATTTGCATTTCTTTAAAAAATGGATATTGCTAAATTTACACAAATATTTGAAGAGTATACTGTACAAAAAATTGTATTGCTTATTCCACACTTTCCTCATTATTATCATTTGATTTAGCTATTTCAGGAAACGGTTTTGCAATGTTGAAAATGAAATGTCTGTTCATACTATTTTTAAAAATTAATTGCACCTATTTTCTTTATTCAAAAACTACTTTAAATTCTTGAAAATAGTAAATTTAATCGTATCAAAGTATTTTTTGGTGCATTTGTATCTTACTTGATTACAAATAATATTTTATATTTGGGGGTCAAATTAACCAACACGCGCCTACTTAAGGTGGTGAAAGAGGTGCGGCTGGTTAAGGTTTAAACGTCGCGTTGTAATCAAGGGGTAACGGGTTCGATACTCGTGAAGGCACATTGTACAGTAGTTTGGATACCGATTTAAACTGTAGGTCCAGTTCCGATTAGCTGTTCACGAAGTTGACTTAAAACAACAATTCCAAAAAAAATCACAACTACACGCAGTTAACTGAAGTCTTCCAGCAACGATGCTCTGGCGTCTTGCCCTACAGCCAGTATATTCCTCTCTGCAAGATTGTTACCCCATGCTTTGTCTTTATACACATGTGCTGAGTGTCCCTTTATAGCCTAAGCTTTTAACTAGGTAAGGCAATTTTAGTGAAGGAGCTGGGCCTAGTATAATGTGTGCCGCTTACGCACCAAAAACTTTAATTTCAAATGCTCTTTCCTTATCTCTCGTTTCACGCAATATATTATTACGGACATTTTCCAGTTGTTACAAACACTCAGGGTATGTTTCAATAACTTCTGCCCAGCAAGAACGAGCCACCTCGGTGGCCGAGGCGTTGAGGGTTCGACTCACTATCTATCTACCGTACGTTCACGTCCCGGCCCAGGTTTGGGTGTTTCTCTGTGATCCTCCCTTCATCAATTCATCCTTATTATCGGTACTAACAGAAAGATGCAGAAAGGGAATGCAAAAGTGAAATATATATATATATATATATATATATATATATATATATATACGTGTATATTCAAAATATTACAAGGTGTTTCAAGAAAAGTTAACTGAACGGTGAGTGTGTTCTGGATGCTTGCAGTTACTTTTCATTGCAACACCCTCCAGAAATGGGTGTGAGGAAAGGGTAAATTGGCACAGTGTGTGTAGGAGGGGAGAAGGATACTGAAACATACAAAAACGAGAGAGTGCGCTACGACGCCAGGGGTCCATGGTTCGAGTACCAATCTGGGTGTGAGTGTTAGTTCTGACTGTCCCTTACCACTCATCCTTATATTCGCAATTAACCCAAATTGGCAGAAAAGCGTAGAAAACCAATTCAATCAGTCACACAATGAGTCTGAGTGTTTCTGCTTTATGTCCGCTTATTGCTCACATTGGCTAATCGGGACTGAACCTACAGTTTAAACTTGGATCTGAATCACTTATGTGCCTCCATTCGGCATCGAACTTGGAACACCTTGATTATGAGACAACGACGTTACCACTAAACCATCAGAGTGTGGTAAAAAACTACTCCCTACACGTTACAACATTCCATATTGTGGACTCTAAAGGTAGGAGACTTACACATTCAAAATTGTGGTTATTTGTGAAGGTGACGTAATTAGCACCAGGCTTCGGACGTTTATCCCAAGGTATCCTTTATTAGAGGGTGTGCCGCTCTAACAATGTTGGAAAATTCCCACAAAAAGGTCACCCACACCGGAATCGAACCAGGATATCCGTGTCACAGTCAGCCCTATCGACTGCAATACCGCGGGTTTTATTAACAAACCTTTTTACATACCTTGATGTAGAAACTCTCAGAGTTTAGGAAAATGGTCAATGCTACTCAGTGTATGAGCCTCGAGTTGCCCTGCAGACATCTAAACTTCTCCATTCTTACCGTCAGGCTTGTAGGAGCATTGCACATTGGCGCGCATGCGCAAGCACGTGTGTTCAGTATTGGTGTATAAACTCTAAGAGTTTCTGTATCTTGCAAAATGAAAATCACAACACTATCTTCCTCCGCTTTGAACGTGATCATTTATTTTTCGATCCCTCTACAGAACGTGCTGTATAAAAAAGAGTGAGAAAGAAATAGAGAAAATAGTGTGATAAATACGTGTGCGTGTGATCCTTTCTCTCGCTAGAAGATGATAATGATAGTGCTCCTTTTTTAACAAAAGGCCGAGTGTTATTATTGCAAATCAAGCCATGGAGAACTGAACGTCTTCAAAGCACAGCATTTACCAATAGAAAAGCACTTCTTCAAAAAGTGTAACAAGCTATTGATACCTAAGGCATGGCACACGGCGACAGAAAAATAAGCACCCTTTGAAAAGTTCAACTAATAGCGTACGGAGATATTTTTCACCAGACGTATTGATCTCAATGAAAAGGATGGCTCCTGCAGAGGTGCGAAATCGTTCGACGACACAAAGTCAGTTGAGGAAATATATTTTTCTTTCCTTCACTTTTGCTGCACAAAAACGAGGTCAGACATCATAGAATTCTAAGGGTGAAGCCGGAAAGTCTTCTCTAAGAATGGTAAATACATTCTTTCTCATAGATCGTTGTGATTCGTGAGTCTCTTGTCTCTCCATGAGGTACGATGGATATTGATATAAGCATGGTCGTAAGCGTGGAATGTTTGGAAGGGACTATAGTTTGTGAGGTATAACTTTGTTCCTTTCTCGCCAAAAACCAGCACGTGAGCCAATCAAATTCGGTCAATTCCTGAGGTGGTATCTTATTTGTTCTTCAGTTCGCGCATTGGCTAACTTTGTTCATATGTGGAGAAAAAGATGAACGAATTTTGAGCATGGACTGCTGTTTACGTCCACTTTATGCACAGATAGGATAATGAGGACTGGATCTACAGATTAAAATGTAATCTGAAGCATTATGTGCCTCCACCGGGTATCGAGCCCGAAACCCATTGACTACAAGGCGAAGACGTTAACACTACGCCATCCAAGACAAAAGAGTAATATCTAATTGAGTATACGTACGTGATGCATTGAGGAAATTATATCCACTAGTAACAAACAGCTACTCACACACTTCATCGACAACAATGATTTGATTCTTGTTACTTGGTGTCTCTTTTCTGCCACTTTTGGGTAATCGCGACCATGAGGGTGAGTGATAATATGATGAAATTGATGACGTTACGCTTACAAAGAACAGCAATTCCCAGGCCGGGATTCAAAGGTGTCTTAGTGAACACTCCGCCCTATAATGATGAAAATTGGATATTCAAATTGCTTGTTTTTTCAGTTTTCCTTGTCAATTCTAAATTCTCAAATCGTTTTGTGACACTTATTACCAAATGTCGAAACAATTACCCTTAAGGAACGCCCATTTTTGTTTTTGCGAGGCGCAATTATCTATGGGTCAGAATTCAATGGGAATTTGAGAAGAAACTAGGAAGTAATGGTGCTAATGACATCAGCTCTAGCAAGGTTGAGATGTAGAAATTGTGCGCTTCTATATGGATTTCTACAGCTTCTGTATCTCGTCCACGATACAGTGCAATGCACTAGGCATTCTTTTACTTATAAATTATTTTTGTAAGTCTTATGAAAACCAAATATTATCGTGATCAATGTTAACACCAACATCTTTGCTAAATGTATACTTAGCTGGACTTGTGTAATCTGTTTATCAATTCCTGTATCCAAATTCGACACCTCGGACGTACAGTTTAAAGTGAGATCCGAACTACTAAATGCCTCCATCCGGTATCGAACCCCAAACCCCTTGATTACATGAACGGCATAGGAATGCAACAACACATGGACGTTCTCGAGTTCTCGCCGATATATGCCATACCTATCACCCACTGCCTAATATAAGAACACTCCAAGCCTTTTGTGCCTAATATAACAATATATCAATCTCATTGTGAGGAATGAATATTCTAACTCATTGGTGGATACCCTTTTGTAACTAAGAAACAATGGTATCTCCCCCATACAAAATGGACATGCGAGAGAACAAACACCCGATTCTCATTGTGGTTTATCCCAAGCAGTCTTACGTCAAGATTGCTTCATATCCTGCAACACACGCTTCTAAATATGAATACCAAGATAATTACCGGAATATAATTCCGCAACTTGCCATTAAGATAATTATTACTTCGATGATCCTGTCTGTTAATTGTTAATTAATCTAACAGCATGCGCAATTTCGCAATACCCGCAGGGCAATGTCTTCCGTGTGGTGCAAACACAATTGGAAATGACTTTCGGCATGGCGATTGCATCAGTTGTATAGCCATGGTTACAAACCTTATGAAAGGATATAAATTTCTTCGGGGTCCTCAGTACATCATTCATATCGGTGCAATTTTAGAATAAGAGAGAGAATGGCATAGAAAGAGATGGAGAAATGGAAAAGAGAGAAAGAGAAAGAGCTAGAGGCAGAGAGATAGGAAAGGAAAGACAGAGAGAGAGAATGGAAGAGAAAGAGAGACACAGAAAAAGACAGAAAGAGATAGGGGGTCTGGCAGATTAGGAGTGAAGGAGAAACAGAAAGAGGAAAGGAAAAAAGAGAGAGTGAAAGAGAAACATAGAGAGGAAAAGATAGACAGAATAAGAGAGAGAGAGAGAGAAGGCGGAGGGAATGGGAGTGAAAAATAGACAGAGAGAGTGGAAAAGAAAGAGAGAGATGAAAATGACAGAGTGAAAGTGAAAGAGGGACACAGAAAGAGAGAGAGTGTGTGTGTGTGTGGAAGTAAAAGAGAGACATACAATGAGAAAAGACAGAGACAGAGAGAGAGAGAGAGAGTGAGAGAGAAAGTGTAAGTGAAAGAGAGATAGAGAAAGAAAGACAGAGAGATAGAAAATGAACAAATACAAACAAAGAAAAATAAGTACAAAGAGAGAGAGAGAGAGAGAGAGAGAATTAGAAACAGAGATAGGGAACGCGATGAAGAAATGCAAAGAGAAGGTGAAAGGGAAGGAAAGTATGAAATGAAGATGAAGGCTGACTAAATAGATAGAGGAAGAGAGATACGAGACGAAGAGAGAGTAGAGAGAGATGGAAATAAATGGAAAAGAGAGGAAGAGAGGGGTCGGGACTTACGTATACACCTACACACCTTTACATTTTAAGGAGAGGTTAAAAGGTAATCACTGCTAGTATGAATCAAAAATTCAAGAGCTTAGAATTGTAAATTGTTTATTACCCTACGTATATCTGCAATGCTGTTTCATATAGATGGTTTGAGAGTGGACCTTCAATTCAATCTGTTGATACAGGCGTATGCTGAAACAACAGTGAACAGGCAGCATCTGTGGTGAGTGGATGAAGCCAGAGGTTCCATGTTCGAAACCTGGTCAGGCACGGATGCATCATTGTGTTCGCTCAATCGTAAATGTAATCAGTTCTTCCTTCATCCTCATCATTGCGATTAACCTAATAGGTTGAAAAGCAAAGTAAAGTAAAAAGTAAAGTGTTCCCCTGTGCTTAGCACCACGCCATGAAGGCGTATAGGTGGTGTGGGGGTAACGCCCCACACTTTCTTGATCCGGTCGTGAGTGGGGGTGACGTGATCAGCACCATGCCCCTGACCGCCTTTACCCCCCAGGTTTCAAAGGTACCCATGTTATTCGACGCTGGGTGGGCGCCGGGGCCGCTTGTTAGAAAACTTCCCGGATTTGAACCGGCCGGGGATCGAACCAGGGACCTTTAGCATGGTAGTCAGACGCGTTACCGACTTAGCCACCGCGGCTACGTAAACAATAGAAATAGTAAAAGTGAACATCAGCAGCACCGTATCGATTTACGGTGAAACCATGTGGTGAAGTAGAGTTATACTGGTCAGTCCAACTATATTCATTTTCCGGAATGTCTGGAGTAAGATAACACGAACTCGTCCTGGGCGCACGTTGCGGGTGTGTGCCTCGTCCAATGAACGCGCGGAGGGGAGGGTCCGCGCGGGAGGGGTCGACTGGACTAGCCAATCGCATCCTTCTCCACCTAGTCTGGCCCCGCCCAAAAGCATTCGCCTCTGCGCATCGCTACTTCAGACATTCCGGAAAAGTTGTATTACTAGAAATTGACATTCATTTCAAGCTAACAAAAAGGGAGAAAATTTATTATTTATATTCTTAACTAGCTGATTACTCGTCTTCAATTAGACAGGATACTAATAATGAATTCTAACTATAGTGTAAAATGAACTTGGAGTTGAACGGCATTGGGAGAGTCACTACTCATCTTAGCGACCCAAAAAACTATTGGAATTTCGCCCCTTCTGTCTAGGCAAACAAATTCGCCATGCTGTGTAGCGGGAAACATAAAGTGCAGGATATGCCAAACGAAAATGCCACGCAACAGAATACAAATAACAGTATTATTTAATGTCCCCTTCGCACCCCCCCCCCCTAGGGGTGCCTGAGGTGTCTTACCCACACAGTGTTTCTTTCCAGATTGTAAGTCATATGTGTACCAAGTTTGGTTGAAGTTGCTCTAGGCGTTCGAGAGTTATGCCGGAACAAACATATATACATACATCCATTTTTGAAATCAGTTAGCTCACATTAAAACAGAATAACCAGAGTAAATCATGCGTTAGATCGAAAAAAATAAGTATAAAATACAGAATCTAGGTTATAATTTTTCAAATTCTACCGTCCAAAGAATACGACGTTAAACATGTTTCAAAAATTTCAAAATTTATGGTTTTAGGTTTTATTTGACAGTTCACACAACATAAACTTGATGAGTAAAATTTTCCGAACTTCTAAAGCTTTGTTTTCCTTGAACGAATGTGAGCCGGCCCCTGTGGCAGAGTGGATATCAGAGCGCTCTACGATTCCAAGGATCCAGAGTTCGAATCGTGGCCTGATCATGGCCGAGTGCCCATTTATCGATTGCATAATATAATCACTCATCCTCATCTTCTCGATTAGCCAAAAGTGACAGAAAGGTGACGTAAAATAAACTAATCCATCAATTGAACGAGAGTGAAGTGTTTAGAACAATGAATGGAAAACAGTTATGGTGGATATTCACTCTCTGGTGGATTGAATAGAAAAGTTTCTCCAAGAATATAAAAATAGTAATAATATTAAGTTGATGATGATTATTATTGCATTCATGTCCAGATATTATTAGGATGATTAAATCAAGAAGGATTTAGATAGGCAGGGGAATGGGAGACGAAAGAGGAGTTTACAGGATTCTTGTTGGGAAACCTGATGGTAAGACACCTTTAGGAAGGTCAAAACGAAGATGGAGATATAATGTTGTGATGGACGAAAAGGAAATCGGTAAGGATGGAAAAGATTGGATTGGTCTTGCCCAGGATACGGACAGATGGAATGCTTGCGTTGCTGCAGCCATAAACCTTCTGGTTTAAGGAGGCTAGAGAGTTAGTTTAGTTAGTTTGAAGAAGAAGACATTTAGAAGAAAATTATTGTTACATAATATTTTTATGTAATAGTTAATACTACATAATAATAATAATCGTAAACGTAGTAAATAATTATGTTGCTATTAGTATTTCTACAGTTCAAATTTTAACAAAGGCCTGACTTCCTCTACAAAAATCTCTGCCAACGCACATGGTTATCAGTAAGTTCTGAGTGGGTTCGGAAAATCCAGACAAAAGTACTTGATCCACATTCCGTAGGAAAGCTCCGGGTATAAGATTCCAAGGCTTCCGTCCAAAGCATCTGCCCCGAAAACTCTAGCATGGAAGGATTGTTCGGGAACCTCTCTTTCATGTGAGTCACGTTGCCCATCTGTTGTTTGTCGCGGCAGCCGGCCGTGAACGTACAAACCGAAGACAGTGTAGCTTCTGGTTATAAATCTCCGACGAGGAAACGCGTGTGCCATTTTTATTGAATCCCTGAAGGATTATGTTTGCCGTCCCTGAGGGAAGATATTCTACATTCTGCACAGTGAAAGCACTGAGAAGTACTAGCGAGGCGCAATACTGTGTGAGGAACGTATAGTACCTTCTGGTGATTGGAACCTAGTAAGAGAAATGTACATCCTGAGAACTATTTACAAAGAGATTCATCCGTTTTGTAACACAATAGGCTTATTTCTAAAACAAGCTTTCGGGTAAGAGTGACAAGCGACAAATGAAAATCATTCAATGTGCATGACCACCAGACCAATTCATACCATTTTGGTTGGAATTTCACACAGGTATAACAGCGACAGGAAATCAGGCCTTGATAGCTCATTTGGTAGAGAAACGACACAGCATGAAAGAGACCCTGGTTCGAGTCCAGGTTTCGCCCAAATTTGTACATAACAGTAAATTCCAGAACGCTACAGGGTGCACCTGTAATGCGCCAGTCTGCATACCGGTAATTTCGAGAGACTACAGCCTGCACCTGTAATACGTCAGCCTGCATAGCGCACCTGTAATGCGTCAGCCCACATACTGATAACTCCGAGAAGCTGTTGCATGTACCTATAAAGCGTTAGCATGCATAATATGTATTTCAGAACATTTAACGTTCATCTGCAATACGTCAGCCAGCACACCGGTAATTCCGAAAGGCTGTGGAGTGCACCTGTAATGCGTCAGCCAGCACACCGGTAATTCCGAAAGGCTGTAAAATTCACCCGTAATGTGTCAGCCAGCACACGGGTAAAGGCTGTAGCGTTCAACTGTAATTCCGAAAGGCTGTACTTAGCTTAAACCTGTAATGCGTCAGGCAGCATACCGATAATTCCGAAAGGCTGTATGTAGCTTTAATTTGTAATGCGTCAGGCAGCATACCGGTAATTCCGAAAGGCTGTAAATTTCACCTGTAATGTGTCAGCCAGCACACGGGTAAATGCTGTAGCGTTCAACTGTAATTCCGAAAGGATGTATGTAGCTTAAACCTGTAATGCGTCAGCCAGCATACCGATAATTCCGAAAGGTTGTATGTAGCTTTAATCTGTAATGCGTCAGCCAGCATACCGATAATTCAGAAAGGTTGTAGCGTGCACCTGTAATGCGTCAACCTACTGACCAGTAATTCCGAAAAAGCTATAACATGCATCTGTAATGCGTCAGCTTATATACCGGTGCACCCACGAATGCTGCAGCGTGCACCTATCATGTCTCAGCTTGCATAGCGGTGAACTTCGAAACGCTGCACCGTGCACCTGAAATGCGTTAACCTGCATACTGCACCTGTAATGCGTCAGCCTACATACTGATAATTTCGAAAAGCTGTTGCATGTACCTGTAAAGCGCTCGCCTGCATAATATGTATTTCAGAACATTTTAGCATCTGTAATGCGTCAGCCAGCACACCGGTAAAGGCTGTAGCGTTCAATTGTAATGTGTCAGCGTTCAATTCTGGAAACCGGAATGTTTAAACACACTGAAGCTGTTATTTAATGCATCTATAAAAAGATACTGCTGACACTCATGTCAGTTCTTGTAACTCTTTCACCATATTTTCAAATTCATACTAACGTCGTTATCAATTAACAGAATTTCAGTAAGATCAATGAAAAATTCAAACAGGTTCAAGATCTTGTGGCGAAAAAAAATTGTAATTGTGTTGAAATATTCCCAACTCTTTGTCGGATGCAGGAGACCCTTCATGAAGCACATGTTGGGTGACAAGGTGACACGGTGACGCGCAAGGCATGATTGATGGTCAGCTGAGGGACAGGTCAAGGCTCCAAAGAAGCAAAACCCATCACCCAGCACGATCTCGTGTCATCTCGTATCCCCACTTCAGCTCTGTCCATCACACCATGGACATAATTACAGTAGCCACACCGTCAGCTCTCGCTGGGAAAAGTCTTTAAAATTATTGATGGACTATTGAAAAATTTGTAGGTAAATGTCGAAATTCGCTTAGATCTCAATTTGAAAAGTTATTAAGGCTGCACTAAAGGCCATTTTGTGGCGAATTTTCGATAACAGATGACAGCACAGCTGCCTTGGCAACGGAGTACAACGTTGTCATATCTACGAGTACATATAGTCAAGGTAGATACATGATAATTTTTTAATTACGTGTAAGGTAATTAATGCATTTTCCAATGCAGTGGCGCAACCACAGGAGGGGGAGTCAAGCGGGGGATTTTAATCCAAACCTTGGACCCAAATCAATTCTAGGGGGGCAAGGGCGGGCAAACATTGAAGTAAGAAAAAGCATGAGTAGTTGAATCTAATAGTAGCAGGACAAAACTACTAAAAATAGAATTGTTTTCCACGTATTACTTGCATCTTTTCTTCCAAATGGCCAAGGGCAACTGTAGGAGAGAATAGAGGGACAATTGCCCCCTCGAATTCAAATTTTATATTTTTTTCTTAGCAAAACCATACAGCATTACAAACTACTAGTGCCATCTGCAAGGTGTCTTTCGAACTGCTTACTGACAAATGGCTAATTCCGATGCCTTAGAAACTGAGTACCCGCGAGAAGATTTGGTGCAAGTTTAAATATGTACCGATTATTTCAAGTGTTGTTATCATTTGTCGTTTATTCTTCCGCAATA
The DNA here is from genome assembly GCF_977018435.1 of Lepisma saccharinum. Lineage (NCBI taxonomy): Eukaryota > Metazoa > Arthropoda > Insecta > Zygentoma > Lepismatidae > Lepisma > Lepisma saccharinum. Next base: position 56,249,859 of record NC_139254.1, on the reverse strand, counting down.
TTTGAAACAAATTTTTGTTACTCGAGTGTTGGAAAACTAACAGGAATATGTAAAATAATATGTAAAATATTGTAATGGAGTTGGTTTGTCTGACGAATAATTTGTCTCAGGACCGAATTATGGTAATATGATGTTTTTGATGTTGCATATTTTTTGAAAAAATAAATATGCTGACCAAGGCAGTAATTTATTTTATTAAAAACATAAACTAAACGTAACGTTTCAACCTTCTAGCTAATGTTTTTAATAAAATAAATTACTGCCTTGGTCAGCATATTTATTTTTTCATATTCATGGAAACAAGTCTTAATGGTGTTTTAATTCACATGCACCCCCGCACACATATGTATATATATATATATATATATATATATATATATATATATATATATATATATAGAGAGAGAGAGAGAGAGAGAGAGAGAGAGAGAGAGAGAGAGAGGAAAGCTAACGAGCATCAAAAGCTAACAGTAAAAAAGAACTTTAACTCGAGCACACTGACCCGATCAAGGTAGCGACAATAACAAAATTCCTCTGGCTAGACAGAATCCAGCTTGCTATTACCGGGTCGCGAATTTACAAACCCTATAGTGCTGCACAACCTCCATCGATACCTGGCTTCTGATTGGCTGTCATGCCGAAAGTTAATGCGTTTAACGCTAGAGGGCAGGGTTCAGATTTACATGGTAGATTTCAGTTATCTATCCCAATACGATAAGAAACTCGTTTAAACACTGGTTGATATATTACGCCCCAATTGTATATTTAATATGTCATGTAAATAGTTGATTATGCAGAAATGGCAACTTAGTAGTATGAAATTTATTCTATAATGCAGTAATCACTTCACAGTGCTTTCAGAGATATTCAACATTATTATAATTCGATGGCTTCGTAATAATTTTTATCACCAGGTAACGATTGAATAGTATTTTCTTACTGTTTCTCCATATATTTCTTCACACAATTTCGACAATTTGATTACGAACTTTATTACTAAATAATCACGAGACTGATATTTTCATCCTTATGCTGTAAACAAACACACAAGGAGTGATGGACCAAGACCATTTTGAGGTTCAGGCCACAGCGCTCAGTCAAGACGTCATCATCTGGAGGCGATCGTCTTAACGCTGTAAACACCTTGTCGTAATTTTACCGTAGAGATTTAAGGTATATTTATTTCTTTTATGAAGTTAAATTTTGACATATACCCTCGACACGAATATAGTTAGAAGAAAAAAGTATAATATTGAATATTTACACCAAAATTTTCATTCAGGAAGTCAGTATGGCCTCCACAAAAATTCCTACCATAGCATAAAGTAAGAGTTGAAACAGTTAGAAACTTCCTGGCAGAAAAATTTAAACATTGCATCTATTTGAAAAATATTATAGGGAATATTTGTCAGCTACAGTAAAACTCGTAACCGCTTTTGTATGAACTTTTGTATGTAAAATCAATTGATTCAATCAGAACCCCCCCCCCCACCCATGTTAGGTTAACCGTAAACTTTCCAAGTTACCTAATCAATTAAATTGTCTAACTTTACCCAAAATTAATCAACCAGATAATGCAGATATTCTGGGTAGCTATACAATCTCAATACAAGAACTTAATTTCTATAACCTTTCAGCAAAAGCGAAAGAAATTGGTACAAGGGCAATGTTACATATATGTGAATAAAGACTAAACCTAAATCATTTGTCACATTGTAATTTCGATCCTATTGACTTTATTGAACGAAACATTTTCATTAGAAAAACGCAGATTAATATTTCGATCTTAGCGTTCACTTGGGAAGGAAATAAACATTTGGAATATTTCTTTACACTGTTTTTACACTGTTAATAAAATCGTGAAGAATGTTAATAAATTATGAAACAATAAACATTATCACTGATTTAATAATCACAGTTACGAACATTGAAGCTTCACAAAGACAAAAAATAAAAAGCAGTTCATATGAAACAGTTTTATAAAATTTAATTCATTTGTAGTTCATATTAACATAGCTAGGTAACAAAATGCTTTCTGTGTGGAAACATTTGTATTTGAAACGTAAGTAATATGTTCCTGGATAGTTTTACACATGAATATTTAATCGAAGTTCTTGTTACATATCGCACCCTTGTATTTGAATGCACAACATATCTTGCATTAGCCTCCGATTAGCATAAAGAAGCATAAAGCGGGATAAAATAAGAATGTAAATGTACACATGTATCAACTTTGCCCCGTTGTATAGCTTTCTTTCATTAAGCATATTTTGAAACTGAAAATTTGTGTAAATAATATGAATATTTTATCGAAAGCTTGCATAAAATGTGCAGCAAAACATTGCTTTGGTAGACACGAACGTAGCTAATATTTTAAACGTTGAGTAAATCTTGAAACAAATTAATTTGCAATCATAAGCAATAATCTTGTAATTCAGGGTAAATTATTCGATATTTCTAAAAAAAATGTTGACAAAAGATAAAACATGACCACATTCAAGGGTAGGTATATTAGATGCCTATTCCGGACACATGAAATGTTTACATCATGAACTATTACTCTTATTTATTTATGAGTATAAAACCTTTGTAACTTAACTTGTATCTTTTCGTAAGAACCAAATCTCATGGAATTGCTCCAAACATTGCTCATTTTCAGCTACTTCTTGAAGAAATGTGAACGTTCCTCTTACCTTTTTCATCATAATTGCCTCTGCAATTGAGCACACAACACTTATACACCATACCTCTTGCACATTTAAGCATATTTATACGTCATGTAAACTAGATTACAGTTCTTAAATTTGCATTACAATTCCATTTTCACTAAAAAGGTCCAACATTGATTCCGAAGAAGCAAATCAAACATGGCGGCTATCTCGCCTCCAGTTGATGACGCTTAGTCACGTACACGGAGCAAGCCGTGAGGCTTTCAGGTAGATAAGGTAATGGATGGACACGGAACATAAACACTTCCGGTGCACACAGCCAATAAGAAAGCGTTATATCCGTCTGGTTCTGCAGCACTGGAGGGTTTGTAAACGCGCTACCGGGTTGCTTTTCCCGGCGAAAGAGGGAAGTAGTGACACCATAGCTTGCAAGCTCATCAGAAACACGGCACGTGGCCAGTCGGTTAAGTACCCCGGATTTTGGGAAACGTCATCAGTTTGTGCCAACATTTCGGTGGCCACATAGCCAACGCTGCCGATCGTTCAAGTGTTGTCGCAGCCAACAGTTGCTGTCCGGCATACTCACCCCGCCCGTGCCGTGGTCGTCACCAGGATCAAAGACGCCAGGGAAATCGTTGCCTGATTAGGAGAGTGTACTTCTGCTCATTCGCCTTTCTTCCCTCTCAGCTGAGGGTTATTCGCGACTTTTAAACCCCAGCTCGACTAAAATTTCACTGCTCCATCCCCGACTGACATCCCTCGTACCTCACTGATACCTTGTCAAGCAACAATACACACATGTACATATATACATGTATATATATATATATATATATATATATATATAAATACATAAAACAAATGGAAAAGCTGTCAACGCCGGGAATCGGCTGTAACTCGTTTATTCTGTAATTGTTGGCATTCGTACTTACTTATTCTGCATTGCGAAAGATTGTTTAACAAGGGATTTCGCTTTTTTTTTAACGAAATTAGTATCTATTGTCGAGATATCGAGTAATTATTGTTCGTTCTTTTCTCGCTTCCTGAACACGCAAAATGGCGGGCAAATCTTGACTAGCGTTGTGTTTCGAACGGCAAAGCAGTGCTTCAACCTTCTTAACAGAAACATTCCCGCTTAGCCCCCCAAAACCATTCCCTCATAGCTCCATAAACCATTCGGGATAGTATGACCATACACAAATAGCCCCAGAAACCATTCCCGCAAAAAACATTCCTGCATAGCCACAAAAACCATTCACGCATAGCGCCAAAAAACATTCTGGATCGTATTACCATCCACAGATAGCCCCAAAAACCATTCACGATAGCCTCACGCACCAACTGCCGGCCTCACTCGCTGATCCAAGGTGGAGATAATCCAACCAGTTACGGGATGACGCGTGGTTAGCACGACGAACCCCCAGTCGTTGTAGGTTTCCATGACCAGGTTACGGAACTCATTCGTAGTTCCCCAATTTCCTCACAATGGTGAGTGGCCACCGGTCCCATACACAGGGCGAAATCTCAGGAGAAAAGTTGTTACGCTGCTCCCAGGAGGCTCGAAGCTGCGCGCGTCCCGTAACCGGAAATCAAAGCTTGACACCTTAGACCGCTTCCGCTTCCGCTTCCACACACATAATTATCTTCAGCTTAGGAAGATAATGATGCCAGCAGCAAGAAGGACCAGTATACTTATTTTCTCCAAGAGGAAATTTCGATAAACAGCTGAAGTGAAAGAGGCATCTGCTTATCACTCGTGAAGTCTCGCTTTCAACACTATAATGTAATGATTCCGTTCAGCGTGAATTCACCCTCGGGCTTTGCAGGGATTCAAATCGTTTTTCCTTGTTGCTGGCGGGACTCGACTAGTTGGCTGTGGATTGGATCATCTCCGCTGTGGACTGGCCTGGAGGGATCGAGGCTCGTAATCAATTTAATCGCTTGCATGTGTCTCGTGGATGATCACATAGCCTCAAGCTATCATGTCCATATTAATTAAACCCGCTGTTCTTCCAAAGCGAGTGTTTGACGTGTGGGTCCATGGCGGGCGATGCCGCCAAAGAATGGAACACCATGTGATGCACGGCTTGAGATCAACGGTGACAGCCTCTTGTGGTTAAGCGGATAACATATCGTAATTCTAAACCGAGAACACAAGGTTTAGAGGTCCACCGGCGCCATCATAATCATGAGCTCCCACAGGTAATTTTGCAAGCGTCGAAAAGTTGAGTCCTTAAGTGGGATATAGTGACGTCATGTTTGTCAGGCGTCATACGAGAGAAACGTTTTAAGGGAAAGAGGAATGAATGTAGAAGAGAATCGAAATAGAATTAAGGGAGGGAAGAGAATTCAAGAAGACAGATAGAGACACTGAAAAGGAAAGCAAACCAGACAAAGAGAAACAAGTTAGAAAGATTGAGAGAGAGAGAGAGAGAGAGATAGATAAAAGAAGTGTGTATATCGAGAGAGAAATGAGGATTTGAGAAAGACACATACAGAGAAAAAGGGAAAGAAAAAGAAAAAAAGTATGAAAGAGAGAAAGAGAAAGAAAAAAGTATGAAAGAGAGAAAGAGAAAGAAAGAATCGAGAGAGAGAGAAATAAAGAAGTGAAAAACATACACGCAGAGAGTAAAAGAGAAAATCCAGAGATGGGAGGGAGGAAGAGAAACAGAAAAACCTAGTCAGAGAGATAGAGAGGAGGGGAAAACACTTCAAATAGAAATGACTAAGTAAAGAAGAAGTAAGAAAGAACAAAAGATATACTAAAATCGGCAATACAAGACACAAGAAGAGAAGAAGAAAAAATGCTAGAAAAGGGGGGACACCCATGGTCATAATCATGTCACTGCTGTGTCAAATCTGGGAATCTGGGTGCCTTATCATTCTTATGTACACGCAAAACATTAGTCTAGAACCAACAATATTCTCAAAGCAGTTACGGTTATTAATTAAACGTTTGAAAAGCAAGTGGTAATGCCATCATCTTTTAAAACGAATAGTCATAATTCTTGTTAACTAATTCCTCTACATTTACTCCAATGCAGAAAGTATCATTACTCATTTTTACATCATGTCCTAAACACATTATTTCTATCCCAACACCGAACATAAAGACTGTCCAATTATTTAAATGTGATGATAAGTAAATAGTCATAACTACACAGCAAATGTTATTTACATTTCCCCATCGAAATGGAGTCCGGCCAGGAAGACGAAACTACCTTGAAACTACCAAACGCGAGAGGGGAAGCAGGGAGAAGCACTCGCCGAACTACACTCAGCTGTGGTATTTCGCTTGTGTGGGTTTGCTTGTTGTGTTTATGACCGCTTTCTGTGTTGTCTTTGTGATGGCTCTTACAATTCGCAACAAACCGTTTCGAAGTGGAACGAGGAAAATTGGGACGTTTTGGCCCCTGTTGCACATTCTACAAAACATCCTCGTTATGCTAGAAAATGTCACAAGCCATTCATTCAGTTACTACATTTGTATTTATAATACTATATACAACAATATTATTATTATTGAATACAATTATGATTAATGTTGTGATTATAATATTAACTAAGAAGATCAATTTAATTGAATGACCTAAAATAAAGCTACTGCTTTACAAACAAATGTATCTACTAATGTGACGATATGAATACTGTCCTGATATGTTCTGTTTGCTGATATAGTATATGACTGGCTTACATAACCCTTATATAATTCATAAACATCTCTGTATGTATTTTGGCGGCCATGTTACTACGTTGAAATTTCATTGTCTTTTCTACAGCAGACGATTTTCAAGGAACCCGCTTCCTGTCCAAAGCTCCGTCACCCCTATTTAGCCACTGAACGCGTCCGGTTGGCGCATGCGCACTTCCGTCCATGGTCTCTGCTAAGGCAGCCAGACAGTATCTTCTTATTCCTTATCTCACACATATCATTCTTATCTCTACATCGAGAGAATCTTCTTATGTCTATATCAGAATTCTTACTTCAACAACGAAATAGAATATTCTACTTCTTTTCAGCTCATTCTTATCAACACGCGAAACGATATCCATATAATTTTGTATCTCTTTCCCAAAAGGATTGGCATCTCTTTGTTTCATTATCTCGAAAAGGTATCGTATCTTCTTATTCCTGTATAGCTTATTCTTATCTCTAAACTAACAGGATCTACTTATCTCCGTATCAATTATTCTTCTCCGCTCACCTAAAGGAAATGGTATCTCCATATTTCTACACAGTGTCTCCTTGTTTCTATATCACACATTAAAATCTCTACATTAAAACACTCTTCTTATCCCCATATCAGCTGTTCTTTTGTGATCACTGAAATCTCTAAACTTCATTACAGTATCTTCTTATTTCGATATCACTCATTCGTTTCTCTACACTAAAAGGATTTCCTTATCTCAGCATCAGCTGATCTTATCTCTGCACCGTAAGGAAATGGTATCTGCAAAATTCCTTGTTCAGTTTATCGTTATTTCTGCATCGCTCATTCACATCTCTGCACTAAAATAATCTTCGTATCTCCGTATCAGCTTTTCTTATCCTTTCAGCAAAAGGAAATATAGAGGCACATGGCACAGTGGTTTGGATGCCACTTTAAACTGTAGGTTCAGACCTTATTAGCCTTTCTGTGCATAAAGTGGACTGAAAAGAACAATTTAATCAATCAACCCCATTTCGGCATAATATCCCATAATTTCTATATCGTTCATTCTTTATCTCTACACTGAAATTATATCCTTATCTTCGTATCAGCTATTCGTATCTGTTCACCGAAAGGAGATTATATCGTTAATTCATATCTCTAAGCTAAAATGATCTCCTTATCTCAGCATCAACTGCTCTTATCCCTTCATGGAAAGGAAATAGTATCTCCATATTTCCGTGTAATATCTCCTTATTTTTATATCGCACATTCTTATCTCTGCGCAGAAAGAAACTCCTTATTTCCATGTCACTTATTCTTGTGCCCACACAGAGAGGATCTCCTTATCTGTGTTATCAACTATTATCCGTTCACCTAAAGGAAATGGTATCTCCATATTTCCGTATCATGAACTGGGCGCTTGTAACTTATCTCTTTCCCGAGGAGAATGCCAATGCTAGGACTACCCCATTGTTCCTTATTAGACAATTCCGCAGTCATCAGGAGGAAGAACAACAGAACAACTGCAGTTAGGCTGAGAGGTGAGTTACTGGAACTCCAGCCGGGGTTTTACAAGAGTGACCATTAGATCCTGGTTCCCCTTCTACGCTGCGATTGGTGGAACTTTATGTCCCGCGGCCAAGCTGGAAACTATGCCATAACTTCCTTTCTTGATCTCGCCCTTCTGACAAAGTTGAGTTGTGAGTTTTGGAGATTACTGGAAGTAGGGGAGAGGAAGGGCTTTGTTTGAATCGCTGCTGGAGAAGTGGTCGGCACTCGAGCTGGAACTGGAAGCCAACTTAACAAGAGAGTGTTCTGTTACACATGTTTCCCGGAACGCTTTTGTGCGTGAAGTGTGCTTCAAGTCACTGGTAGGTAATTAAGACGCTGTGCCAGCATTCACCGTTTAATGATCAGGAAGGTGTTGAGCTAAAGAATGATAATACTGAAGCACAGGTAATAGGCAACTAAGACGTGTTTACTTATATAGAGGGTGTGTACGTGAGGAGAGGAAGGGAGTAAAATCACACGGTAGAGCGTCTGACTGTCGCGCGGAAGACTAGAATTCGATTCCGAGGGGGATGATTTCCAGTAGTCTCTCTTTACGGAACTGTTTTCGGGTTCACCCCACCTGGGAGGAGGGTAAAGATGGCCGGAGCATGGCGCTGAACACCTCCGCAAATGTCCGAGACTGGGATTTTGGGATCCCAGCTCCACATTCGGACTCTATGGGCTATGGCTTCCCCCTTTTGCCTTACAGACAGACTCAACCCAACATATACTCGCTAGAATCTTCTCGTTCTGCATGATATATAATAGAATAAGCACCACAACCTACTTAAAGAAGTGTAAGAAGTTACGTTCTAGGAATTCATTAAATACGTACAAACCATTCTCCCAGATAACCGTGGTTGTCTAGTACATAGGCGTAACTTGGCGGTGCAAGGGGTGGCACTTTTCCCATCCATAATTGCAGGTTTATTCAAATTTACAAATTAGGGGACCTGAGAAGAAAAGGAATAAAGAGGAACATTTGTAATTTTGAAAACGTCACAGTTATTTAGCAAATAATCCTCGATGCTGTTTTATGCGATCGAAACCTTTTCGATTTTTCCCATAAAATTAAGCCTCAGGTTTGATTCTGCCATCTCAAAATTAGGACCCAAGTTAGATTCTGCCCCCCCCCCAAATTAGGCCCAAGTTTAATTCTGCTTCCTCAAAATTAGGCCCAAGTCTGATTCTGCAACCTCAAAATTAGGCCCTAGTATAATTCTGCCACCTCAAAATTAGGCCCCAAGTCTGTTTCTGCCCCCTCAAATTTAGGCCCCAAGCCTGTTTCTGTCCCCACAAAATTGGGCCCCAAGTCTGATTCTGCCCCCTCAAAATTAGGCCCCAAGTCTGATTCTGTCCTCTCAAAATTAGGCCCCAAGTCTGATTCTGCCATCTCAAAATTAGGCCCCAAGTCTGATTCTACCTCCCTCATAATTAGGAATCAAGTCTGATTCTGCCATCTCAAAATTAGGCCCCAAGTCCGATTCTGCCTCCTCATAATTAGGCCTCAAGTCTGATTCTGCCCCCTCAAAATTAGGCCTAAGGTCTGATTCTGTCCCCTCAAAATTAGGCACCAAGTCTGAATCTGCCCCCTCAAAATTAGGCCCCAAGTCTGATTCTGCCATCTCAAAATTAGGCCCCAAGTCTGATTCTACCCCCCTCAAAATTAGGCCTCAAGTCTGATTATGCCCCCTCAAAATTAGGCCTAAAGTCTGATTCTGCCCCCTCAAAATTAGGCTCCAAGTCTGATTCTGCCCCCTCAAAATTAGGCCCCAAGTCTGAATCTGCCCCCTCAAAATATGACCCCAAGTCTGTTTCTATCCCCTCAAAATTAGGCCCCAAGCCTGTTTCTGTCCCCACAAAATTGGGCCCCAAGTCTGATTCTGCCCCCTCAAAATTAGGCCCCAAGTCTGATTCTGCCCCCTCAAAATTAGGCCCCAAGTCTGATTCTGCCATCTCAAAATTCGGCCCCAAGTCTGATTCTACCTCCCTCATGATTAGGCCTCAAGTCTGATTCTGCCATCTCAAAATTAGGTCCCAAGTCTGATTCTGCCTCCTCATAATTAGGCCTCAAGTCTGATTCTGCCCCCTCAAAATTAGGCCTAAGGTCTGATTCTGTCCCCTCAATATTAGGCACCAAGTCTGAATCTGCCCCCTCAAAATTAGGCCCCAAGTCTGATTCTGCCATCTCAAAATTAGGCCCCAAGTCTGATTCTACCCCCCTCAAAATTTAACCCCAAGTCTGATTCTGCCATCTCAAAATTAGGCCCCACGTCTGATTCTGCCCCCTCATAATTAGGCCTCAAGTCTGATTCTGCCCCCTCAAAATTAGGCCTAGAGTCTGATTCTGCCCCCTCAAAATTAGGCTCCAAGTCTGATTCTGCCCCCTCAAAATTAGGCCCCAAGTCTGAATCTGCCCCCTCAAAATATGACCCCAAGTCTGTTTCTATCCCCTCAAAATTAGGCCCCAAGCCTGTTTCTGTCCCCACAAAATTGGGCCCCAAGTCTGATTCTGCCCCCTCAAAATTAGGCCCCAAGTCTGATTCTGCCCCCTCAAAATTAGGCCCCAAGTCTGATTCTGCCATCTCAAACTTAGGCCCCAAGTCTGATTCTACCTCCCTCAAAATTTAGACCCAAGTCTGATTCTGCCATCTCAAAATTAGGCCCCCAGTCTGATTCTGCCCCCTCATAATTAGGCCCCAAGCCTGTTTCTGCCCCCTCAAAATTTGGCCCAAGTTTAATTCTGCCCATTCAAAATTAGGTCCCAATTCTGATTCTACCCTCTCAAAATTAGGCCCCAAGTCTGATTCTGCCCCCTCAAAATTAAGTCTCAAGTTACGCCCATGGTCTAGTAGGTACAGCGTCTGGCTGTTACGCTGGAGCCCGTCAAATCAATGGGTACCTGGGACCAATCGTAAGGGGTAAAGGCTTCAAAATGGTAGAGATAGAGAATGTGTGGAGGCATACCCCAGCATCCCTTAAATATACCTTCATAAAACTTTGCTATATGCACGAGGAGCTTTACCTATACCTTCACATTATCCCATTGCGCCATGGCAATTACATTCCTTCACGTTAACGGGCTGTTGTGCTTGTAAAAAAAAACAGAGTAATTATGTGTAGTCCTATTTTCTTCTTACGTGCGCTGAGTAACCCTATGGAACCTAAAATATTTCTCACGTGTGGTAATCCGCAATTCTCTGTTGTGTGGAGGATACTTTATCATGAAAACAAATTAGCTATTTACCTTGTCTATTGTTACCAGTCACTAAACCACATGATACACAAGCAGCATCTTTGGTTGTCGTTCTTTACATGGGGAATGGGGGAATCAGCATCTGCGATCTGCTTCATAAGTTCTACTGAAAGTGCGTGGGGGGGGGGGTTGTCCACGTGGATGATTGTGTGTGTGTGTGTCTGTATATATATATATATATATATATACATATGTATATATACAGGGTGATTCAGAATTCTTATTACACTCTTCTAGGGGTTGTAGAGGGGACTTTGTAGATCAAGTTTTGATAAGGAACCCATGTCCGGAAACGTACCGTTTTGGTACTACATGGATGACTAGATCACATAATTCCACATCTTCATCATCATCTAATCGAGTAAAAATGGTATGTGATGGAGTGACACCATGCGGAAGACGCTCTGCATACAGACGTTGCGCAGCTCTACCATTACGTCCAGCTTCGCTGTAAATTAACAACATATCCGTGTTTTCGGCAAATGTGTATTCAACCATACTGTACTGTCTTCCGCAACTGAATAGCAACTGACGTGAAGGTCAAAGCACACGTTATTGTAAACAGAGGACGTTGGAAGCAGCACACATGACATCAGGTGAATGAAGACGTCACCGTCCGTCAATGTGGGTTGCCTACCGTGAAGCGGACGATGTGAAAGTATGTGATCTTGACTTCTGTGTAGTACCAAAACGGTAAGTTTCCTTATCAAAACTTGATCTTCTACTTGTGTAGAAGGAATTATGAATTACCCTGTGTATATATACACCCTGTACACACACACACACACACTGTATATGTACAATGTGATTTCCTGCACTATTATACAAGTTGTCATTAAAATTGCTCCGACGGACCAAAGAAACATACCGAGGACATCATTTTAAAGCGACATTTTTACCGCCTGTATGCTAGCAACCTAACAACTATTTGATAGAATCTGTGACGTAGCTTCCTGTCGTGAATCAACGCGTGCCAGTGTTGCAAGGTAAATATATTCTGCGATAACTGAAAAACTACCAACCACATTATGAGTTGTAAAACGTAGCGCAGAACACAAGATACATATATGTGCATGACTCTGTATGTGGTTTTTTGTAGAAGAACTATGCTACATTTTGTTTTTGATTGATTGTCCTATTGTTACATGAAATTTTCTCTATATATGTAATCAATATTAGTATTTGTCACACGCTTGTAAGAGTTTCGCATTATTTTTTGAATTAGTACATTTGTCAGTACATTTCTGTTTGGAGTTCGAACTGGAATTCTCCCAAATCAAAAGAAACAATCTGAAGAAATCGTTTTCACACAGAAGTGAATTTTTTGTTCCTCTTCGTCTTCCAAGGCCGTTTGCCAAGAACCTTTCACTTAGAAACATTTCTTCATCCGGTGGAAACAGATATTTCATCATTCTCTTCTGCTAGAGCGGACATATTCCAATTCTGAGGTTTTCTATTGTCGGGGTCTGGACTCACAGTCAACTATATGGATAAAACAATATAGGACCTAAAACCATTAATCAGTGTCTAACAATTGTTTAACATATCTGGTGTTAATGTGGTTGTTGTAAAGATCATTCGAACATGATGATTTTTGACTAGACCAAATATGGCCAACTAATCGTATTTGTGACAGAGAACTCGCTCAGTCTGGACGGCAGGGCGAGCAGCGTTGCAAGAAGGGCTGTTCCATTGATCATGATCAATACGTTTCACAGATATTCCCTTCGTGCTCAATCCTTTTCTTGTTTTACGTTTCATGTTCGATCTCGTTCCCACATTTTCCGTTCTCTCTGAATCCGTTTTGTTTCCTGGTTATTTCTTTCACGCTAAAATAGTTTCCTAGGAACTCCTTTCGTAACTGATCTTCTCAATGGTGATTTATGTAATTTTTAATCCGTTACTCGGTTAATTATTTCATGCTCAATCCGTTACACAGTTATTCGTTTCAGGCTCAAGTCGTTTCGTGATTAAGCCTTTGAGACTCAATCTGTCTCCATGTTATTCCTTTCGTATTCAATTCGTTACTCGGCTGTTTCTTCTAGACACAATCCGTTACTCGATTGTTCCTTTTACGCTCAATCCGTTACACGGTTATTTGCTTCAGGCTAAATCCGTTACTCGGGTATTGATTTGATTGATTGATTTGGTGTTTCAAGTCCACTTTATGCACAGTAAGGCCCATTGGTACTGGACATATAGTTTAAAGTGGGATCCGAACCGCTATGTGCCTCCACCGGGATCAAACCCGGGACCGCTTGGTTACAAGGCGACAACGCTACCACTGCGCCATCGGGGAGGCCATTACTCGGTGATTCGTTTCAGGCTTAAATCGTTTCGTGATATGCCTTTCAGGCTCAATCTGTTACTTGGTGATTCCTTTCAGGCTCAATCCGTTACTCGAGTTGTTCCTTTCAGACTCAACCCGTTACTTGGTGATTCCTTTGAGGTTCAATCCGTTACTCGGTTCTACCTTTCAGGCTCAATTAGTTACTCTATTGTTCCTTTCAGACTCAATCCGTTACTCGGCCATTCCTTCCAGGCTCAATCCGTTACTCTATTGTTCTTTTCAGACTCAATCCGTTACTCGGCCATTCCTTCCAGGCTCAATTCGTTACTCGGAGATTCCTTCCAGGCTCAATCCGTTACGGTGATTCCCTTCGGGCTCAATACGTTACTTGGTTATTCTTTTCATGCTCAATCAGTTACTCGGTTGTTCCTTTCGTGCTCAATCGGTTACTGGGTGATTACTTTCATGCTCAATCCGTTACTCTGTTATTCCTTTCATGCTCAATTTGTTTCATGATTATTCATTTCAGGCTTAATCCGTTACTCGGTTATTCTTTTCACGTTCAATCCGTTACTCGGTTGTTCCTTTCATGTTCAATCCGTTACTCGGTTGTTCCTTTCAGGACCAATCCGTTACTCGGTGATTCCTTTCATGCTCAATGCATTACTCGGTTATTCCTTTCAGGCTAAATTTGTTTCATGATTATTCCTTTCAGGCTCAATCTGTTTCCCGATTATTGCTTCCATGCTTAAATCTGTTTAAGTTTTCCTGTTATCCCTTTTCGATCCACCCGTTTCGCTGGTTTCCAACCAAACCGATAGAAACTGGTCATAAAACCCAAGACCATTCGGTCGAGCTATGATCACTAAAAGAGCGAAAAAGGACAAGTATATCACGCGTTCTCGCACAAGTACAAAATGTGGAGTCCTTAGGAGAGAAGGGGGGAGGAGGAATATCTGTTCACTGAATCGTATCTAACAAACGAAATCATCGGAGCTTAAAAGAAATTCGGCGCCTATTGTGCACCCTGAATTTTGCCATTATTCGAATCGGATTCTCGCCGTTCTGCAAGGGGGAAAGGGGGGGGAGATCAAATCGGCAACGCCTCTAATCCTTTCCGAAGTCTGAATTTTCCGTTCAATTTAGCAGGTCCCTTCGTTTCTAACAATAAACACTACAGACTTCTCTTTTCTGTAGCATTAACGTCAACTGAAACAATGCCTTTATCACCGACCTTCTTGGCAGAGTGGTTAGCACAGCGCGCTACCACGCCAGGGGTCCCGGGGTCGAGTCCCTGTCTGGGCAAGGATTTTCTTTGTGAGTGTCCCTTCATCAATTTCATCGTATCATCATTCATACTCAAAACCCGTGACGCAACAGTCCGGCAGGTCCAGAGCCTAGGTACCGACTGCTGGCTTCACTCCCCTGAGTGAGAAACATATGTGGGATCCCTGTAACCGGTGCAGCGATACAAGTCGTTTAGGGTTACCAGACGTCAATGTTCTACCTGGACCAATCCTCTTTTTCGGTCCTAAAAATGGTCCGGGCATATTTTTAGGAAAATTTGGAAATGTTATCTTTTCTGGCATAAAGACAACTGCTTAACTTCAAGATTAGTAACAAAATGTTATTTAATGATAATTGTTTCTGTCTTCAATTTCAAAGTAAAGAAATACGACACACTCAGTTGCAAGCGCAAAGCCAAGAAATTTTTCTTCCAACAAAGAAAAATTGTTGAACTTTTGCGTATCTTCTGTTGTCGTCGCTCGTCGCGTAAGGTTTTGCTTTCAAAACCGCGGCTCATGGTGATCAGCACATTTTTAACAATAGGTAAGAATTTGCGATATGCCACGGCTTTCTCTGATTTGAATTTCACGACATCAGAATTCAGAATAAACAATAGTTTTTAACAGCTGTACTCTTAGTTGTTACATGGCAGTGGGGAAGTGAAATTCTGCGGATCAGCGATCTGAACCATGCCGAAACGCAAATGTGATTTTCGTAACAACTTACCCTACAAAAACGGTTTCCTGTATTTAGGCCTGGAAGAGACAAATCCAAAGCAGAATGTCTTGCAGAATGTCAATTTATGTTATTATTTTAAAGTAAGAGACCGAATTTCCCAACCGTATAATATTACGGGCCCAGTAAATAAATATTAGCATATTCAGACATATGCCTATAATGAAGCCTATTATTAGTTATACGGAAACGTTGTGAAATGGTTTTACAGGGGTGTGTGATCTATAAGCTCACCAAAGCACCAGTAAGTACAAAACGTGTGTTCGAAGTGCTGCATCTTCGTTGCAAGTTGTTAAAGTTTTGCAATCTAAAAATGCCATCTTTTTTGTGTCATTTGGTAACCGTATATTATTTTTAAAATTATTTGAAATGCAGTCTAAATAATGCACAGGATAAGCAATAAAAAAGTATTCTGGCCACTGAAAGAAAAGCAGCAAACTGTTGCTGCGGACACGCTCTGCGTCATTGACGCAAATCAACTCCCACCCACTTCGATATGCCGTAGCGGAAGGCTTTCTGCTACCCCTAACATCTGAAAATGGACCGGTCCTTCCCTTCACACCCGCTCCCCGTCTCCAATCGTTTAGGGATCTTCACGTGAGCGGTGAGTGTACAAGGTGATGTGTGGTCAGTACGACGAACCCCTAGCCGTTGTTGAAGTATCCATGACAGGGTTATGCTTATTCGTAGCTCCCCAATTTTATCACGATGGTGTATGGCCACCGGTCCCATACACAGGCCGAAATCTCAGGAGAAAAGTTGTTACGCTTCCCGCAGGAAACTTGAATCTGGGAATCTGGGAATGAAATAACATTTCATAAATATGAAATGCACTTTAGAGCTTACTGAATATCTCATGCAGCTTGTAGTATGCATTAGTTTTCTAAATTAATGCATTTACTTTTCTGTGTGAAAGAATGGCATCAATACATGTGGTAAAGAGCAACGTTCTACTCCCTTCTGGAGAAAAGTCTGACGCCTTGAGTAGGCAACACTGCATGGTGGATATCAATTTGCCGTAACTGAAAATCCTGTCCCAACGATGACAAAATAAATAACTCTTTTGTACTATACAGTAAAACCTCGTTAATCCGGACCGGACGTCGCTTAATCCGGACAGGTAAAAGGAAACAAATAGCAGAATGCAAGGTTTTAAATATGGCTAGAAGTCAACAAGATAACATTCCAAAGAAAAAGCATTCAACAACTGATGACATTCTGTACTGTATAGTGTATTTAGGCCTATGCCCTTTAAATAAACCATAATAAACGTGTTTTGTTGCTATAAACGCAGTTTTTATGTTATTTTAGGTTATTTCAGTTAATCCGGAATTTCTTTAAACCGGTCAACTTATCGACCCATCCTATTAGTCCGGCTTAACGAGGTTTTACTGTAATTTAATTAACAAAATGAGCAAAGATACTCTAAACCTTTCACAGTTGGTAAAATATTTACTTCTCTCTATCTGTTTAAGTTCACACCAAAGAATGCTTTGGAGCATGCACACACATTGGTAAGATTGAGTGACGATAAATGACTTCTATTAAGTCCTACGATTAAATTTTAACCTCAGATATGACAAGCGCTGACTATATTGCTGAACAGTTTAGGAAATACTTATTTTTTAATAGTTCATTTTACACAGGTATGGATGAACCACTGCCAAAATTAGAATATGAAGCTTACTTCAACCCACATTTACGCCCATTGTACGCATATCGAACTTCTGAAACATTCGTTACGAAGCTGAAGCGCTATTGTCTATTCTATCCGGCAGATATGAAAGTGAGGATAGTTTTTTTTTCTTTTGAAGGGATCACGTATGAGATTAGACGAACGAATGAATATTTGGAGCGATGGTGGCAAGCTGACCAATAGATTGAATTAGGTAACTTTACGTAGCTTTTCTGAAACGTTTGGCTTACTGCGACGATGAGGATGATGAAATTGATGACGGTACATTGGTGCTCTGTGTTACCCACTACGCGTTGCAGATCGGCGGAATGGTGGCCGACAATTGCTGATGTGAAAATAAAAACGATTCTAAAATAGAATTTAAGGAGGAAAAAGATTATCATCAGTCTAATAATAAATAATAAATCAGAAGTCGTTCAATTTGAGAATCGTTGAGAATTTGTGCAATTTTTATTCTGCTTCGAAAATATTAGCCTGTTACGCTTTATGAGACCACTCTGAGTATACAACCAGTGTAGGCGATTGGGCTACAAAACTTATTGGGGGGGGACAAAGAGGAGAATTGGAAGAGAAAGAAAAAGAGGAAGAGATAGAAAAAGAAAGGAGGTTTGGAATAAGGAGTATGGGGAAGACCACAGAAAAGATATGCAAAGGGCTTAGAAATAGAGAAGAAAGGTGAACAAGACACAATGATCTGGAATGGGGGACTGAAGATAAGCAGAGAATGGAAGAAGGTGTTAGAAAGAGTGGAGAGAAGAAGGAAGAAGAATGAAGGAAAAAGAGCGTGAGATAAAAAGAGTCTAACCACATTCTGTATGGAAGTTAATATGTTTAGCCTTTTAGGTGAAAGTACAGTTGACAAGGAAAAGCCACCTGCTAGAATGTTCCAGAACAACTTTCTAATGGTCTGGAGGGGATTAATGTTTGTGTATTGTATATCGTCCTTTTTTGTAGCTTGTTACACTTGTACTTGGTGCAGAGTCTGAAGAAGACCTTGCTAGAAGGTTGAAACGTTACGTTTAGTTTATGTTTTATAATAAAATTAAATTACTGCCTTGGTCAGCATATTGAATTTTTATATCATGGAAACAAGCCTTAATGGTGTTATAATTGGTAGATAAGTGTATCATAGTGTGGGAGCAAACGTGGCAAAACCTAAGGGGGGAACTGCCCCCACGTCCCTTTAATCGTCGCCACATTGCTGGATGGGGATTCGAAGAATATAATACTCTCTACAGAATACTATACCACCAACGTAAGTGCAATCCTTTTAAATAACTAAAAATTCCAGGGTTCGATTCGCGCTGGAGGCACATAGTGGTTCGGATCCCACCTTAAACTGTAGGTCCAGTCCCGATTAGCCTTACTGTGCATAAAGTGGACTTAAAACACCAACTCAATGAATCAATCAAATCAAATCACTAAAACATCTGCTAAATCCTCTGGTTAAATAACTGATTGATTGATTGATTTGTTGTTTATTTTACTTCGCTTTTTCGCCACTTTTGGCTAATTTGCGAAGATGGGGATGAGTGATGATATGATGAAATCGATGAATGGGCACACACAAACATCCATACCCAGGCCGGAATTCGAACCCGGGACCCCTGTGTTAAATAACGGAAATATCATAATCAACAAGTAACTATAAACAATTATAAAGCAAACGTGACGTAACAGTAACTAGCTGATTACTCAGCGACTCCGAAAACTATCGATTCGACACTAATCTAGATTATTTGTGGCATTTTCACCCCCCACGCACCCCCAATGCCGATAGGTGATGAACTTGGAGTTCAACCGCATTGGGAGTGTCACGAAAACTATGGATTCCATTCGCAACACAACCTGAATGTTAGACAACCCGAGAAACACTGTCGTTGTGCGGATTGCATAGAGTCACGGATGTTTGTTTGTGCGGAATTTAATATCGGTGGTTCTCGATTATTTTTACAGTCAACCATCCCCACCACAGCCTAGGGGTGCCAGGGGGTCTTACCCCCAAAATATTATTTCCATATTGCAGTGATACGTGTACCAAGTTTGGTTGAAATTGGTCCAGGCGTTCGAGAGTTATGCCAGAACAAACAAATATACACACCCACACACACACTTACATCCATTTGTATATATATAGAAAGATGAAGGCATCTAGACGCGAGAGTATTGTTGCCAAGTAACCGGAATTTCATAAAATGCTTTGAACACTTTGCTTCCTGGAAGAAGCCATTTCGGTGTAAACTCCAAACATTAATTATGTTTTGTGCAGACATGAAGCTTCCCCACACGACTCGACCGCAAATATTGTGCTATTTGATCTTACTTTGGGTTAGGGATCTTTCTTGTATGATCTCGCAATTTAAACGAAGATCAAGGGATTTTGCTCACACATATTGCAAAATTTTTGCAGTGTTTGCTGGCAGAGACATGCACAGAATTTCCTGAAAAGTGGTGTTCTGATATTAGTTTGGGGTTTATATGTTTGTACAGTGCGGGAAAAAAATGTTGCGGTTCTTCAAAAGGAAAGAGGATGTCATCAGCTTAGAGAGAGAGAGAGAGATAGAATGTCCACAAGGTAGCATAAACTTGTAGGATAAGATATAAGAATTGCGTGTTATATGGTAAATACTACAGCCAGGGTTGTTAAAGGTACAGAATTTATAAAGAACATCAATTCCCGTTCTGGATAGAAAATCAGTTTTATGTATTTCAATTCGGTCCGACAACCTTTTTTCTAGATGAATTTAAATACCGTACAGGAATCTTTTTGCCGAATTAATTTAAATACTGTTCCGGAACCTTTTCTCCGGATGAATTTAAATAAGGTCCAGGAAACTTTTTTCAATGAAAATAAACGCAACTGTCACGTGCCAGTTTCGATGACACAATGAAAGTTGCAAGGAGGAATGGTTTCTCGGAATCGACGAGAGATGGCAGCACGCTATATAAAGAGGAGCAAAGGAAATTATAAAAACTTAGAGCGGAAAAGAGGATTTATATATATTATAGTAAATTGAGAGATATATATAAAAGAAGAGTTCAAATACTATAAAGGAATAAATAGAATGTTGTATATAGCAAATTAAAATAATTAAGAATATGGCCGCATATGAAACGTTTAGGAAAGTTATTAAGTAAGCGAACGAATTCAGAAATCTATCTCTTTTTATTTTTCTGACGAGGAGAACATCGTCAGTGTTTTGGTTGTTTGTCCCCGGTGGCGCTGTTGTAAAATTAGACGCCCCGAAGCACTTTACGGTTGCGCTCCTTTTTAGTCGCACTGGGCCATTGGTAGCGCTTGTTATTAGCGATCCTGGTTATTCCCCTTTGGTCGTTAAATAGGAGGTGGCGCTATTGTCAGTTTAGTCTACCCTACTCTTTCTACAAATATAGCTTGTATTGTTGCCAAAGAAGCGGGGAAAGCGAGCGCATAAATAAGATTACGCTTTGAAAAAGAAAGATAATAAAATAAAAGAAGAAGAAGCCTTTTCCATATTAAAAGAAGAAGAAGCCTTCCCGATTATCAAAGAAGAAGAAGCCTTTTTGATAATAAAAGAAGAAGAAGCCTTTTCCATATTAAAAGAAGAAGAAGCCTTTTCCATATTAAAAGAAGACGAAGCCTTTTTTGATAATCAAAGAAGAAGAAGCCTTGTTGATAGTCAAAGAAGAAGAATCCTTTTTGATAACCAAAGGGGAAGAAGCCTTTTCGATTATACTTATATATATATATATATATATATATATATATATATATATATATATATATATATATTATCTCTATTTTGTATAGTTCTCAGAATATAGATCCGCATTTAACTATATCCTCTTGGCTATAAAACGCTTTCTTATTTGGAATTCTCAAATAAAGAACCTATCCCCCTGAGATTAAGATATGTGTAGCCGTGGCAAATAACATTTGAGTACGTACCCACAAGTGCGTAGCACAACTTGGGTCGAATTTCAGTTACTTGAGGATAAAGGTTCCGGTCCTGTAGCAGGAAACCAATAGAACCCGTTAGAATTTATGCGTCCCTGGAACTTTAGCAACCCTGGCTACAGCATTATTTGTTATAGATATCACAGGTCGAGTACTGATCAGGGAAAAATTCAGTGATTCGGTCACACAGGTAAATGCATGAGCAGATACAAAAAATGCAGCTCAGACCGAATGTTAAAATGCATCATCGAGGAAGATGAATGCATCAAGAAATGCATTAAAGTGAGGTTTCATTTTCTTTCTATATGAAAGCAGCACTTTACTGCATCAACCAATGCATTTCTAGTCCATCAAATAGATTTGAGGCATTTAGTTTTCCGTGTGTATAGTAGCACCAAGCTTTCAGCAACCTTGGCAAATATGCGAACTACAGGCTTCAACGTTACTTAACCTAGCGACACTAGCGCCACTGCCCTCATGCCTCAAATGTGATGGTGCATCTATACTTTAGATCACCAGCCCACAAAGTGGACTCTATGATTATTTAAAACTTTGATTTTATGGTTATCTATGGATATATACAAGAATTCCAATACAATTTAAATGTCTGCTGGGAAGTGAAGTGCATCAACAATGTTACAGTATTCCTGCAGAAATATAGATATGACTTACGTATACAACAATATATTAGTGACCTTGTGGAAATATAAATAATAGATCCAAGGTTTCAGTGTCTAATAGAGATAAGAATTCCAAGATTTCATTGCGATGGGAATGAGGATAGATTTCAGGGTTGTTAAAGGACAAGGAACCAAAATATTCTAATGGGTTCCGCAGGAATAGAACCTTATTTCTCGCACAATTTCAATTCGGTCCAAGTTGCGTATTGTTTCATTGAAAAAAAGGTTCCTGGACCGTATTTAAATTCATTCGAAAAAAGGTTCCTGGACCGAATTGAAATACTTCATAGATAGAAATGTTATTTACTGTCCAGATCCCATTTACGCTTGATGATTATCTCTCCTGGACCGGAATTGAATTTAGTTAAAATCCTGGACCTTCAACAACCCTGGTTGAATTCCAATCTGTTATATACGTCTTGTGGCAATGAAGTTAATTGATTGGTTTGTTTTATTTTATTTTGTCTTTTCTGCCACTGTTGGCTAATCGCGAAATGAAGATGAGTGACGAAATGATGAAATTGATGAAGGGGAAACTTACGAAGAACGCTCGTGCGCAGGCTGGGATTCAAACAAAGGATCTCTGGCGTCGTAGCACGCTCTGCTAACCATTACGCCACGGAGGTCGACTAGTAATAGAGATAAGAATGGAACAATTTCAAGATACGTTGGGAAGAGAGATAGAATTCCAACGATGCTGTAGTCCTGCTGTAATAGAAGTAAAAATTACAAGATATTCAATCGTCTTGTGGAAATAGAGAAAGGCATTCCAGCAATATTTACACTATCTAATGCGAATACGAATAACGTGACGCTTTAAAAGCAATATTTCAGCGGTTGTGCAGCGTGATGTGATCATTACGTTAAATTAAAGGCCTTCTTCAAACTTATTATATAGAATTACACAATCATTTCTTTCAAATATTACTTATATAACATTAACATTAAGTAATATTTGAAGGAAATTACATACGATTCTGTGTAATAAGTTTAAATAATACCGTCCTTAATGTGATGATTTTAGCGCTAATGTATATATTACAATGTAATAACATGTCTTGGGCCATCTATACTTCCTTCCCATAATTAAAAACGTGTAACTTAAGTTCCAATTATTCTTTCGTGAACATCATCCAACTCTAACTGCTATTTTAAGCCCAATTACTTATCATCAGTGACAATGTGAACATGCCAATTACTAATTTATACATCTGCCTTTTTTGTTGTTTTATTTATTTTAAATTCCCAAGAGCATAGGGGGCGTTACGCCTCAGGAAAAAATGAAGTTTAAACCACCAAAAATAAGAAATTAGTTTGTTAATTGGACTTGACTTTCGGGTTGTCAATAACACGAGAGCGAATGCTAATTAAGAGTTAATTAAGTTGGGAAGTTGAAGACAACGTCGCCTGGGTGCTTGTCACGGACGAAACAAAAAAGCAACGCAGACAGCTTGCTAATAGGTAGAAGTCTGTATGTTTCGTTAACTTGCTATTTTAAAGAGGGTTACGAGGCTGGATAGGGATCATTATTAATGAATTATATTTGTCTCAAATTTTATTTTATTTCCAATAATTAATTCCTCTTCTGTAGGGCAAGATATCAGGAGTAAGCGAGAGTTTAAATTAGAGTAATATTGGGCAACGGATCTGATTGTTTTCGGGTTTTTTAAAATTCTTCTAGCAGAAAGAATTTAGTCGTAGAATTTTGGCAATCATTGTCACACGAAACTTAAACCTTCCTTAAAGTAATGAGCACTGTTTGAATTTCGGAAAAAGTTATTTATGTTGGAGAAAAAGCTTTAAAATTACCTCACGCTCGACATAGACAAGGTATTCTGCGCTGATAGAAGCGACAACAAGTATTGTAGAATAGTGGGAATGAATGTAGCAGTAATTTGGAACCTTCCTTAAACTAAGCAGCACAGTTTTCATTTCGAAAAAGTACAATTTATGGGGAAATAAACCTTTTAGCCACGTTTAGTAGTACAAAGCATCCAGGGATCTTATTTTAATGCTAAGAAAACTAAACCTGATCCTTATAACCTAACCACGAAAGCATTTAGTGTCATTATTAAAATGCTAAAGGAAACTAAACCTAACTACTAAAGCATGTATTTAACAAAATATAAGTAATCGCTAGAACTCGCAGCTTGTGTTAAAATACATAAATCGAATTCGACCCAAGTAAAAAATGCATATGTATCATGATGAAATCGCAACAGAACAGTATAAACTTGTGTGTAATATTAAATAAAAAGTCCAGGGGCGTACCTACAAGTCAGAGGTACAGTTGCACTCCTCCCAACATTGTAACGATCTGGAAATTTCGTTAAATTTTTATACTTCTTTGAATAATTTTTAATCAGCCCTCGTATATGTATTTTTAAAAGTTTTTATTTCGTGAATGTATAATTTTGCTTAGTTCTAAAGTAACGCAGTTTCTGCCGGGCGAAAAAGAACGCGGAACAAGCTGAATCTTGCATTTTCTCTTGTCTCAACAATGCGTTTCTTACACTCGGCGCTGCGCTTGGTATTAGCAGTAAACATAAGTTCTATTGTGTTTCTTTCTGCGTGTCTTTTGAAAGGGGTAATTGTTGTGGCTAAAAATAACTTTCAGTTAGGCCTAATCTTTTGTTCGGTGGAGAAAATTACGCAATCCCGCAAGTATAAAGACTGGGAGATTCGACGGCAAAATTCATTCTGTTCTTGGGTTTCGAGCTAATCACTTCGCACGTCGGGGTCCAGGCTTTCAGAATACGGGCATTGTGTGGGAAGTGGCTGGTCAGCTCTGTCCTTCCGCAATGTCCGGCATTTTCAGGAAGCCACCATTAGGACTAGTGCTGGTCAGTACGGTCTTTAAGGGGGAACAACGCTTGTCTGTAAATAATTAATTTATATAACTTGAATATTTAAAATCATTAATCATATATACATTTTCGTCGGAGTTAGCACTGGTCAGTGTGACTCCACTTATATCATAAAAATTAAACTGGAGTTTTCAAAGATCTACAACCTACTTGTCATGTTCGAAATATTTTATGTTTAAATCATCCGGAGCTTTCCTGGTCAGGAGGTTCTGTAAATAACTTTCAAATTTTGTTGCTTTAAACTTAAAGCACTCTTCTGGCCAGAAGGTGCACGTTAAGAACTTATCATGTGAAAATCATATTGCGAATTTTAACGTTTTTAACTTAAATCTTTCGGAGCTTTCCTGGTCAGGAGGTTCTGTAAATAAATTAGAAATGGTTACCTAAACTGAGAGCACGCTTCTGGTCAGAAGGTGTACGTTTATAACTTTCCGTAACAAGTCCGTTAGAATGTAAATACTATACGACGCACGTTTTAGAAGCGATATCGGGTGGAGCTACTGAGAGCGTGTCCTTGCCGACCAGCCAATGGCAGGAGTGCAACGTTGTACAGTTAGGAAACTGCGGCGCACAAATTAAACGTCGTGTTCTGTAATTTTTCTTGCGCGCAGGAAGTTTTCATAAAACTCGCCACTTTAAGGTTCATCATAAGATGGAGCACAACATTTTGAACCTGACTGTCGAAGTCCCATGAATTTCCTATCCTACAGCCGGAGTTATAGTTTCTTGAAGAAACACGGGAAACAGTATATCTCAATACACACGCACACAACACCCTTTTATTTTGCTTCAGTCTGTTCTTTTTGTTGCCACCGTGTTGACCCCGCTGAGTTGTTGTGTCTTGGTAAAGCTATGGGTGTCTAATTCGGCTGAATATACACAATGACCTTTGATTGTCGTGGGTGTTCACGAACATTGCGAGTCATTTAAGTCAGTTTGAGTTCAACGTTTTCGTAACAAGGGCGGTGCAAGATAATTATACTCGCACGCTACGAAAAACAGTTGTGAGAGGATTCAATACAGCCCTTATTGATTGATTAATTTGATTTATTTTACTTCGCTTTTCTTCCACTTTTGGCTAATCGCGAAGGTGAGGATTAGTGATGATATGATGAAATTGTTGAAGGGACACTTACAAACATCTATGCCCGGGCCGGGATTCGAACCCGAGAACCCTAGCGTCGAAGCGCGCTGTGCATACTGCCTTTATGTTCGATAATTGTGCAATGGTGTGTATTCCGTGAGTGTTATTAAATAATGTCGCGCCGGACACCATGGTGCATTGGTTAGCATATCGCGCTACGACACCAGGGGTCCCGGGTACGAGTCCCGACCTGGACATGGATGTTTATGAATGTCCATTCTACAATTTCATTATATCACTCATTCCCATCTTTGCAATAAGCAAAAATTGACAGAAAAGCAAAGTAAAACAAATCAAATCAAATTAATACGCGTAATGTCGCTCTCCAAACCTAGTACCAGTAATACAGGCACCAAGGGTAAAATATTGCGTTCACAAGACAAACATTTTTGTTTTAAAGTGTATTCTTACTTCACGGAATTGGTGTTGGAAGAAGTGCGTGCTGAAACAGCGTTTTCTCATAGTCGAGAACTTACGGCTAAAGCGTGTGGTGTATGTGTGCATACTGTGTTGCGTATTATAAAAGAGGGTAATGTATCTGCCACAGAAATAGGTGAACCCGTATTCAAATCTCCTGGGAAACATGCCAGAAAACAGGAACTAGAGCGATGATGATGACCTTGCAGTTCCTATATAATAAATACCTTCAAACTTCTTTCAGGTATGAGTTTCTCTTATATGCTGAAGTGATATGATATAATCCTGTGTAGAATTCTTCACTACATATTTCATTGTTCTCAAATATCACGTGCATGCATTATGTATAAAATGTTGAATATTGGACACAACGAATTCTCTGTGTTCCCCTTCCGCTATCAGTTGGTTTGGCAGCATCGCAAGAGCGCTGGCTGCATATTGGCTGAACTCATGTTCCTTCTAAAAGCGTACGCCGTATAGCGTCTTAAGGTAAAAGCGAATGGATTCATTTATTGGTTGTCATGGTACAGATTGTTGGGTAAACTATAATAAGTTTTGGTCGCAGATTTCTAATAGAGAATTAACTAAGTGTATTCTGTAGATCTGCTTTTATAATTTGAGTAGCCGGCGGTACTTTTAAAGGGATAAATATGGTTGAAAAGGGTTGAGATTGGCTCCCCTATTATTTGTTACGAATATTTTGAGGTTGGCCTGTAAAAGAGTTGAGAATACCTCCTGAATTCTGTAGTAACATAATGTAAGTGTTAACTTTAGTGCTGTCAAGGTTGTCTCTTAAGTGGGTAGTATACGTACCTCAATTGCGAAAGAATTATGAAGGCATACATGTAGAATATACGAATAATAAAGTTCAGTCTTTTGTAAAGCTATTAGTACAAAGTAAGATCTTCGACCTTATGTAAAATAGTTGAACTCGTAATATGTCCAGTTGTCGGGACCGAGTAATTGGATTTTACATCTTTGATGGATTCAGATATGTAGTAGAAAAGGTGCTCTTGGTTTTATGGTTATTTGTGTATCAAATTTAATTCCAAAAAACTGAAGTTATTATTTTTTTGTGTCTGTAAACTGTAAGTCTTTTAAATGTCATGATCAGAAGTTTGTATATTTTAGGATCTCCAACCATGATTCAAAAACTTAAAATTTCATTTGATGAACAGATCAGGAATATTTCTTCTGTATTATATTCAGGTGTTGGGTTATCTCGAAGTGAGTTGTAAATAAATTCAGTAATTGTAAAGTTTGTTTCTTTGAAAAGTTATAAGTAAGCATAACTAACGATTATTGTGTATAGATAATATTTTGTTGATTGACGGACTTCTGGTTTGACAAGGTGTTCCGCCGTCGCTGGTCAGTTATTTTGGTGCTGCTTCCATCGTGACCCGCATGTATGTTCTCACTGGTCAGTGGAACGTGAGTGTGATCACGATGGTTAAGCCAAGTACCGAAGTGAGAGTTATTACGCATGAATTTAGATTTAAGAATCAATAGGTATGTAAGCTAAGTTGAGATGCAGCCCCCATACCCGAACTCTGAAATGCGGTTTCTCATGTCCCGAAGGTACTGAGTAAATAGTCGAGGCAAATAAGTAGTATCTTGGTCGTTCGAGGGGACCGAGCATTTGCGTCCCGTACCTGACGATGGGCTATCGGCCGTTTTATTCGTTGCAACACGTTTTGTCACTTTTGCACCCGCACTATATTAAACGTTTCAAGAGAGAGTAAACTGTCCTTGCCTCCCCTCCCCCTCAGTTTTGGCACCTTGTCCCCGAAGTTTTGGAACGCAATCCCCGCCACTGAGTCATGCAAATCACACTGTGCTTGGGAGAGAAACGTAAAATAAAATTAGAAAATGAGTTGTTTTATAAGTGTGCAATTCCTCTTATGTAAAGTATGCTCATATTTAAAATATATCCATATCGTATCAGCATGATCGTGTTTATTATCGCCTCTTTTACTTCGATCAGAGCTGCTACTATGACAATGGAACACAAGATCTAAAAACATATACCTTGACAACTTCCTTCAGTTTACATATCATACAGGAGCCTTTGCAAGCGCAAAAATGAATTTTGGTTAGCTTGATTGAGTTGGTGTTTGAAGTATTATGAACAGTAAGACCAATCGGGACTGACCTACATTTTAAAGTGGGATCCAGATCGCTATGTCCTTCCACCGGCAGTCGAACCCGGGACCCCTTGATTACAAGGCGACGACGATACTACTGCGCCATTTGGAGGCCCGGATTTTGGTTAGCATTTGCATTCTTCAAAATCGCAACCGTATGACATTCAATTTTATCGTACTGTAGAAAGGGGGAGGTGTTCTGTAACATGCCAGTACCCATACAAGTCAGTTGTGCCCTTTGTTAAATATCCTTGCAAATTATGCGAGTTATAGGTGAAGCAGACGCTATGAGATTAGTACAGAAAGAACCAATAGCCATTACATATTCGTCAAGAAATAGTGTGATATAAGGAAAGGAAATCAAAGTTTTGAAAAGAAAATGAAATTATTATTATTACAAATAACACCACACACTATTGTTTCTTATATTCTTTAGGGATACATTACTGCGTATAAAATGTTACAAAATTATCATCCACTGTGCAGATTTACTTGATTTTAATCATGAAACAAAAAAGTAATCTCGTGCTGCCATCTATGAAAGAAAATACAAGCTTGGCATTTTGTAGAACAATGCTATTGACAGTAAAAGTGGATTAATAGAGATTAAATTAATATAGCATGGACTGCTTTAATGCACTGGTAAATAGATGTACACTTTACACCAGCGGAGATACTCAATACGGATCCTTATACTATAATCTTGGCCAAGAAAATCATGTATGCTACCACTGGGTCGCGTCATCTATATTACTTCATCATTCATACTAATCGTCACAATTAAGCTAGAGAGATAGAAAAGATTTAAAAAATTCAAATAAACATGACATCTCTTAAACGCTTGAATATCTGCTATTGCTCAGAATTCTTATCGTATTTTATACTGTAGATAAACATCGAATTTCAGCTGTACTGAATGCCTTTTAAAAGGTACTGTATATTGTTTTCGCTTCGCTATGTATGTTCGAAATCACCTTAAAGAAAATATATTTTGTTCATAATTTTGTATTGTATTTTTCCACAAATGTTTGATTACATTTTACTAAATACATGGTGTCTCAAAAGTAATAGCGGAAACTGACACAGGTGAGAGTACACGATAATAGAAGCAAAAAAGTCTCAGTAAACATTAGTCCGCAAACGAGCCGTTTCCGGGATAATCGTGAATGTGTTCTTACAAACCGCCACTGACTTCATTGTTTGTAAACGTCGTCCTAGTTGATAAAATGCTATTGGAGATCGCATTGCTTTTATTGAACATTCTACTTACATCCTGTTTGATTCCAACGTCACCTCTCGGAAATGTTCTGTTTTGTGAAGAAAGAGCAAACCTCAGACCGCGCAAGGAGTAAAGCACTCTGTGTTTACAAAATGCAATCAATGACGGCTTGTACCCACACATTCGCACACATTATTAGCATTTTACCAACTAGTACGACGTTTACAAACAATGAAGTCAGTGGTGGCTTGTAATCACACATTCGCGATTATCAAGAAAACAGCTCGTTTGCGGATCCATGTTTACTGATACTTTCTTGCTTCTATTACCGTGTACTTTCACCTGTGTCTGTTTGCGCTGTTACTCATGAGACACCCTGTAGCTTATAGTCTATTATAATACAGTAACGTGGAGTTTGATATATGAATTTATAGTATTTTTTTCTTATTTATAATGTGGATAAGCCACGGTAGTTCAGGTAGGTGTCTGACAGCCGCGCGAAAAATCAAGGTTCGATTTTCTGCTTGAGTGATATCGGGCGAGAATTTTCCGAATTGCCTCCTTGAGTGTAACGGATCGGAGGTTCTCCCAGCCTCAAATAAACAAGTGCCTCGGAACAACCCTATGGGGGATAAAGGTGGTCGGAGCTTAATGCTGATCACATCACCTCTAATTCTCCCTATATTACTTCATGGTATGGTTCAATGTGCACGAAAAACGTCGCCTTTTTTTTTTTACATAATGTGGAAGCAGTGTGTAGTTTCTCGATATCAGCTAAGAATGCAAATTACTAGACCAAAATCCTTATTTATTTTCCTCTGTAATAAGGCTCATACAGTGTTGCATACATTTTTAAAGTTTATTTTGTAACAATTTTCCGCATAACAATTTAGTTTCCTATGGACATTGATGGATTCTATACACTTTGTTGTGTACTGGAATTAAACAGGTTGGAGCTGTGTTTACAAACATACAATCGGTTATTCATTGAATAATGTACATTAGTGTACATTGAAATAAGATATTATGTAATAGATTTTTCCATGCAGCGAATTTCATGTTTCTGTTCTTAAGGCTGTAATAGGCATTTTTGTTAATTAGTAACTTATGAATAACCGAAAGGTATCGATTTAACTCGAGTGTTGACTAGAACAGAAAAATTGGCTAACAAGTTGAGATTTTTATGGGGCATGACGTTGATAATTCACCGTTCATTCAAGTTATTTCGAGCAAACTTTCACATTTGCATTTGGAAAATTGTCAAAGAAATCAGACATTTCTATCACGAACTATTGGTAAATTCCTATCATTTATTGCCATAAACAGTATGATTGGCAAATGGGAATATTTTATAACACGTTGCACTAGTAAAAAATTCCAGAAAGTAGCATATTTTCACATTTGTTGGTATTTGTTGAACTGAGTATTACTTAAATTCATAAGTGCATTACTCCTCATCGTAGCGATTTACCAAAATGGCAAAAAAAACGACGCACATATACATCTCCATAATCTTGAACAAAATTGAGTTGGAATGAAAGGGACAAATCTTATTAACCACTCAAAGATGACAAACCAATTCGAACAAGGCTACATCTCATGCGCAGAACAGAATATAATAGCAGCTGATGATATTACTGGCTATGGGTTGAACTGACAGATCCTAGTCAGCTTACATTTATCAGTTTCCGATATATCAACAAAATATTTCTGATTGACTCCTGTTTCACCGCCAAATATATCGCGGTAGAACAGGTTAGTATTATGTACAATTCCTGGTATTCTCTTGAGCTTTTTCTGATGCGTAATAGTGGTGCCATCCAGTGAGTAAGGTATGAAACATCTCGTCAGTGATTAATTCTAATGAACAGAATTTTTTACTTCCTTGCAGTAGAAATCACATTGGTAGTAATTCGACAACATTCTTACCAAAAACGTACGGCATTATTAAGTAAATTTCATGTGTGCATGGCAATAAACACATATTCACGATCCTCTACGCGAGGTTCCTGGTTTGTGTTCCGCGAAACTACGGTATGTTTCCCTCCCATTACCAGCCTCGCGCTGCGCAAAATGCACAAGGTCTCTCTTATCTTTAATAACCGGATGTTGGAAGAGTGGCGCTGAGAACGCCTGGTATTCCAAATGGGCCAAGTTATGTGCAGAATGCATTAAACGTTCTCTGCGCACCTTTGTTGCAATGTGGGATGCATGCAGTGTAGTAGTGTAATTTGTACTACAACCAGCACAGGAAAGTATGAACCCCCCTCTGGCAGATTTGCCTACACTTAAAACTTGCTCAACATGCCCATATGAGCTTTTTGCTCAAGTGTGGAACCCTGTCTAATCCAAGATTTTTGTAAAAATGCTCTCGGGAATTTCCTGAGAAAGTATGACCCCCCTCAGATTGATTTGTCTACACTTACAAAAGGCACTTCTGTGAGATTGTTGTCCATAAACCTGTCAAAAATATGCCACTCTTCATATTGTTTGGCCACACCTAAAACTACGCCAAACGTATTAACACACACACACCCACACACACCCATACCCACACACACACACACACACACACACACATATTTACTTCCGGTTTAAGTTCAATTGGGCACCAGGCTCAACTTGCATATCTAGTACTAAAACAATGTAATTCTTCTAGAATTGCTCTGTGACTCTCTCATTTCTTACATCATAAACATATGATTTTTCACCTATGAGAATAACACTACATATAGTGTCATCGGGGAGTGTATCGTGGAATTCACAGATAATTTTAATGTTTGTCCTGTCATTAACCACAACTTGTTTTCTTTTTGAAGTGTTGATGACAAACATGGGTCTCTGTGCTTTGAATTCATCTGGTGTGTAATACATGTCAGTATTGCCAGTAGTGACCCTTTTGTATGCTGTAAATGCTTCATATAATTTAAGGAAATCATCCTTGGAAATGTCTAAATTATAATTTTCTCTAGGGAATACCTCATTTCTGCCATTTTTAAGATATATGTTCTTGATGTTGCAGTTATCAAATCTACTTGAATTTTTTTCCTGATTATTGTGTCTTCCAGTCTGAAACAGAACCACCTCAAAATCCGGCATGTCGTATTGTATACTGGAGAATGAATTTGTAGCATCAAACTCATAATAAGTACCAGCGGCAGGCTTCTGTACACATTGATATGTATAAAATTGTAAAGGTACTTGTGGATTTTTTATTATATCTGCTTTGTATTTAAGAGCATAACTGGCTTCATATTCAACAACTGGGATTCTTAGCTCCATAGTCTGAATAATGCATTTGCCTTCATCAGGTAGGGTATTGGGCAGAGCTTCCCCTGTAGAGTTTAATGTACTGTACCTCATCAAAGCATTATTATCATTGGCAGCTCTTCTAAATGTGATTCTTAAACCACCCTTCCACATAATATCTTTGTAATCTGAGAAGAATCCTGGCAACAGGCGCATTGGAAACAGCACTGTGTGGCTCTTGGATAAAATTTTATCACCAGCCTCAAATCCACTTATTTTGTAGTATGATGCCTCGGTTTTGGATAATTTTAGTGTGGCCAAAGCTGTGGAGGTAATGCCGGGATAATCCACTCTGTTTATAACAACACCATGCTTTCTGATCTCAATTTCAGAGAACAGATGCGGCACAAAATTATCTACCAATCTTATATTTGAATTTGCCGGATAATCTGTTCCATCGAGCTTTACAACATCAAATTTGATGTATAGATCTGCTCTGTGGGGGTGTATAAAGCCATCCCCTACATCAAGATCAACCTCAATCTCTGTGTTGGGTTGATTTAAATTTGCAAATGTCCTCCTGTTTGGGGGGAATGATTGTAGCTCATAACTCTCAATATTTTCCATTATTTTTTTTGTATGTATTTTTATTTAAATATTAATTTCTATGATAGCAGTTGTTGTGGCTCCAGCAAAATCAACTAATTCTTCTTTTTCATTAGTGACCATCAATTCAATGTTATCTATTCTATTATGGCACACAGGAAAATATAATGTTGGGGATGGAGTGTAGATGATTGGCTCCATAAATTCAGAATTAGGTTTAAATGTTGCAATGATGCCAGTTTGTTTGTGAGTGCCTATGCCATTTGATTTGGTGATCATACCCTCAGCCACATTACAGTGAATATTCAGAGTCTCTATGGCTAAGAATTTAGGTATATTAATAGCAGTGTGTTTGATGGCCGGTTCAAGTTTTGTGTTGTTCTCAAATCCCAACAGCTCTCCTATAGTACCCAGATCCACTGTTTCTGTAGCAGATACAATCTCTACTCTGTGAGTGACAGAATTTTGAGTTAATACTATACCTCTGGGTAATTGAGCATTTAGAGTGGACAGATTATATTGTCCTGGAGTGATGACAATTTTTTGATCCCCTACTGCAATTGTGTTGTTGTGGTGTGTAATATTAGGGATCAAGTACATGCCATAAAATGCTCTGAGAGCTATTGTTTTGGGATACACTATATCATCATGTAATTTGAGTTTCAATATTGAATTTTGGCTGGTGAGATGGAATACCCCCATGATGTTTTAAATACCACAAGGCTTTTTGAAAATTTTCAATTGATGGTTTATTTATTTGAGACATATATCTGAGAACAGATAAACACAAATGTCCACAATTAACATCTTTGAAGTTTTGAACACGGGCATTATTGTAATAAAGATTAGCTGATTTTAGATATTTTACTAAATTTTCAGGTGGAACACCTCCAAATGAATCAAACACAAATGCCTCATCTTTTAAATATTTAAGATAACAAATCCAGTGAGTGCCCTGATTTTTGTACTTATCCAAATTAACAATGCCACACTCTTTGTTGAGTGGTTGTTCTGGCAAAGAATCAGACATGTACACACCTCTAAAATTTTTGATGCTCAGTGGCTTGATTAAAGCTTCAATATCTTGGTTTGTAAGCGGCTCTTGTTTTTTTTAAACTTATTTATGGCTCTCTTAACACCTTTGCCTTGTTTCTCAATGGCCAGGTTATGGCGCTTCAAATCATCTAATTCTGCCCTATTTTTCTTGGCATCTATTACTGTTTTTGCTATGGCAGCTGATCCCCCAGCCAAGCTCCCAACAGCCCCAAGTGCTGCTAAGATGGCCGGGATAGTAAATAGGAAACCCCCCACATGTGATTTTTTTCTAGATTGTTGTAATTTTTTTAATTGGGGGGTACTAAGCAACAATTTCATACCATGGCCTTTTGCAAGACAAGATTTTTTTCTTGCGCTGCTTTTTGGTTAAAAGACTATCAATAGTTTTTAGAGATTTAAGACCTGCATAAGGTATTTGATACATAACACCCTTGGCCTTCATTGTAGGTTTATTATATACATATTCACAGCCCCCACCCCAGTTTTTGTTTGGTATTCATAGCTAAGGTGGTCCCCAATGCTGCTATTTTTTCACTTAAAGAAACATCTTTGCTTACAAATCTACCAAATGCAGCCTCTTCTAATTTTTTGTCTGCAACATGTCTCTTGTCAAGATCAGAATGTGTGTTGTATGCTATGTCATGGTCTCTACAAGCAGCATCTAGGGGATTAACACCAGGATCCCCTCTGTTTAATCTATGGTCCAATTTTGTGCCTGGACCACAATACTGATAGCCTGGAATATGTAGTTCAAATGGCAGCTTGTTTATAATGTCATTAACCAACCCCCGGCCCTCAGAAATATTCCAAAATTTAGGTGGTAGAGTATTAATAATTTTTATAAGATATCCAATCCCCTTAGTGTCATTCACTATAAAATTAGACAATTTGGTGCTTATCATGTCCATAATTCCAACCTTTTCATTGTAAAAATTGTGGTTGCCAGCATTTTCCTCCCCAGCTATCACCAATAACCTATCTACAAGTTTCCTGACATCATCAACCCAGACAAATTCTTTAGGCAGGGTGTTGTATTGTTTGATTCCACTGCCAGTCTTGATCTGTGACCATATGGGTTTGATTAAATTGTTGTATTTTGCTCCACTGCTAGACTTGACTCTTTTTTGTGTGGGATCATTGTTCTGGTATAGAGCATCTGATTTTATTAATATTTCTTTGTAGTGCTCATAGTCTTGATCTGTATAACTGCCAGGCCTTTCCTAGTCATCAGTTCCCACAATCCAGGTGTGTCGGGATATTTAACAAAACCACCTCTTTGTCCAAGATGAGATTCTGAATATTCAATTATATCATCTCCCATAAATGTTACTCTGAAATTGCCAATTCTATGTATGATGCTACCATCACGCTCTGTGTCAGCATATAAGCCAAAGACCTCATCTTTGTTGTCTTTAGGTGTGCTTAAATATTTTTGAGCAAGAAGACCCAATTCAATAGGATCCTGAGTAGCTTCAATTCTTCGAGGAGCAACAGGACTAGGTGTATGAATACTGGAAAGTGGGGTGATTGGATAATCTAATATGTTCCTAGCAGCTACAGGTACAAGCTCTGTGATCAAATTTTGATTTTGCTCTGTAACAGTTTTGATATTTTTACCTAATTCACTAATAGCATCAATGATAGGCTGTTCTGTTTGTTTGTGTTGTTCATAAATTCCTCGGTTCTGTGATTTCCATCCCTTAAATCTTTTTACAAGATAATCTCTTAATTTAAGATCATCAATGATTGGCCTTTTCATGGTTATTTATATATGTTTCAATGTCTAGAAAATTGTTGATTTTATTTCTGTATTTGCCACTATTGGGTTTTCTTGTCATATCAATTGTGACAAACCCATAACTGTCCTGGTTCCAGCACCTACTGCAAAACTTGGAAAAATTATTGTAGCTCAAGTCCCCACCTACATATTCATCATGTATGTGTTTGAGGTTGGTATGATCTTGATGAAACACACATATAAAATTGCTGTTGTCTCGGATCAGCTGCTTCGGAATTTTAGAAAAAGTCTGTGCCAGGTAGAAACAATCAATGTTTTTGTGTCGGCCCTGTGTAAAGAAATTTCTAACCTTGTTTTGATTATCCAGTATAATGTCATCAAACACAACAACAGAATTATCGAGACATTCATGAAGTGGCTTAACATCTGATTCAAAAGTGGCTATATCCAATCCATCATATAGTTTCATCAGCTGCTGATATTTTAATTGTTCCAAGCTCTTAGAGAAGACATACAAATGTTTTTCCAGTCTAACCAGTTGGGTGCCAATAAAAAATTATCAATCATTAGTGTAGTTTTACCACAAGCCGATGGCCCAACAATAAGACATCTAATATTTTCAGGCAGCAACTTGCCATTTCTCTTAATCTGCTGTTCAGGTTCTGGCAGACTTTTTATAACATCCCAGGTGCTCATATTATCACTTTGTCTGCATCGATCCAGCTGTTTTCCGGATGATCTAGCCATTTGACAAATAACTTGTTGCCTTTTCTGCGGATGATTTTTTCTATGAGATATGTGTCAGGCTGTTTAGTTTTGCTGAGTTCTTCTTCATAGAATCTGCCTTTGAGAATTTCTCCTCGGTGATCTTTTATTATATATGTGTTAAGGGTCCCAGGTTTAACTTGAACCACTGTAAATAATTCAGTGCTCCAGTTTCTTGTAAAGCCTCTTTTGAATAAGTGCTTATATTTGCTGATTCTTAGTTGATCACCCACCCTGTATTTGGCCTTTCTTGTTGTTGGCTGGTATCTAGGATAATAAACAGTCCTGATCAATTTTTGCTCATCAGATGAAGTTACTTCAGAGGGTTTCATGTTGATCGTGGAATGGACCGAGTTGTTATATTTATGTAGAAGTTCTGGAAGAATATTAATCCATTTATAATTACCTTGAAGTGTAAATTGTTTATACATAAGATTTTTTAGGGTTTTGTTGAATCTCTCTACAATTGAGGCTTTGAGATCACTGTAACTCGAATAATGTTTTATTGACTGGCTTTTAATAAATTGTTGGAACACAGAATTATAAAATTCTTTGCCATTATCTCTTTGCAAATAGCGCGGTGATCTTCCACTCTGATTGATGATTGTCCTGATGGCTTCTGTAACACATTTTCCAGTTTTGGATTTGAGTGGCACAGCCCAGGCAAATTTTGAAAATGTGTCTATTACAGTGAGTAGATACTTGTAGCCCTTGTTGATTTTGTCTAAGTTTTTCAGCTGTCCACTTGCCATCTCAATCAAGTCCCCTTGCCATAAATCATCTATGCCTTTTGTGACTACTGGCAGTCTCTTATAATTATGTCTGGCTTGTCTGTGTAATTCATCAACAATAATTTGCCTAGACATAATATGAAAACAAGAATATTGCAACTATAGGGTGTTCAGCAGCTGATACTACAGGATTTTCTAAATATAATTTTTCTCCTATTTGTATATGAAATTCCAGAGAGCCATCATCTTCAGCAAAAGATGTTTCTAATGTATTGGGATCTGTAAAATCCTCTAACTCTACACTGGTGATTTTTGGTTTGTTGTCAGCATTTGTTATTGATAAGGTGGGGTAGTGGTGTGCCTGTGGTTGAAGCCAATATTTGATCTTGATTGGTCTCAGTGTGCCCCCAACAAAAAACTGGTAATAAAATTGTGCAGGGGACAGCATATATATTTTGCCACCTAGTGTAAATGGTGAATCATATTCTTTGTTGGGGATGCTGTACAATTCAAGAATTACTGTATGTTTTGGATTCTCAATTATGCCTGTTATTTCTTTTTCTGCTGTAAGCAATCTGCTTGTTACAGATTCAAGGTGCTCATTGATGGTCCTAACAACATCATCATGGCCTGGCTTGATTTTTATGTCCACAACAAGTTTCTTGTATTGTTGCACAATCTCTTGAAGCTGGGTGGCAAAAACAGACAGAGCATTTGCTTGATTGGATTCCATGGTCCCTAGCTGTTGCTTGATATTAGCTACAATTTGTTGCAAATTTTCAATAACTGCCAATTTTGAATTTTGAGCAGTAAGATCATGGACCTGTCTTCTGATATCCTCAAACAGGGCATGCAGTTCATTAATATGTTGATTGGTTGGTAGAGTGGCCACTGTCTGAGTAAGTTGTTTGATCTCTGTCTGGATATTCTTGATATCTTCTGATTTCAATATGCGATTCACTGCCCTCTTAATATTTTTAAGTTCCTGTGATGTAGGCAGATTTGATGCAGTATTCTGCAAAGATTCAAGTGCCAATTTCACATTATTTAATTCAGAAGCATCAGCCACATTTTGCATAGCATTTTGGAGCAGGGCTATATCTGCCTGAGAGGGTGTTGATTGTTGTAAAATTTCAAGTTTTGTTTGGATATCATCGATCAAGTGATGAAAATGAGATAGTTCAGATTCAGTGTTGAGGTTTTCAAGCTTTGTGATCTGTTGCTGGACACTGACAAGTGTGTCTACAATACCGGGCAGGCGGGATTCTAGAGATTCTTGTACATTTGTCAAATCACTTTGCACTGCTGCTATTGTACCCTCAAGATGGGTTATGGTACTTTGAATTTTTCCAAAATCTTCATATGTTTCAAGTTGCAGCTTGATGTTTGCAACACTCCGAGTTATTGCACTCAAAGCATCAGAAGATGGCAAGTTGTTCATAAAATTTTCAAGTGTCTCAATTTTTTCTTTAACCTCGGCTGATGTTCAAGGGGTCCAGATTAGGTATTTGGAGTGATTGAATCTGTTCTTTTAGAGTGGAAATCACTAGATCAAAATCTTCTTGTGATTTTATGCTTTTGACAATTGTTTGGAGCTGTGTCTGGACATTATTTATCTGCTCTTCCAATTGCTGTTTCAATTGCTCAGAGTTGGTGGCCTGGGTCTTAAATTTGGCTTGAAGAGCTGCCACAGCCTCTTCTAAACTTTGAAAATTATCTAATGTTGCCAAATCAGTATATTTTTGAAGCAGCACTTTGAGTTCTGAGTCAATTTTAAGAAGAGGGTCCATGCATTGTGTTTGTAAATTTGTAATTTCTAGTTGAAGACTGGCATTGAGTGTGGTTTGTAAAGCTTGTAAATCACTTCTTAATTTCTTGACTCTGACATCAAGCATCAGAATCTCATCATTGTGATCTTCATGTCTTGTATGGCCAAATATATCATTAGGCAATTTTGTTTTAGTGGTTATTTATTATTGAATATCTGATTCTTAATTCTATAAAAAAAGGTATAAGCTTGTCATATGATCCCGGGACCTCAATATATAAGCAGTCACCAGCAGAAACAGTATATACAGTGCCAGAAATCATGTTTGAGTGCTTAATTCTATAAATATTTCTCCCTACTGAAATCTTGACATTACCCTCAGGGGTTGTAATAAATTGCAATTGACCACCTACAGGTAATTGGTAATGATTTAAATTATTGTTAAATATGTACAATGTTTTACCTGTTTTATCATCAACATCTGTAAGTATGCTGTTCAGATGAATAATTAACAAAGCACTTAGTTTAGATATATCAGAAGAGGGTTGTGCTGTTGGCAGCTCCATAATAGCCTGTTTTTGAACCCAAATAAGTTCATAGGCATGTTTATTTATTTCAAATCATGCTCTGTAATTGGGCATTGATTGCTACTTCTCAAATCACAATGCCCCCATGGTAAAGTATGTATGCCACATGATAAAATACATCTCTTATCATCATGTGGGTCCAGAGCCACTTTTCTTACAATATTGCTAGTCAATAAGTGATCCACACTCTGAATTCTATTTTCTGATATTCTGATTGTGCTACATGATTTGAGACAATTTTTTTTATTCCTCAAATTCAAGCTCTTTGTCCACAATTACTCTGCCAATGCCCTTGGCTTTTTTTGCAACAGCCCCACTACATATTTCAAAACTATACATCTTGGCTCTTAACCCAGCAAATGCCACAATAACATCACCAAGTGTCTCATCTTTTAACTTGCCAGGCACCTTTTTCTTGT
Organism: Lepisma saccharinum; assembly: GCF_977018435.1. NCBI lineage: Eukaryota > Metazoa > Arthropoda > Insecta > Zygentoma > Lepismatidae > Lepisma > Lepisma saccharinum. The sequence goes on along the minus strand of NC_139254.1, from coordinate 56,209,395 downwards.
GGGGGTGAATTTTTGAATGTTCACTGGTATCAAAATATTTAAACAATTCAGCCTGTGCCATATCTTGATAAACATCTTCTGTTTGAATATCAAGAACAAAACTATCTGTGTCCATGTACATCAGTTTTACACGATCCTTATAAAAAGGCTTCAACACATCATAATACAATTTTAACATGTGTAATTTGGCCAATTCCAATATCACAGCCCCTACATAAATAGGCTTATCAAACTTAATCTTTGTTTTTTTCATGTTGAAAAGTGCCATATTCTCATCATAAATTCTTCTGTAATTGAAGTTGGGCTTTGCTATCATTTTTTGCTCCGGCTGGGGTCAGTAATTATTTTAACATCAATATGTTTTCTGACATTTTCCATTGTTTTGCCATACACAGAATTGACCATCAATTTAAACAAGGTCTTATCAAATTGGCTCATTGCAGATGTTCGAAGCTCTGTGTTTGTATCAATATATGGTTTCAACCATCTTGAGTGCCTGAACCTCAAAACTTTTCCAACTTTGGTCACTTGGACACCATGATTTATCAGGAACTGGAGGTTTTTGTAATATAAGACATAACCCTGTTTCGGCTCTAGAGTCATCATCAATTTCTTCTGTTTAGAGCCAGGTGAACACTTAACCTCGGGAATTGGGGGCAGATCAGAAAATGTGTTGTGTAAATCATCAGGAATTGTCAGATCAACCTCTAAGAACAGGCCATAGTTACTGTCATCAAAATTTTTAAGATCTTCAATATTGAAATTTTCAACCCACTCAAGCCCTGCATATGGCAGTTTTTCATCATAGCATAACCATAGAGGCTGTTTGCATCTACATACAGTATATAATTTGATGGCAGTGCTGGATCACAATCAGGAATATATTTGTTATTTGCTCTGGCATATCTCTGAGAACATTGCACCATGCCTCCTCTTATACATTGTTCCATAAACAGATACATGTCTTGATTCTGGATCAGATCCAATTGCATTTTAGTGTTTAAAAACATTGCAGACCATGCTAGGCCCGGAGCACTGTAAAAATACATTGGATCCAGCTTATAATTTTGCATGGAAGATTTTCTGAATGCCTGCAGTATATCAGCTAAGAGGGTCACATCAAGTTTTAAATAAGCCTTGTGATAATCACCAAATTTCTGGCATTTTAAATTGTTCCACATCAATTGGGCATGGTGATAATCATCATCAGTGATTCCAGATGCTCTGATTTTGCTGTAAAACTCTTGTTGTGGTGGCAGAGAACACTCATCAAATTTAGAAAAATCTGTAACATAATCATATGGATATACACCCTTCCGCCTAATTAATTTCAGGTCCTGATTTGGAAACAAAGCACATGTGATTTTGAATTGATCATCAGATAATTGAGTGGCCAGTGTAGCCAGGCTAGCCGATAAAATTCTGTATGAATCAAGAAATCTTAAGTGAATAGAAACACCATTAACTTTAATTATTTTTCTAATAGCTATATATTTCCCATCATTTTCTGCTAAAATATTTAAATTCTGCTTGTTAAACCCCTCGTACCTGATCAAATGATGGAAATCATAATTGGATGCTCCATGGCAAAATATAGGGACAAATTTTGGTCTCTGGATCATAATATTGCAGCTATTACACAGGGCCATTAAGAATTTACCATCTGTATGAGAATGGTGATGAATCTTGATATTTGCATCTGAAAATTCAGAATCACATACCGGGCATTTTTCTGCATTGTTGAAATCTTCAATCTGTTTCTCTGTTAAAGGCAACATGGGTTTTGATTTTAATAAAATATTAGATGCTATGTCATGGCACTCATTTTCTATTCTATGTGCAAATTCTTTGATGGCATCTGCTCCCATGTATAAATATTCTTTACTAACCACACCACCCTGTACAACCACATAATAAAAGCTGGAAGGTTCATGTAATTGATATGATGTAATTGAAGATTCCTCAGGGTCTGGGCTGCAGAATGCAAGGGGTTTGAGGTTTGATTCAAAATCACAGACTATATATGCTGGGTGTTCCAACAAGGCTTCAAACTTTTTGAATTTGGCATTTTCACTTGGCTTAGGCATAAGCATATGAACAGGTTTATGATTCCCACAGTATTTCAGATGCTCAATTAACTTGTTTTTAGCAATTTCTGCATTTTTTTCCCGAACCCCATTCACCATTTTTCTACCATCAAATACACTTAAACATCTTCTGCACAACTTGAATATTTTATGAGTTTTGTCTAGTTGTGTTCTGACTAAAGCTTCAAGATTATGTATCAGAGTGTAATGATTTGTGCCATTCTTTTCAATTAAGAGCAGATCAATCGGAACAGCAGATTCATCATCAAGTGTACTGATTCTGAGAGGATCTATCAAGCAATTGTCACGGCCAGTAGAACAAGTAAATACATTAATAGATAATTGTTTGCCATTGATGTGCCTGGCCTTTTTTTTCAAATTTATCAATATTCTGAACAGGCATTGGATATTCTAAACCCTACATTGCTTCATCAAAATTGTGTTCATGCTGTTTATAATAAGTTATTCTATCAGGATTCCTTGAAACTGGATACAAAGCAGCTAAAATACACCACAAAAAGCATTTCTCGTCATTATTTTTTATATTAACCACGGCTGTTTTGTTTTTGATATTGGCAGGTAATGGCACATAAGTGGAACCTTGTAATGGGTTGAATTCAGAAATATTAACATATAACTTGTGTGGAGAACCGCATAGGCTCCATCCAGACTCTTTTGCTGCAAATTCAGAGTGTTTAATATTCAATTGATCTATCAAACTGCTTATTATTTTGTCTGAATTTGCATTTGAATATACCGGTACAGTTTCTGTTATGTGGGGCTGTGTAAATTTTGTGCCATTTGGCTTCTTATATTGTGAAAACAATTTGAGAGACAGCTTATAAGAGCCATTTTGTGCATTTAGAATTGCCTGCACATCAGGATTTATACTGTTCAAAAAAGTCTTAATGTCACATCTTGGCTCTGATACAAAACGGTGATCCCTTAATTGGCCGTTAAAACTGCTATGGATGTGTTCATAGCGTGGCTGCTTTGCCGGTGAAGCATTAACAGGTGTTTCATGCTTCCTTTTCAGACCAGATGTAGATGGTTGTGGGGGCAATGTTGATGACTGTGCAGAGCAAGTACCTTTATGTGTATATGTGAAGTATTGCATGCTATATTCTCTATGGCATTTAGGGCATATTTTTGTGGGAGTTCTGCATTTGTCTGGATTACAAATCTTTTGATGCTTAGCCCAATTGGGGCTGGATATATTCTTATTGCATTGATTACAATATTTTTAATTTGGCATTTTTGTTGTTGTTTATTATATAAGATTTCCTGGGGTCCAAATCAAAATTCTATGCTTAATAAAAAATATCAGTTGGGTTCAGCAGTGTGCTTTGTATATTTTGTGTGTGTGTGTATGTGTATATGTGTGTGAATATTTTTGGCTTTGGTATTTATATAAAATTTCCTGGGGTTCAAATCAAAACTCTATACTTAATAAACCTATGACAGGTTGTTAAAAATTCTATATATTAAATCAAATAGATTTGTAATTCATTTTATACAAATCTGCAATATTTTTGTGTTTAAAAAATATGATCAGCACTGCAACAACACACCCTTACTCTTCAACAACTCTCACAATACTGGCTGATATGCAATGCAAAATCTATATAGCCCAAACACAGACCGCATTGAAAACATCTGAAACAATAGGCCAATCAGAATATAACACATCATTACATTATGTCATAAGCAACCAATCAGAAAACAACACATGTCTAATAATTTGTTGCTTAATATTGGGTAATAATTTGTTGCAAAACATGATGCAATAAAAATAAACCAGAAATAGGCCACAAGTGGACCGGAAGTGGACCGGAAGTGGGCAAAAATGGGTAGAAATAGCCGAAAATAGACCGGAAGTGGACCGGAAGTGGACAGGAAGTGGACCGGAAGTGGGCAGAAATGGGTAGAAATAGCCGAAAATGGACCGGAAGTGGACCTGAAGTGGACCGGAAGTGGGCAGAAATGGGTAGAAATAGCCGAAAATAGACCGGAAGTGGACCGGAAGTGGACCGGAAGTGGGCAGAAATGGGTAGAAATAGCCGAAAATAGACCGGAAGTGGACCGGAAGTGGGCAGAAATGGGTAGAAATGGCCGAAAATAGACCGGTAGTGGACCGGAAGTGGGCAGAAATAGGTAGAAATGGACCGGAAATAAATATGTGTGAATATGTGTGTGTGTGTGTATGTGTGTGTGTGTGTGTGTGTGTGTGTGTGTATGGGTGTGTGTGTGTTAATACGTTTGGCGTAGTTTTAGGTGTGGCCAAAAAAAATATGAAGAGGGGCATGTTTTTGACAGGTTTATGGACAACAATCTCACAGAAGTGCCTTTTGTAAGTGTAGACAAATCAATCTGAGGGGGGTCATACTTTCTCAGGAAATTCCCGAGAGCATTTTTACAAAAATCTTGGATTAGACAGGGTTCCACACTTGAGCAAAAAGCTCATATGGGCATGTTGAGCAAGTTTTAAGTGTAGGCAAATCTGCCAGAGGGGGGTTCATACTTTCCTGTGCTGGTTGTAGTACAAATTACACTACTCAGTGTTTGTCTCAGAATGGAATGCATGTCGCGGATCATACTGCAAGTAAATCTTTTGTTGGCAATTTGCTGTTCAGTACAATTGTTATTAATTTCGTCAGAAGCGCAATCACGAATTTTTGTTGGGGGGGGCAAATTACCAGGACGAACGTGCCAATTATAATAATAATAACAACAGCAGTAATAATGACATTATTATTATTATTATTATTATTAATATATAATATATTTCCTGTCAAAGGTTGGGGTCAATCCCCTTCCCCCTGCGGTTGTACCACTAAGTTTCGTCTATCTGGAGAGGGAATTCGTGTATATCTATCTAATACTAACTACTGCCACCAGGTAGCACCAGCGTAGTCATGGACAGATTTGGATTCTGAGATATTCGGATAACAGATCCTAGATTCAAGATCCAGGTACACAATTTTTGGTTACGGATCCAAATATTCAGTTGCCACTGGATTAGGATCCAATTTTTTATATATATCTTAGAGTCGTGGTGTATTCCAGATCACTCATGTACATGTTTTTATACCGACATTAAAAGAGACCTGTATGTTTTACTAGCTAAGCGAGGAATCTTCTTCAAATCTTCTTCTCTCATTACACACACAAAATGATTTGTAAGGGAGGACAAAGTCTTACGACCAGGCATTAACTAACTCTCTAGCCTACTAAACCTGAAGGTTTTTGGCTGCAGCAACACAAGCCTTCCATCTGTCCCTATCCTGAGCAAGATCAATCCAATCTTTTCCATCTTTATTAATTTCCTTTATGTCCATTTCAAAGTTATCCTCCATTATATTATAAACTATGCACTCACAATTGGCACAGAGCACGGAAAGTGCAAAATAGGCACTGGAAGTGGTAAGCTGACAAAGGTTTGGTCATTTTCCAGGATTATGAACTCAAAAAGCAGTTATCTTCGAAATCGACACATGTTAGGAACATAGGCAAAAACGGCCAATGTGAAATTAATGTATTCCTCTCATAAATAGCTCGAAAGGAATATTAAAAGTAGAAGACTACATTACTAGCCAAGGAACAAGAAATATAACATTTTAAAGACATTTGGTGGGCTGAACTACGAGATTTGTTTTCCACTGACTGAAATAATTATTTTAATTTCTTCCTATTAAATTATATGTTCCTTGCGTTATTATTTGTGAATATAATCTCTATGAAATTCTTATATCTATAGTTGATACATTACACAAATATTCTGTAAAATATGTGTTTCCAACAACCATCTAGATATACGAAATACAATTAGAGTGATTAAATTATGCATAGCATGGAATATAAATTACTACGTCACATTTTACAGAAAGTGATTTTTATCAGAAAGACATTCTCTTAATAAGCATCTAGTCAAAGAACTGCATTGTGACAGTGAACAGTACAGTGAATAAAACCAGCGAAAAGAAGCGATGAAAAAATCCGCTAATCCATCTCCAATGGAATATTCGTTTAGCGACGATTAACAAAAGGATAAAACTGGAATTTGTAATGACGCTATTTGATTGAGGCAATTTATATGCAAATCGCATTTTTTTACATTACTCTACGTAGTTAATAGACTGAGGGAGGAAAAAAGCTTGGGGGAGGGGGGTGGATCGCAAATTGATACTGAACATACGCATGTGATGAAACTGTTTGGGAATCATCACTAAATATCCCAGCGAGTTTTTGTTTCAATGAAATAAAGAGTTGAGCATAACATAAGTTTGTAACCTTCCCTTGAAATGAGTAGCTCCTGACCAGCCTCTGAGGTGGAAAACTTAGCTGAAGTTTTGTTTCAGTTTAAAAAGTGGGATCCTCAGCCACTGTGAAGTGAACATCCCCTGGTAGCAACCCGGAACCTTTGATTACAAGGCGATGACATTATATCTACACCATCACGGATACCCATGAGCGTGACTTACCACGAAACTATGGTCCCAAGGATCGAATCCCGGGCATAACATGGATGTGTGTTGTCTGGCAAGCCGCGGTTAAACTATGAAATAGAAAAGTGTCGTAAAATAAAAAAAAATAGGAATATGTATGTGTGTCATTTATTTATTTGTGTGTGTTTTTGATTCCTCTAAAGTAATCATGATTGACTTTTTTAGATTGATTTTTGTTGTTTAATGGCTCGTTGGGACTGGACTGGACCTACAGTGGAATCCGAACCACTATGTGCTTCCACTGGGTATCGAACCCGGGACACCTTGAATACAATGATACGACGTAAACCCTAGCTTACCTGAGGGGAGGGGACTGACAGGTCCACAATTTTTATTTTTTCGATTTTTAAACTGTGAAAAGTTTATAAGAAAATTGAAAATAAATTACATTGTTCCCTAGGTTGTTCCCAATATTTCTGTATTACTTTTGATAATAAAAACATAATGTAATATTAATAGGAGGCAAAATGCACTAGGCAGGATTATCAGGCGCCATCTTTGTGCCAATAATAGAGGTATTTTTTGTAATTATTATAATTAATAAATAACTACACATATATAATCAACAAAGGAAGCAGTGGTTCATGAAATTTAATAACGAAATAAAAGTGTGGGCCTGTGCACCCCACCCCCTTTGCACGTAAGTAAGTTTCTCGTAAGGCACAGTTAAGCTAGTGTTGGGGTAATAATCAGAAAGACGTCAAAGATTAAATGATTACATGGTTGAGGAGAAAAAAACAATAATATGTCCATATCTTTAACACGATTCAAATACTCATCATTATCATAACAGAGAGTGCATTTTAATAAGATCTGCGTCACTTACCTTGCGCAGGTGCGTAGACGTTCAGATAGAGGCAATCCTCACTTTGGTTCCTCAGGTAAGGCTCCAGCCGCTTCAGATACTCCAGCCTCCCCTTGGGCATCCTTTCCAGGGCAGCCGTTTCGTTCTTGATGTCCGGAAACTTTTGAGGGCAAACGGGCCCCAGTGTGTCGGCAACGCGCACGCCGTTCCACGGGGAGGGGGTCCTGGTGGGGCTGAATCGGTTGGAGTGCACGGGGGGTGTTGCGTACGGGATCCCCAGGAACATTTCCACGGGCTTCAAGTGTCTGTTCTCCATAGACAATGTTATACCTTGCAGCTTCCCGTACTTCGTCTGCACGATGCGCGTGCTCATACTCACGCAGAGAGTGAGCTTTGGTACGAGCTGCACGATTGTTAGAATCACAAGGCAGTGACACACCGTGAGGATTTCCATTGTTGTGTTTCGACGATGGCTCAACAATGGTCTGAAGTTGCTGCGTAAGGTTCAAGAAAGAACAAAAATTGGTTGATGGCTTATAAAATGTAAGAAAGAATGTACCGCGACCGTGTATAAAAGTTTACTTTCTGGGAAGAGTACAAATGGGTTAAAATGGGTAAGATGTGTAATGACAAGGTATCATATGACAGCGTATGAACGGGCGAACTATGAGAACATGTCTACACCTTCATCTGATGTTCCACATGACACCGTGATGTCCGCCATCAGCCCAATACAGAAGAGCATGTTTTTAGGCCAAATTGTTTACGCTGGGAACTCATTATTACATAAATGCGCTTGGAGTACATGAAGATGAGTAAATTGTTTTATATCTACAAATTAGGGTCTGTAAATGGAAGATTTCTCACAACGACACACAGAGATATCACTTGACGCGCGAAAACTCCACACTGGTTCGATTAAAAAGATCCATTCTAGAGATCTCCAGGCTGGACGACTGGAACGCTATCCGCACTGGAACTGTGACAACCCTTTCAGTTCCTTCACTGACCGATATCTTCTTCTCCTCCTTTGTTGAGACATTGAGCACACACTCGGCCACTTCTTTCAGAACCAAACCCGAAATTAATCCATCGCGTACAGTACAATTAGTCACGTGACAAATCACCGCACTGGAAATCTACCGTAACACTAACGACGGAAGTGTAATAAAATAGTCCGTCTCAGACATTACGTCTTGCTTTTCTTTTAGTCTTCAAAGCCATGTTAAATTCATATCATCAGCAGCTGTAGTTGCTCTAAGTTTCACCATTCTTCATTTCAGCACAACTTCAAGGTCACCTGTAATGAGAAGGAAAGAGAGATGGCGTTACTTAACAGTATTTTAAATGATCAGCCAAATCGCCATAAATACGATACAGGATTATTAACATTCGCTACTCAAATGCTCATAAAATATATTACAAACTTTAGAGAAACCTTCCTAAATTTTCAAATAAGAAAAGGATGGAAAATGCAGTTAATTTGTCTTAGGACACATTATCAACATCTAGAATATAAGCTTTATGAGAAATATGAGAAAAAACCGTATACAGGATTAATTTAATGTTGTGAAAATTGAAGTTTAACATCGCTAATTTTAATAAATGTAAATCTTCGTTTATAACAATAAATATACTAGTATTATTATATTGGGTGCCTTTAGCTTTGAAGAAGTGCGAGTCTCTTCCCCTGTCTGTGAGGAAGGTTTCATTAGTGTGTCCTTACCAGGCCCGTACCCACGATTTCTTAAGGGTTGGGGCAAATCCCTGTTAATAATTATATATATATAGCTACATAAATACATACAGTGGCGGCTATTTGGGGGGACCTGGGGGCAACTTCCCTCGACTTTTCTCCGGCTTTTGCACCCGTACTATGGCCTGCTTGTCTACCAAGAGACAATAACTGTCCTTGCCCCCCTCCCCTTCCTCAGTTTTGGCACCAAATCGCCGATACTGGTCAGAAGTATTCGGATAGTTCTGAGTTTCGAAAATTAAAAATGTTTTCTAATTTCTTTTATATTCTTATAGCAGAACCATTGAACAGCTACGATAATTTTATGTTTACAAAGTAATATATTTATAAAATAAATTATAACGCATTAGCAATTATTATTACAATAATGAATTCTGAATGTGAGTAACCCATTAAAAAAATAGAGAGAGAGATTTTCACCTGGTAGCCAATATCTGCAATTGGGTGCCAAAAATGAGGGCAAGGACAATTTACTTTCCCTTAATAGAGTTTGAATTTTTGTTTTAGGTTCACTTTTCTACATATATAGACTAATAGGGACTGGACTACAGTTTAAAGCGGGATCCCAACGAAAATGTGATAAGGGGATATTTACTCATAACATCCCTGCCCGATAGCGTGAATCTTGCCCAGACTTGTTCAAACTTGCCCAGACCTGTAGCTGGATTTTGCCGAGAATGTTTTTTTTTTTTTTTTTTTTACAGGAAACGTCGAGACCGCTTACCTGGAGGATAGGTAGTGAAGATCAGGTAAAACCAACAAAATCCAGCTACAGGTCTCGGCAAGTTTGAACAAGTCTGTGCAAGATTATTCACGCTATCGAGCAGGTATACGGTATACTTAGAAGGGTGTAAAATGGCCATACGTGCCGAAGCATCCAAAAATGTTAATCCCATCAATCAATGAATGACCTGGAAAATTCTCACACGGATTCCTCCGGGATTCGAACCCGGGCGGCAGTCTTGAACCCAAAGAGAAAAGTATGAACCTAAAAACGAGCAGAAAAGTAAATAAACACACCATAGCGTCATTATGCGTTTATTGCACGTAGTCTCTTCTATCAAAACAGTAGAAGTCGCAATAAAAAACCCACAAAACGCCATAGGCTCAAATAGGCTTTTGTTGTTAATTAAATGGATAACTCCGCAGCAGGGAAAGCGCAAAAAAAAGTGCTTTCCAGTTAATTTGCGTGCGATGATCTCGAAAGCTGGTCGAATTAAAATGGAGTACATACCAGGAACGAGAGCAAATAATGGAAAAGAAAAACCGACGCAATTTTCGTAAAACGATATTCCCCCGTGGGTCTCGCACGTGTGCGACGGTGTACCGCGCGCGTAACCTCGTTCCCAGCAATTACCCGTAATGGACTGCTAACCAGTAAGCACACGGTTGCTTTGACATTGCTCGTGAAGCCCAAGTGCACGTGGCAAATGGGCGTTTGACCCCTCGGTACCTGAGTTATCGCAATGATTGCGTTTTGATGGTCGGGCTCCCGCGAAGGTGCGGTGGACCGGAATCGGGAGAATTCTCAGTCAGAGACGTGTCAATCGCTTCCGAATCAGCCCCACGGGTCGCTGTAGCATTCCTGAAGCAGTAATTGCCCTATACTCCATTTTGGGAGTCTGTGGAGCAAGACGCGCATAACGGGATAGAAGGGGAGAAAGAGAGAAGCTGTGCGCGCTGCTGCAAACTGTTGGTAGCTGCAGTCGTTCCCCAAGGCAATTCCGTCGCATTGGTCAAGTTCTTTTGAGTCACTACTTGTTTTCGTTTGTTTGCTCCAGAGAACCCCGCATTTACTGTCCCATGATAACAGTTTAGTAAACCTTGGGGGCCCATTCATGGCGTAGTGGTAACGTTGTCGTCTTGTAATGAAGAGGTCGCGGGTTCTATACCCATTTTTTTCTATTTCAGAAAAAGTTTTTTTTATATATATATATTGTCTTGCTCTCACTATAATCGTACGTCATCACTAAAATTCTGTTTCCGATTTCAACAACGTAGAGAAGAAGAAAAAGGCAGGAAATACAACAATCACAAACGAATATGGTTGCCTAAAAAGAGTACGATTCTCTTCATTTGAACTTGTTGATCAGGAATAAAACAAAAAGAACTGCACAGTGTTCAGCTTCGGCTAAATGTTCAGCGGAATTGAAATGTTGTGGTTAGTCATGCGGCACGATTCTGTGAGGTTCATTCTTTTGCCAACCTCACATCCCTTTTATTCCGTTCACGCCAATTATCCAACAATGAACCTATTGTTGCACACATCTCTATATTCTCCTTTATGCATCGCGCTTAAAGAGGCAACGCCTCTAATAAAACAACGAACGAGCCGGAAGGTAAAGCAAACGAGGCAGACAAGTGACTAACGCCATTTCTTTGTGGTGAAACTACCGAAGCAATTAGCAAGAATCCTCATAAAATTTCACACCCAACTTTGCAAGCAAAGCGGTGTCAAATATACACGGCCAAAACACTTCCTGAAAACATTTCTTCAGCGCATCAAGCACCCAAAGTGCTTTCATTTTCAAAGTTCATATTTACGGTGTCCAATTATAACACCATTAAGCCTTGTTTCCATGATATTAAAAACTCAATATGCTGACCAAGGCAGTAATTTATTTTATTATAAAACATTAACTAAACGTAACGTTTCAACCTTCTAGCAAGGTCTTCTTCAGACTCTGCACCAAGTACCTGTCTTTCAGGTTGAAACAACATAGGGATGATGTACGACTTAAGAGAGAGATAAATGTGATATTTCAACACACGAGAGAAACAGGACATGATACAGAGTGGGATGAGGCTAAGCAGATAGGAAAGGAGAAGAGTATGCTAGTGAGAAAATGGAAGGAGGCCAAGGAAATAGAGAAGAAAGGTGAAGAAGACACAATGAACTGGAATGGGGGACTGAAGATAAACAAAGAAAGAGTGTTAGAAAGAGTGGACAAGAGAGAAAGAGGAGAGAAGAAGGAAGAAGAATGAAGGAAAAAGAGTAATGATAATGAGTCCAACCACATTCTAGATGAAAGTAAATATGTTTAGCCTTTTAGGTGAAAGTACAGTTTACAAGGGAAAGCCACCTGCTAGAATGTTCCAGAACAACTTTCTAATAGTCTGGAGGGGCGTAATGTTTGTGTGTATATATATCTCCCTGTTTTGTACCTTGTTACATTTGTACTTGGTGCAGAGTCTAAAGAAGCCTTTGCAAGAAGGTTGAAACGTTACGTTTAGTTCATGTTTTATAATAAAACAAATTTTTGCCTTGGTCAGCATATTGAGTTTTAAGGTGTGTATAACGTCCGCCATCTTGAAACGCTTTTGACGTTTCCACTTCAGCAACACTCATTGACATATTCAGGATTTTGCCAATATGTGGCATGTCAAAGAAAGCTATTTTTTTCCCCTGGGGGTATGCATATTTTCCCCCAGGCACGACAACTTCTGAAAACTTTTTGGTGGACCCAAAGACTTGAGTTATAAACTAAGTCTTGATGCTTTCCTGGTGACGGATGATGAAATGATTATCTTCGACTATCGACCAGGTGAGTTGTGGAAATGATTCCAAGGTTTCGAGAGCTGACTTCACTCTCATCTTCACTCTGTTAAGAGTGACGTTAGCTTTCAAAAGCTTGCAATCCTTTGCACAACTTACCTGGTCCACAGCACAACAGAATCTTTTCAACTTGACTTGTAACCTCACAAAAAATGTACTAAATCCTCTCTTCCAAGTATCATGATATTACTGTACACTAACGATGATGCATCCTTACCTATTTTTTTTTAAAAAAATCTCTTAGTTATTGTTTTCAATAAGCAATTTACCAGGAAAGACGCTAACTAATAAATAACAATTGTTGTCACTATAAAGCAGGACACATTATAATAATTATTGTGTGGGCTCGGGCTTCACTGTTTCCCCTAATAATATTGTTGCCCTCTCAAAAACACTCATTCACCTTGTAATTATCATGTTTCTGTAACTCCCTTCAACTAACATTGATTACTTCAACTTGAATACCTACGAGTGGCTTAAACTAAACAATAAACGCAATGTTTTTGCTGTACAAAATCTTCAAAATAAAAAGACCCACAATATATATATAAGGCCCGTTTCGCCTTATCCCGTTTCGCCTTATTGAGATTTCATCTCCATCAATACAATTTCAAATGATTTATGTGACACGAACTTTCTAAGGCAAAACGGGACATCCCATTTCGCCTTATCCTGTTTCGCCTTACACACAAAACATTTCCCACCAGAGAATATTATCGACTTACAATCTACCTAACCTAACCTAACCTAACCTAACCTAACCTGGTCGGTGCTCCTGGGGCCGTTGGGAGAGGCAAAGTAGGTAACATAACAAGCTCTGCGCTCTGTCCCGTTTCGCCTTAGAAAGTTCGTGTCACATAAATCATTTGAAATTCTATTGGGGAGGGTGAAAACGCAATACGGCGAAACGGGAGGACACGCTATAACCGATTTCAACATTTTTCCGACAGAAAACCTCTGCTGTCCTTTCCTCTCCACAAATCCAACTTTTATGGAAATTCTTTTACTGTGATCTTAGCAGGCCTTTGGAACAAGTTGCCACCTGAAATCCATGCCTCTTTTTCAGTTGTGACGTTCAAAAAATGTTAAAAATACATTTATTCAATAATGAAAATTAAATACTTGACTTCCCAAACTAAGTAGCAGGTGCAGTGCGGAGAATGAAAGATGAAACTAAGACACAAAAAATGATTCTTTGTATTATTTAAGATGAATTTACCGTTTAGGACTATGTTTAAGTGTAACGTTATGCATTTGCTTGTACGTGTGTGTGTGTGTGTAACGTAATTAGTTCTGTTTTTTTGTTTATGTGGGTGCGCACGTGTCTGTCTGTGAGTTTATAAAATGTATTCGTTTTTGTGTTCTTTTCGTTTTTTGTTTTGTATTTTATTAGCAACAGATGTAAAACAATATCAAAGTAGATGGTCAAGTAGAAGAAAAGGAATTATAGCCTTTAATTCGCCGTGTACACGAAGTCGAAATAAATAAGTAAATAAACACAACGACCCCGGGTTCACCGTGCTGACTGCACGTCATCCAGTAACAGGTTGGATGAACTCCCACGTCTGGGTGGAGTGATAGATTGTCACTGATCCTCATGGGCATGATATTATTATTATTATTATTACTTCAACTTGAACGAGATTTTATATCTGAAATATATAATTGTTGGTTCACGTTCATTTTCCGAGGTGGCGTGCCTCCCCCTCCCCTTTCCAGACCCCTATCGCAACACTGAACGCGTCCTCAGAGGTACCACATACAAGTCCAAAATGAAACTTTTGGTTACAGTTGCCAGTTACTTAAAAAAATGTTCCTTGTAACTGCGTTACAAGTAATTCGCTAATTACAAATACTGATTCTTAGTTGTAACGAACCTGAGCGTTTAAGGTTTTATATTTGTAAGAAGTTAAGATTTTTAAAATGTTTGTTACTTCAAATAATGTGCAAGCTGTCACAGACAACTATAGTTAGATTGATACAGTTGTGGTTGGAACTTGTGTATATGTTTAGAAATACGTCATAATCTGTTCGTGTTGACGTCACTTTCTCATTTCATCAGAGGTAGTGAACCCGACTGAATGTTTTCTCCTGACGAAAGACTGAGTTGAAAAACAGGTGAATTAAGAAATCAACAGACACGTGGTAACGGTTAATGGAATGCCCGAATAGTGTAATTGGTAATTAATTTAGTTTGATTCTAGCTATACTCGGAAATAATAATTAAGTACAGAAACTTTCGTGTATTTACGTTTGTCTTGTCCAACGTTAATTCTATATGCAAGTGTGTTTAGTGATTGTGATGTGATTTAATATGCTATAGAATTATTCTTTACGTCTCTTCAGGCAGAAACTTAAGCAAATCTGTACCTTGCTTGTAAGTCCACATACGACAGGAAATATAAGTGATTATGAGAGATAAGTGATTATAAAACTGCGTTTAACTTTGAATACCGTGTTGTGTTTCTTTTCCACCAAGCAAGCCCTGATGTGTGATAAAGAGTCTCATGTTCCCGACACAAGGAGCAGCGGACTAACTTTGTAACGACTAGTGTCCAACTGGAGTACGTTGCATAGTGGGTAGAGACACAGTCAGCCATGGATACAGGGTCATATGTTTCGTATGTATGTTTATCAAAATGTATGCAGGAAGTAGGTGAAGGCCTAGAAAAAATGTATTTCTGGGACCAGAAACCAATTTAACCACAACCCCTCACTTATTCCTAGATGGTTATAAATTATCATTAGGGTGCAGGCAGGGTATTGTTGAAAAATTACAGTGAGCTGTTATGTTTTCAGGTATAGAGAAAGTTCACATTGCTGTTAATTATATGATGAAAAAATGAGGATGTATTAGACTCTCAGTGTTTCAGCCTCTAAATAACAATTACCAGTTAAGCTCCCAATAACAAGAAATAGCGTTACTTGTAACAATTACTTTTGATTATATGCGTAGTTGGAAGGTGAAATTTATCAGGCAAGAATGAGATAGGGGAAAACCATTAATATTAGTTTACTGACCAATAGGTTTTGTTCCTCAGCTGCTTAAAGTCATTAATATGTTTCTCGAAATTGTGAACACCGGGTCGTCTGTTGTAATCGGGCCAATTTAATTTGGAAACTACAGGGTGTACATAAAATAAGATAGGATTTTCAATATTTTATTTTCCTTCTTGTAGTGATGAAAGATTAAAGAAGAACTGCCCAAGTTTGTGCAACTTGCATTAGAAGTGTTCAATCCCTTGGTGACAGTGGCGTCGCTCGCGGCAATGAGGGAAAGTACAAGTTTGCGGGCATGTTTTAAAAATCTTTCGCGGTTTCCTCTTTTATCCAACGTGACTTTTTATCATACTCCGTCGCTACGAGAAATAAAAACATATCGAAACTGCTATATTATTTTATGTACACCCTGTATTAATCAAGCGAAAGTAAAATTAAGTCGAACGGAAAACTGATATACACTATTTGGATATAAAAAGCTGCTGAAATCGGTCGTCTCTTATACGTGGTGACGTACAATAAGTCGTAACGTTCCTCAAGGTTGAGAATTATTACGAAATGACCACGTGGCTTGTACATTTCTGAGAAACTATTATACTGAACGCAATTCCAACTAGCGGTTGATCTTGATGGTTGTTTATGGCGCGTCCTGTTCCCTAATCACTTTCGGGGGCGTGAGGTCCGATGGGCGTCAACAATCTCAGTTGCGAAGTAAAACCTGAAGGGATCACATCGCTCTCCCGAAGCAACGTTGCCAAGCGTACTTCTGTTTTTGCCAGTGGCCTTTATATGACTGTGTGTCCGGCTGTATTCCGACCAGTGGGAAACTTCAACGTGGAGAACCACGTGTGCAGTTGAACCCCCAGATTTCTGCTGTTGACCGAGAAAAAATTCATTTGTTTCGTCCCGAGAACAACACTCGGTACCTTGTGACTTGAAAATGCCCGATTTCAGTCGAAGAAAATTCAACTGATCGATGATTCGCTGTTTCCCAGCCGCCAGTTGGAATTGCGTTTAGTTTTTTTTTTTTTTTTCACTACAAAGGTTGTATATGTTACAGGGTGGAGTAGAAGTAATAGGTAATACAAATATTGATAGAGTGTCGAGGACAAACATGATGCCCAGCCAGATCTCCCGATGTCACTCCTGTGGACTTCCGTTGAATTGTTGGCAAGTTCTACAGGCTGTTCCATTTGGAAATAGTACAAATGAAAACGGGTAAACATGTAAGGTAGGTACAAAAATGTATTGATGGTTGTGCACTATTTGCATTGATAGGCTAATTTAGATTGGGAACCGAAACACTATGTGGCTCCACCGGGTGTCGAACCTGGAATCCCTTAATTACAAGGCGACGAGGTTCATTCGTTCATATTATCATTCATTTTTAATACTATTTCTTTTAATTTTCCAGGTAAGGTTACAGAACAGCTTAAGGCCGAACTACGCTCTGTAGTAAGTAAAGAAACTTTTCTTTTCTATTATATTCTATCTATACTTTCGTTATTAATAATTCACAATTCGAACATCGTAATTCTGCATATCAAACTGTGTTTTTGCGAAATCTCTAACACTTTTTAACCCCAAAGTTAATTCACAACAATCGTCCAACAACCGTTTCAGAGAAAAAAATCAAAGAAACGTGCCCACTGTCCAATAATTAGGTCCATTGTTTTCTGGACAACATTTGAAAGTAAATTTCCCAAAGGAAATTAATGAAAAATTTCTATTCAATTCGTGGTACCGTTAAAATGAAACCAATTGCACAAGGAACAATAATTTGCCTCCAACCCGATTTTGGATCAGAATACAAATTTTCCCAGTCCTTCTGTTGAATATTGCATCAACGGCATTATTAATAATTATAAAAGAATGAACAGCTGGCAAGCTTTCATAACTATGGTAGAGAAGGAACATTGCATCATGTTTTATTTATAATTTCTATTCTGGCTGTACTTATCTTGAGACCATTGACTTTCTGAGATGCTGGACCTTGCCAGCATTTCAACATAATTGATTACTGTTCATGTGTAGCAAAATAACAAACGCATAGCGGTAATTCCAGTACATGATGATTGATTACAATTGTAACTACGTTCGGCATTGTTCTTCTTCACAGGATGGAATAATGCATTAACATTTGTATATTGTCAATTTGGCTTCATTTGTTTATTTATAGACATTTATATTGTATGAAAACGAATTTATACGCTGAGTAGTATTGTGAATGTAATGTACCAAGTACTTATTAACTGCAGTTCAATTACTGCACAAGATAAAGGTATCTATAAGACACGAAACATTGCAAACGCAAGAAGAACAATTTTCTAACAAGTTATACCTTAAGTACGAAAGTAACGAACTTTGATAATTCGGTATAATTACACTATGCTTACCCGTCTCGAAAGAAATCATTTTTGTTTGTTTCGCACTGATCAAGTGCGTCGTCACCGTGAAATTCTTTGAGCCTCTCTCCCCTACATGCGAAGTGTAGACAAGTGTGACAAGTTCAAACTTGTGCGCGCACATTACACCAGCACAGAATCAAATATAAAAAAGTATATTCTCCTCCTATGCGACAGGTGCTAACAGACTTTCCATAACAACAATTACTAAAAACATACTTGAAACCAACAAATCATGCACTATTTTAACTGGATTAAGCACTTATCGACAATGTTTCAGAATATTAACGCTTACATTGTAGCAAAAACGCCGATTCCATGAAGAGATTATATATCTTTTAACGTAATTTGAAAAAGAAACGTTAGCCTTACAGTGTTGTCAGATTACCGAAATCAATATTGCTAACTCCATGAGCTTGCTGATCCCGTAAAAAAGAAAGAAAAATCACCGTTAGGAACACACTACACGAAATCACTTCAGCCTGTCCCCGTTCCTTATATCGCTTCAGGCCCAGTGCCCGCTTTTCTCTTTATTGAAACCAGGATAAGGATAGTGGAGCTTCGTTTTCCAAAGAGAAGGTGGGAGAAAAAAATAACGGTTGGATCCTTTATTAAACTCCACAGACAAGATGCCCAAGGGTTGAAATTAATATCTGGGGCGGTAACAAAGAGACCTGCGCGTGTGTGCTCTGCAGGTGCAAAGAGAGCTTTTTCCCGTGCTAACCACGCTCTGTTCTATCTATTATTATGAAGAAAGGCGAGTGGGGGTCGTGTTGTATATCGGCGATGAACAATCAACGTGCACTTCCAGCGTTGCATGTGCGGAGAGGATAAATAAAAGCAGATTTTACCTCACCTTTCCGTTCCTAATTAATTTATCTTTTTTTCCACCTTTGAAATACGAAACCGGGGCAATTTGCGAACTGCCGCTTGAGATTTATTAACTCCCGTTCCTCATGCATGCTATTGAAGACCACCTATGTGCAAATGTGAATAATTTTAGAGATGATCCAGTGAGCGTGCAGCAGTGTGGGGTGCGTTTTGAACACTTTTATCCATTTTATGAGCAGCGCTCAACAGGAAATGATGATGGATGCTGAAGGAAGAGTCCATTAGATGTGTAGGCAAGGGGATTGCAAGAAAGGTTAGTTATTAAAAGTTATTAAAATGAGTGGTAAACAGGCAAAACATGATTTGGGATGTAGGGAGGAAGTTGATGCAAAACATATTTAGTGGATAGCATTGATTTATTGGTTAGTTTAGTTTACTTTACTTCGCTTTTCTGTCATTTTTGTCTAATCGCGAAGATGAGGGTGATGATATGATGAGATTGATGATGGATCACTCACAAAGAACACCATGTCCAGGCCGGGATTCGCTGTACTACCAGTATGCCGTGGAGGTTGGAAAATGGGATATGACATTGGATGTGCACTTTGTAAGTGGATAATGGACTATTCCAACATGGTCTGAGTTAACAAGGGTAGAAGGGTTGCCAGGAAGAACTCAGTAGATCCAAGTACCCTTGGCAATAGAATTACGTTTTCACCCTTCATAGGGATTCTTTTCTCCTCCCATAACCATGCCAGGAGTCCTGGGTTCGAATCCTGGCCTGGGCCTGAATGTTTGTGAGTGTCCATTCATCAATTTCATCATGTAATATTCATTCCCATCTCCGCAAATTGGCCAAAAGTGGCACAAAAAGGGAAGTAAAATAAAGCAATGAATCAATCAAATACTCCCACAAGCATTAAGTTGCATGTCTAACGAATCATGCTCAAATGCAAAAGTGTTCATGGAGCAAGAATCGATTCGTACAACAATACAAACGAACACACTTATACGTATATTGTTCATTAAAGAAGAATCGTTTCATGCCAAAATACAAACGGACAACACATGAGAAATTGTTCATGAAGCAAGAATCGTTTCGAATACAAACGGACAATACAGATGTAATTGTTCATGTAGCAAGAATAGTTTCGTTCAAGGATACAGCTCATGTAAAATTGTTCATGAAGCAAGAATCGTTTCGTAGAAGGGAATAATTGCTGGCAACGCATCTAAGTCATCGAAATCGATGGTAAATAGCCTACACAGCTTACGACCGCGAAAGTCTCAATAATATTAAGTATATGTTATTGTTGTGTAAAACAAAATAATATAATAACGAAGGGATTTTCATCATTCTCGCATTCTTATGAGGGAATATTTTTTTTATATTTAGAAATTGCGCGCGTGCATTCGTGTGTGAAAGCTTTCCTCTGAAAATTGCAATATGCCATTTAAGCAAATAGGGAGCGTGGAGAGAAGGGCCTCCCTCGGCCATTGTGGAGGTTATGTGATCGGCACCATGTTACGACCACCTATCCTAATCCATATCATTACAAGTTCGGTGAACCGTAGAACTGCTTTATGTGGAAAAATCGGAAATCGAACAGGACCTCCCGTGCGAAAGTCAGATGTCCAACTATTGTTTTAAAAATCTACTTTAATATTTTATATAACTTATTGCTGTTTTCTGTTATTCATTTTTACACTTGAATTTTCATCAGGACAGACAAACATACATAGATATACATGTCTTACGGAGGATTGGAACCCGGGACCCATGTTAGGTGTGCTAACCACTATGCCACGGATACCAACATACTCGGCCAGCGACACTAGTGATTTGCTCTCTAGTATTTTTCATATAGTGATGTAAAAACGCGTTTTTGCAGTAGAAAACATATATGTTCTCACGTAATCTACATACACGCTCGCGCGCTGTATGAACAGCAGAAAAGCGAACTGTTCTCTCTGTTGTCTATTGCTGTCGCCAAAACGAAAGAAGAAACTTCAGTGTTGTGCGAGTACGTGGCTTGGTGGGGGCAATGTGACCACATTGTCTGTACTCGGTTAAACCACCGCCTCTGGAGTATGGAAGCCACAGACGAGTGGGGACATGGTCTTGCCAAGAAGAACGGAAACGGTGACAGAATTGAAGCACCTGTCACCTTTCAAGATACATCAACGCATTTTCTATATGTAAAGAAAAAATCCTCTTCCGCATAAGAATGGTTAACAAGTAACAAATGGATGTAGTCGAGGATCTCTGGTCAACCGTACTCAATAGCGTATACATTCTGATTCAATCCTAAAGATGGATGTCCAGGAAATGGGGTAAGAGGTTCCACGCCCCCCCCCCTGGAAAATGAGCCAACGAACAATGATATATTTAACACATAACTTCGTTTCAGCCACTAATAAACGTTAATTAATGCAAGAGAGTTGGAGGAACATGATAACTTAAAACTTAAACATTATTTTACGAGGACAAGACACTATAATGGTGAAAAAATCAACATATTGGCCGCCTCTTCTGGAAAAAATACCCTCCCCCTCAAAAATCTGCGGATGTTCATGATCCTAAATTACTAAAATAATTGTTTCATATTTTTTATTTTACTTTAAAAATATCTTCGCTAACCATGCAAAGTATTTGAATATCATTCTCATTAGCATCACCAATATTCGGCCATCAATGACATATTTTATAGAAGTTAAATGATTTCAGTGTTATATTGAATGGAACCATAACCCAAAGTTAATGGAAATACAGTCTGTATCTAAAGTTTCACGAAACGTAGCGTATACTCTATGAAAGCTTTGGGAGCGGGACTATAGTAGTAACAAATAAAATAGAATTCCAGTACTTCATTTCAGTGTGATTTGGCATGTACACCATAATTGATAGAACAAGAAATAAAACAAATTGTGTAATTTGAAGCCAAATGTCTCGTCAGAAATATCAATGTAATCAGACCAAATTTAAAAACATAGATAATGTATGAACAGCAGATTGTATAAAAATGAGATCTCACGCAAAACAGAAAAACATTCAGAAAATAATAAATGTCGTATGTTTTAAATTCAAAATATATAGCTCCATCTATTTTGAATTAATGTACTACAAAGTTCATATTCTCGTTTTAGATCCTGTCTCGAAATTTACCATAGACAAGCCCCAACTATGGAAACTTTAATGATGAAATAGATGGAACGATTTTCACAAATTGCAAATTATATCATAACGTCTTGTTAAAATACAATACACAAGATATTTTATTATAACAGTTACATGTATTAGTTTTTCTTCACTAAGATATTAGCTGACTTCTTAGGGAGTTCATTTATACGCGTTATATCATGTTAAAAATGAAGTTCACATTATTAAATAAAATACTTCTTAAACACTTGTCTCCAGCATATTCTCTTCTTTAATTTTCACCGTAAAATGTACAGTATCGGAGTTAATAATTTTTTCCAAATTTTCAGGGAGTTTTGCATACGTGTTTCTTTGTGGATTTTTCCGTGAATATTGTATAGATATCTTAATTCCAATTTCAACCATATTTTGCCCCAAGAACAATACCATAAACAGAAGACGGAGGTAGTTTCCCATATTCTATTTAAAATTAATTTTGTATTGTTATTGATTACCTTTATATTTTACAACCAAATCCTTATTTGTTTGTGCAAAACCTCGATTTTTATTAGTCCCTTGCGATACTCGTATCTTACATTATTGTTCACATTTAGTACAATGTAATGCGATACACTAACTGTTTTAGCTTTATTAATTTCTAGCCCAAATTTTCACTCACTAACCTCACCTCGAAGATTCTGAAGTTACCTGACATCTATTTTCTTTACTATAAGCTCATTGTCTTACGGCTTGAGTAGAATAAGTTGATTGTTTCTGGCAACAACCTTGTCAAAGGACAATTGATACTATTGTATATTTTGACCAAAATTAAGCTATATTTTCATATCTTCTGGTGGAATTAGCTAATTTATACTTGTAGCAACTTGTCTAACCATGCTACGAATTCTAAACCCTCGCACTAGGGTGATTAACATTCTTGAAATGTCTAGCTTGTTAATACTCTACTCTCAGAGTCAAGTGACTCTCTGTTGATTGGTTGAGAGTGTACTTAACTTATGCTCCAAACAACTCTACTGTCAGGTGGTTAGTTTTGTTTGAGAATGGTGCCAGGGTAGTATTTTTAGATATGAAAACTACTGACTACTTGATTACTAGTTATTTTTAAAACACCGTGCTTTACTTATACCTAAGGTAGTTTCTTAAATATTATTTTGGTTACTAATATTAAGAAAAAACTTTTGAGGCATCCTATGTAAGAGACTAGTCTAGTCTTGTCTAGTAAATTAAACAACTAAAATTGTTCTGTGACTCTCTCATTCTTCACATCTATGTGTCATCTATACCTTTGTAAATATGTGCTATCATATTTATTTCTACTCAAAATAATTTCTTAAATATGATATAAACCTCTAAGCTATCATATTTGTTGTTACTAAAAACAATTTCTTAGATATAAAAAAACTGACTACTTGGTTACCAATAAAAAAAAAGATATTACTTTTAATGCACCCTATTTTTTCATCCTTATTTGCCACAAGTTATTATATAAAGAAAATAGATACTAGTACTTTTAACACACCATGTCTTTCATTCTCATTTGCCATGACTCAACATAACAAATGTATATGACTTTCAGGACATACTGTCTATTGTTCACCTACACATACTATTATTGATCCGGTCTGAAATTCCATGCACGAGGTTGTGATAAGTTACTCACGCATGTGTATGACTTTTTAGTTTTTTTTTTCTTTTGCGCATGTGTCATTAGTGGAATTCCTTTCTGCAACATGCATGAACATATTACCTCAGTGGAATGTCTTCTTCATGTTATTCATGAAAGTGTTTAAGGTTGGATATTGACAGAGTTTGTTAAAATTGTTGGTTTAAGTAAGTTTCTCTTCAGCATATTATACTAGTATTGTCTAGTTAATTAGAAGAGTTTCTAAATTTGATTTATTTGCAACACTTCACCATTTTGAGTTGTCTGGAAATCTATTATATACAATTTTGGTTAATGTATAGTGTGTTTAGTTTGCTTGAAGAGCTGGTATACAAAGTTCCAGTTACTATAGAAACTCTAAGGCTCAAATATTGCCAAGATTGGTTTGTATGGTTTTTAGGTGGAACCAGTGTCGATACGTGGAATGTGTTTTGTTTGAAACCACATTTTGAAATAAGTATGTGCAGCTATTGATCAAATTTGCTCTATTATCCTATTTTTATCCTTCTAACCATTCAGAGTCACCAGACGCCGATAACTTAAGACGTGCACAGAAGGACAACACAAGCTAGTAAAAAGTTCTGCTAGAAATAGCTTTAAACATGTTGCGTATTTTTACAAAATTACTATTGTAGTCAAATGATAGCGATAAAATTCTGACTACCCTGTCTCATTCTCAACATTATGTTCCAGGACACCACACGTACATGAGCTTAGTAAGCTCACTGGAGTAATGGCCAAATTACATAGAAACATTGGCGGCGAATATAGGGGTCTATGGGTGGGAGGCAGTTGCCCCCCACTTTTGGCCACACTTGCTCCCACACTATGCTAAGCCTTATGTATCATAGAAACTAATTTGTCCTTGCCGCCCCCAGTTTTGGAACCAAATCACCGCCACTGAAAGGAAACGAACGTAGACGATGTACACATTGCAACAGAAGGTATACGCGAAGGAGTAAGATTAACCCTCGACAACACTGAATATAAGCCAATGGTAACTAAGGATCTCATACTGGTCGTAAAAGTTACTGCAAAAGTAAAGTTACCCCTACGCGTGAAGGTGTATGAAATATATCCAGGGAGGGTTTTACATACTCAAAATCTCTCAGCCTTAGGGGCGGATGTATGTGTGTTTGTTCCGGCATAACTCTAGAACTCTAGACACCCATGACACCCCTAGGGGTGGGGGTGGGACGTTTTAAGTTAACTTAATATTATAGTGAATTTGTAAGTGATTTTTCATTATAATTTGTATACTGTAAATATACTTTTAAATACTTGTAAATAAAATTAATTACATTTTACACTATAGTTCGAATTCATTATTTTCCTGTCTAATAGAAGATTGGGATAAATAAATACCCGGGCAACGCAAGTTAAATATAACAAAACAGAATAGTTAAATATTTTGAAAAATTCATACATGTATGTATATGTGTGTGTGTGTGTGTCACTATCGTCTTGTAAACGAATTCGGGATTGAGTTCTTTCCTGAGATTTGATCTATCTTTTTTGGTTCATCTTAATGAATTTCAAGTACCCTAATCATCATTCACGCTCATCTTCATATTTATCTAAAAGTAGTAGAAAAGCTACTCAAATTAATACAAAACCTTATATTTTTGCTAACTACGATTATGTTGACGCAGGACCCCCTGACAACTTAAGAGTGTCTTGTGTTTTAATATAACTTAACTAGGAAATTTTACTATAAAGCAGACTACCTGATTATCCGGAGTTGCCCGGCATTTATTTATCCCAATCCTCTATTAGACAGGAAAATCATGAATTCTAACTATAGTGTGAAATGAACTTGAGTTAAACGGCATTTGGAATGTCACTATTCATCTTAGCGACCCCGAAAACTATGGATTCCACACTAATATCGGTCGTTTTCGATTATTTTTACATATCACCCCTTCCCACCCCCAAAGTATTTCTTTCCAGATTGTAAGTGATATATGTACCAAGTTTGGTTGAAATCGCTCAAGGCGTTCGAGAGTTATGCCGTAACAAACATACATTTTTGTCTGTAATATAGAAGAAACTGGTGGAAACTTTCGAAGTTGACAAAGTTCTTTCCTGATGTTGGGTACTTCAGTCGAAAATGGTACTCTTCCTTCCCTAGTATATGCATGCTCCTTTTCGCCTTCCAAAAAGTACGGTAACTCCTACATTCAACCGAAAGAGATAGGCAGGAGAAAGCGAAAAGAAAGGTGGGAGGGGGTGGAGAAAGAGGGAATGAATGAATGGAGTTGTTATTCTTTCCCCAGCACAAAAGTACACCGCAGGTAAGACGACATGAGTCCCGAGATGCGTCAGGAACCTAATCGAGGAACAGCGGAAGGCTTTAAGCATAAACATTGGTTTCCCCGGTTGCAGGAAGAAAGACGGCGAATGATCCATCAAGACAGAAGCAGGAAAAAGAGGCGGGTGTTTTCTTGCTTCAGAAGTGTTACTCGCTGTTACAGCCTCGCTACTTTGATTTACACGACACACTGGCTTACTCCAATCGGTGCGGAGGAGGCAGGGGTGACCTCGGGGCGGTTTTCGTATTGATCTTTCGAGAGAGGGTAGAACAAACATTGAGAGGTGCGCCGAGTGATGTAAGGGTTGTGAGTTTGATAGTTCCTTGCTTTTTAGGTACTAGATTGGGTGTGGAACTTCGCGAAAAATTCCAGCTCGGTCACCTCCACATACCCAGGCACTGGCGTATGGTGGATTATTTTCTGGGGGTGGAATGGTCAAGGTGGATATACATAGCTGTGTCATTAGGGTTTTTTCCGAGTTTTTTTAATGTTTTCATTTCCAAATTTCTCAAAATTTCAGAGGGGCTTAAGCTCCTCTTCCTACGTACGTCAGTGAACGCAGATATACACGAGATGCGGGCTTGCATATGGTACCAATTTACGTACAGTGCCACCACTAGTATTTTTAGTTTTGTTATTTTATGTGGCTTTTCTTTCAATTTTGATGCTTACGACGATGGTTGTTTTTGCTTCGCTTTTCTGCCACTTTTTGGCTAATGGCGTAGATAAGAGTGAACCGCGATACGATTAAATTGGTGAAAGGATAATTACAAGCACAAATATAGAGGGCACTGAGGATTATACTGGCCGTAAGTCCAGTCACCAGAGCCTCGTCATTCTGCAATCATGCAGGGTGTACACTGTGCAATGTACAACATTTTGTGCAAATGAAAATGAACATCTACCTAAGGTGCAATTTAATAAAGTGATTGCGTGGGATTGAACCGATTCTACACGATCGCAACACATTTACTTTCAGGTGTACTCTATATAAGACCCGTAAGTAGTGCAGATTCATAGGAACTAACATTACTTCTTTTTTCTGACACCTATTCCCCATCAAAATGTTATTCTATTCAAGTCTCTGCAATGAATTGTTATTTAGCATTATTTCTTTTTAATTCCACTTTATGCACTTTGTAATGTGCCTTCACAAGGATTCGAACCAGATACCCCTTGAATACACGCTCATGTCTCTATAATGACGGCTCCCTTTCATGTTCAGAAAAAACGCAATTGTAGGTAGTCATTGTTGAAAGACTCCATGTATGTTAACACTGTATGCCAAGCCACTATTGTTTGAAAGCAACAACATGTGAGTTTTCGAGTTTTGGTTTTGTCCATTTTATGCACAAGGCTAATCGGGAATGGGCTTGCAGTTTATGTACCATCCGAACCACTTGTGCCTCCACAGGGTATCGAACGAAAGCAATAACATCATTGTTTACCATGGCCACCAAGGTGGAATATCAACGGAAATAAGAGTGATATATTTTCTTTGAAACCTTGTCCGTACATATGGTCCATAAAATGCACATGGACTTCAACTTTTATAGAGAATAAATCGCACCCTGTATATACCTTCTGTTGTTATATACTGCCTGCATCAAAACATAATTTGAATTTTTAGATCTTGTCTATGCCTTAAGTGTGACTTTTAAACCACAAGAGCAACACATGAAAGTTTCATGATGAATTTAAAATTTATCTTTCATTAATTTTTTTGCGCATATGCCGCATGGGTTTGGTTGGGTGGGAGGGACTAATGTATGGATCGGTGGGGCTTAACCCACCCTAGCCCCTACGTATCAACACCCATGCCTTGGCCTTGGTAGCTACAGGAAGGTCATACTACACGTGCTCTGTAGTCAATCAGTCAGGACTACACGTGCTCTGTAGTCAATCAGTCAGGACTACACGTGTTCTGTAGTCAATCAAGTGCACGTGTAGTTACTCAAGACGATATCTATCGTCCAATTGTTTTCTATACTTCCAACCCAACGCCCTACACCATCTTCCCAGGACTCTGTTACGCATAACGGTAGAGAAGAGGAGAAATCGAGTGGGCGGAGCAAAACCAGTGCGCGCTGCTGCAAACAGCTTGCATCTGCAGTCGATATGACCCCTACAGTGGAACCACACACAAAAGAACCTGCACAGACCCGCGACTCCTGTGCATCGTCCTCCCACGTGGAGGGGAGGGGTAGAGTGGAGCATACTTCCTCGTGGCCAGAGTTGAACCGATGGAGGAGAAGGTGCGCGAAGGATATTGGGCAAAGGTTCTTTTTTCCTGTGGTCGCCCTATACATGTATTTTCTTTCCCATCGTCCCCCAAAGTGGGGATGATGCGGTAAGCACCACGTTTCCGCACCTTTTAAGCCTTTGGGTTGTTCCAAGACATCCATTGTTGAGCTCATGACATCCCCACGTATTTTGCCTCTATATAAGAAGAAATTACGTTCGAACATCGTACCACGCAGTGGATAGTTTGACTGGGCCCCTATTTTTCTAGAGCCATACAACTACTTACCTAGTAGTGAGAACAATAGACCTTAGTAAATAATTACAAATTATAAGCAAATGTATATTTTCAATTTCATGTTTAAAGCATTAACAAGTCATTAGTAATTACTAATAACAAGAATTCTAACATCATTAACGTTTATATGAATAACCAGAAAATAACGTTGCCTTGTTGGCACCTAAATTGAGTGTTCACCCCCCAGTATATGTCGTATAGTCATAGGGCGATATTAATTCTTTACATTATGCTATGGAAGTTTAATTTAAGAAAATAAAATAAAAAAATAGCCCCCCCATTTTAAGTAAGTTATTTTTAGTCCTAGTAAGTAGGATAAGCCCGATAAGTAGACTAACGTGGATTATGTTATTGATTAATTCATAGTTTAAGTGAAATACTTAACTGTAGTAGAATTTTCCCAAGTGTGTGTGTGTAGCTTCGCTACCCGAGACCAAGTGGTCGATTCTCCTGGCTCGGACACGAGGCCTCGAGATTACGTAGCGTGACGTCAGAGCATGTGATGTAGTGTTGCCAACTTTATCGTACAGCTATGAAATAGGGGGAGGTATGATAACCTCCAGGGCAGCTTATGCACACCGTAAAACACTATTGTTAATGAAGTTCAAACAGAGGTCCCACGACGTTCACATCGCATTTTGGTAAAGTGTTGACTACAAACATGTATTTGTGTTACTTAGATACAACCGAGGTTAAACGTTGAACAAACCGTGGTGTAGACCTCCTGTGTAATTTTAACACCACTGTTTGTACGCCAACCTTAGTGGTGAAGTGGTTAGCACAGCGCGCTAGGACACCAATCGTCTCAGGTTTCAATACCGACCTTGACATGGGTGTTCTTTGTGACTATTGCTTCATCACTTTCATCACATCATTCATCCTCATCTTCGCGGTTAGCCGAAAGTGGCAGAAAAGGAAAGTAGAATCAACCAAGTAAATCAATAAACCATACAGTGAAAGGAAATAAGCAGTAACAATAAAGCATTCTGGTTATCGAACGCGGTTATGTCGTGCAGCAGTCAGACGCCCTGACATACGAACAACCAAAATTAACCAACTGGGGAAAAAAAAGGATTCGTAACTTCCGCGTTTCGTCCCCAGTAAATAAATAGGAAAAATATATATACAGGGTGTCCACAAAGTCCTGTACCATTACAATGAAACATAGCTCCTAAACTGTATGAGATAAAGACATGCGGTTCTTTGCAACGTGTTCTACAGCTCTCAAAGTTTTAATAAGTAGTGGTATTTTATTATTATTATTTTAAGGTTTTTCTTTTTTTTTTCAGAATATGTTGTGAGCGACAATGACGACAGCACAGGAGAAGGCACAATGTGTGTGGTATGCTGAGTCTGGTAATTCTAAACACAACTTTGAGAACTGTAGAACACGTTGCAAAAAACCGCATGTCTTTATCTCATGAAAAATTAAATATGCTGACCAAGGCAGTAATTTATTTTATTAAAAACATAAACTAAACGTAACGTTTCAACCTTCTAGCAAGGTCTTCATCAGACTCTGTATCAAGTACAAAAATAACAAGATACACAAAAAGGGCATTATATATACACACAAACATTACTCCCTCCAGACTATTAGAAAGTTGTTAGGAACTTTCTAGCAGGTGGCTTTCACTTTCCAACTGTACTTTCACCTAAAAGGCTGAACATAATTACTTTCATATAGAATGTGAAAAGATATTCATATAGAATATCTCACGCTCTCTTTCCTTCATTTTCTCCCTTCTCCTCTCCTCTTTCTCTCTTGTCCTTTCCACTCTTTCTAACACCTTCTTCAATTCTTTGTTTAACTTCAGTCCCCCATTCCAGTTCATTATGTCTTCTTCACCTCTCTTCTCTATTTCCTTGGCTTCCTTCCATTTTCTCACTAGCATTCTCTTCTCCCTATCTGCTTAGCCTCATCCCACTCTATGTCATGTCCTGTTTCTCTCGTGTGTTTAAATATTGCATTTCTCTCTCTCTTAAGTCGTACATCATCCCTATGTTGTTTCAACCTGTCTTTCAGCCTATTTTTCGTTTCTCCTATGTACACACTCTGACATTCTTTACATTTCACTTCGTAGATAATCCCTTCCTCTTCCTCTTCTCTGTTCTCCTTTTTCTTGCTTACATTCTTCGCTATTCCTAAGATGCTTCTCCCTCCCTTCCTGTAAGTTTTAATTCCCGCTTTCCTAAGCACTTTGCATATCTTTCCTGTGGTCTTCCCCATACTCTTTATTCAAAACCTTCTCTCCTCTTTTTCTTTCTCTTTCAATTCACCCCTGCCCGTTTTCTTACTTCTTCTGTTTATGTCCGGTCTATCCTGCTTCTCATAGCCATTCTTTTCCAGCTGTTTCCATATGCTATTTATTTTGCCTTCTTTTTCACATTCTTTCATGCATATTTTCTTGATTCTGTCCTCCATATTCTTTATAAAAGAAGACGTCAGGAGAGGAGAAGGGAGAGGAGAAGGGAGAAAAAGGAAGGAAAGAGAGCGTGAGATATTCTATATGAATATCTCTTCACATTCTATATGAAAGTAATTATGTTTAGCCTTTTAGGTGAAAGTACAGTTGGAAAGTGAAAGCCACCTGCTAGAAAGTTCCTAACAACTTTCTAATAGTCTGGATGGAGTAATGTTTGTGTATATATAATGCCCTTTTTGTGTATCTTGTTACTTTTGTACTTGATACATAGTCTGAAGAAGACCTTGCTAGAAGGTTGAAACGTTACGTTTTAGTTTATGTTTTTAATAAAATAAATTACTGCCTTGGTCAGCATATTTAGTTTTTCATAATCATGGAAACAAGACTTTATCTCATATAGTAAAGGAGTTAAGTTTCATTGTAACGGTAGCAGGACTTTGTGGCCACGCTGTACTTCTTTCGTTTCAGGCCACCTGAAACATGGGCTGCAGTTTGGGTCTTTGAACGAATTATCGTAAGCATCCACGCTAAATGCCAGTCATGATAATTTCGCACGATCTACACTCACTAAAGCTGTCGCCACGAAAACAGTCCAGTCAAGGTCATGCCATCCACCTACAGTGTTGCCAATAAGCTACAATTTCAACAGATGGAATCGACCGCATACGTGCAACGCGCGAAGTGTCGACTGAGCAGCTTAGAAGAAGTGTGGCAACCCTGGAGAGCCAGGGGTGTGGAGAAGACAAGGGGAAGCTCCGACAATGACTGGACTGTTTCGTGGCGAGAGCTGTAAGAAAATTAAATTCAGGAGAAGTACAGTATTACAAATATCGAAATCAAACATTTAGGCCATCTTTTCTCTAAAGCCCTCCCCAGAGGGCGTTTTGCGGATCGCGAAGTTGGGCTCGAAAATGTATTTGCTGTCTCTTAAAACCATTACATTTAAACTACTAAGGTTTTAGCAATTTAAATTCAACCCGTGCTGCACATAGTCTAACCTATAGAGTTATGATATTCGCTCTCTACCATTGCTTTTTACCGGTATCTCTCAGTTTCAAGATGTGTATTTAGTTACAAGTTAGATTAGAGTCAATTAGTCTTTCAAATTACACATTTACATGTATCGTATGAAGTAGCTAAGTGTAATTTGCTTCAGCAAGCGTAACAGAGGGCTCATTAAAGTACTCGATGTTAGTAAAAATATGATTTTAAACTGGGTGCACATCATACAAGTAATTTTGTCGGCGTCCATACTTATGGGTCACATGAAGTATAATATCCTTCAGGGTGGGTCCCGGACTGAAAAACTTTGAGAACAACTGATTTAAGCAGCTTACATCATTCCCTCTATTAAGCAACTCACTTCTTCTAGGACCCGGGAGAGGAACTTTCAGGCTAGTCAATAACCACTCGACTGCATCATAACATATTTGACGTCATAATGTGACAAAAGTATTGCTTTTATAAGTTATAAATATAATAATAAACATTTTAAACGTCGCATTATTGAATCACATCGGGTCGTAACAAACTCCAGTATAATAATATAACATTTCAAATGCCTGGGTATATAATAATTCTTAGAATCCCAGAATTAATGAATCAAAGTATCCACCTGCTTAACTTCTACGTCCTGCCAGAAGAGGCCACCACCATCGATTCGTCTACGGAAGAAATTATATGAGAAAGCCAGGCAAGGAAAAAAGGAGGCAAAACCCATGAAATAATCCCCCCTTAATGGGTTTACAGAGAACCAAGGGCCAGAGTCGCAATTAAGTGTTGCGGGCTGTCTACTGATTAAGGCGTAAACACTAAGACAAGAAACTTTGGGAAGTTGAGGGAGTTTCACGTCCACGAAGTTTCTAGGCAGTTGCTCCATACGTGGAATGCACGGGAACCTAATTGGATGAAACGATCCAATTTTTGTCCCTTAGTTTAGCAAGTTATACTCTGAGTTATACAAAGCAAACATTGAATACTGTATGTTCTCAAAGTTCCAATAACAGGTTCATTTGACTGCGGGTAAGGGAATTATTTGTAGGTAGCAGTGCAAAGCAGGTTATTGCAAAATCTTAACTCTCCGGCAGGCGCGCGGGGGAACTTTGTTACCCCAAAACCACATTTTTCGTCGAGACATGACTAGTGGCACACTACCATCCGCCTTCGAATTCATCAATTGGGGTTTCTGGTACCGACGGAGGAAGGCGCCGTTCTTCTGTCTACCTTTCTCTACATACCAGAAACGTTTTCCATCTCTTTGCATTCTTGGGGTGACTGATTCACCCGCGCCTTCTCGTGTAACTAAAATTTTAATTATTATTTTTTCCCCTTGCGTTTGTATCTCTTACTAGCTTTATCACTATTATAGTAATGAGGTGTGATTTTTATTTAATATTTATATCGATTCAACATCGGATAAACAACAACTTCTTATTGTATGCATGAAAGTAAATACAAAATAAACATTTATATAAATATGTAAAATAAAAGACAAAAACATTGTGCGTGAGAACCTTATTATTGTACAAGAGAAAATAAACAAATATAATTAAAATATTTAAACTAAAAGATACAAATATATTATATAAGAACAACAACTTGTTATTGTAGGAGTGCAAGGAAACAAAAAAAATACAAATAAAGTTTGTAATAATCTTATTATGTTTTATACGAAAATAAATAAATATCATAAATATGTGAAATCTCAATGATACATAAACTATACTATTATGTGAAAACAACAACTTTTAATAAAAAATATACAAATAAATAACAAAAATAGAATTAAATGCATTCAAGGAAACAAATAAATAATGTAAGAACATGTCTAAATAAAGTTATTCAACTATACATGTAAAACAAGCAATTTTTTAAACGAAGAACGACAGGGGTGACAAAGTCCCCCGGCGCGCGTGCTCATGTTATAAAAAATAGCACACCCGCCGGAAGGTTAATGAAACAGTGTGAGCTTACTAACTGACTCATACATTGAAAATTTGTAGTGTTAAAAAAAATGTTCGAGTTTCTCGTTCTTTCTGGACTGGTTTCGTTAACGTTAGTTCAATAATTTACTTGCAATAAATTTTTAGAAGCTTTAGTACAACATGTTATCGTATTTTATGTATTTTCTTGTTAATATTGACTTGCGCGTTATCAGTTTGTATACTGTATATTAATAGTCACACTTTATATAAAAATGTGGATAAACACAAATAAAAAAGCGCAAGAATTAGGAAAAGCTACGATTATCTCTTTTCGTTCCGTTTATTTTTAAAACTCAAATAAAACGGACTTCAATTATCGCGTTTAACGATAAGAGCTTTCATAGTTCGCCTCCAATTGTTGCAGTAAAAATAAACAAGAACACTGTTGAGACTTTAGTATGAACTTACTCGATACTCAGTCATATTAGGTCAGACTTCTACATTCATTCGTTTTGATAGCAAGAGGAAGATTTCATTTTATTCAAGACTTGTACAAAAAAAAATGCTAACTAAGATTTTTTCAAATTAATTGTACGCAATTTTACAATATTATTATAGCAGTCAAATGGCGATATTAAGTAGATGTGTATTCGGTTATTAACACCCTATACCTTCTCAACAGTATGGTCCTTAATCAACAACAATATTTGCCAGTAATAAGCTCACTGTACTAATGGTCAAATGAAAGTGTGAAATGAAAATATTAAATTGTTTTTCTCTTTTTTTTAGTAGAATTATGTACGTAGGGTGTCACAAGTTTTCTTGCATTTTAGCAGAGATCTATTCCTGTACAGATATTCAACTTTGAGTTAGTACCTGTATATCTTAAGAAGAATTGGTCTTTGGGATCCACATGCAGTCACTTATGAGCCACTGCCTTTACACCCATCTGCCTGCGAAATGAGGTCATTGTCGAACTTTCTCCTCTATTGCTGGTGTTGTAAGCATACATAGAGATATTGAATTATACACTATGTGGAACAAAGTCATTGGACACCCCGGTTTTAACTCTGAAACGAACTCCTCATGGAAAAGAGAGTACAGACGGGTATATATATACGGCAGCAAGCGGCTTCTCAGATCATTCGCTGATAAAATGATGGACAGGAAAGAGGTCAGTATTTTTTGAAGAGGGATCATAGTAGGCTGCTCCATAGGAGGCATAGTCTGTGGTGATGGATCGGTAGGACAACGGTGTGAATGTGCTCCGTGTTTTTTGTCTTGTTTTATGTATTTCTGATGCGAGGTGGTGAAAACGATATTGCAGGAATGTGCAGTAAGTACTGAAGATTACTTTTGTGTAACAAATAGTTCAATATCTGGTAAATGAAACGATAAATACGTTAAATACTGTCACTGTCATTTCTACTTCCCGTATGTAAACAAACAGTGTTGCCACCTCAGTGTTAAAAAAAACCCGCGGAGTACAGTTGAACTGTCATTATCGAATTGTTCGATATATCTAATAAGATGAGTAGTTGCATCGAATGTCACGAACCTGTGGCTCGGAAGGACATTTCCTCAAAAATACAGTGTTCAGATTGTTTGAAGCTATGTCATTTGAAATGTGCACGTTTGAAAGAGGAAGATGCAGAATATATGCGGAGTGCGGGACAAATTTGGAGATGCAAAGAATGTGCGAAGATTAGACGTAGTAGTTTACAGGACGAAAGTGTAAGTGAAACGGAAGTGCCAACTATTGTTGATATGTATAAACTACTTCAAGTTGTAAAGCATGAAATGGAAAATTTGAAGAAAGCAAATATAAACTGTGAACGCGAACTAAGTAAATCACTTGAGTTAGCTCATCAAAAGCTGGACGAAAATGCATCATTGATCAAAAAGCAGGCAGAGTCAATAAATACTTGTATGGTACAAATTGAACAGTTGAAAGGGGAAAATGTAACTCTAAAAAAACAACTGAAGGATAATCAGGAGCAACTAGATGAATTAGATCAGTATGGTCGCCGCAATACGTTGGAAATATACGGTGTTCCTGAACAGCCGAATGAAAATACGACGGATGTAGTAAAAACTATTGGGCGAGCATTGGACATAGAAATCAAGGATGAGATGATAGACTGTTGTCACAGGTTGCGCAAACCCTCTAATCAATCTTCAAGTGGAATCATTGTGAAATTTGTCAGGCGAATGGACAAGGATGCCTTTATACAGAAGAGGAAAGTGAAAAGGAACTTAAATGCTGTACATCTCGGTTATACCAAAAGTGAAATCATTTATATTAACCAAAGCCTCACACCTTACCGAAAGCGCATTCTTAGTCAGGCTAGGAAGATAAAATACGAGAAAAACTATGCTTATTTATGGGTAGACCATGCGGGATTAATTAAGTTAAGGAAAAAAAGGGATGATGCTAACATCATATTATTAAAATCACTTGAAGACGTCACCCAATTAATGTAACTTTCGAGGGTCGTATAAATGAAATATGTATTTATTATCAAAATGCCCGTGGTCTAAATACTAAAATTATGGAATTTTATATTAATGTTTTGAGTAATAATTTTGATATTATAATTGTTACTGAAACCTGGCTGCATGAGAGTGTAAATAGTAATGAATTATTTAATGGCAATTACAAAGTGTACCGTCGCGATAGACCTGGAAATAAGAGGGGAGGGGGAGTTATGATAGCAATAAAGGAATCACTGAAATCGGAAGTAATAAATTTGAATTGTGAGGTAGATACATTGGTTGTTAAAATAAGTACACGTAATAAGATTTATTACATTACCACAGTGTATTTTACGCCTGCATGCGGTATAGAAAAATATTTGTCATTTTATAATATGTTTGATTCTTTCGTGGAATTTCATGGCTCGAATATATTTATAATTGGAGATTTCAATTTACCCATGATTACCAGTTCAGGTTATGAGTTACAGAAAGGTGGACCCTCTTGTAGAGCTTTGTTAAATTTTTTGAATTTTTATAACCTTAATTCTGTAAACAATATTAAAAATTGCCTCGATAGAACTTTGGATCTTATTCTTACTAACATTCCAAAGAATGTGAACATATGTAGGGAAGAAATGCCACTTGTAAAAGAAGATAACCATCATCCTGCATTGACTGTACACCTAACTATAAGGGAATCTACTGATGTAATAACAAATGAAGCTTATTATTCTTACAATTTTAAAAAAGCCAATTTCATGCAGATGTATCATTTGCTTGGAGTGGTAGATTGGTCTGCATTAGATAATATGACTGATGTAAATCAGGCGGTTAATATTTTTTGTAATAGAGTTCATGAAGTATTTCTTGCCACAGTCCCAAAAAGAAGACGAAAGACAACAAATAAATACCCATGTTGGTTTAATAATGATATCATTAAATTGATAAAGTTAAAAGAGTATTACAGAAAAAATATAAAATTTAGAATAGGATATAAGTCATTGTTTCGGCAAACTAGAAAGCAGGTAAAAACAATGATAAGTAGTGCCTATTACAACTACATAAAGGAATTGGAAAGCAATTTGAAATCAAATACTAAAGAGTTTTGGAGTTTTATTAGAAATAAGAAAAGTAATAATGGTGCTTGTAACAGCACAATGAATTTTGAAGAAAATTCTCTCAAATCTGCAAAAGATATTTCTGATGGTTTTGCTAAATATTTTAGGTCCGTATATGCTGAAACATCTGAACCATGTATAATGGACGAACGCACTGAGTCCATTATATCATACACATTAGCAATTTCGCCAGTTAGTCAGAAAGAATATGAAAGTGCTACAAAACAGTTAAAAGGCAAACGATCTAGCGGCCCAGATGAAATACCACCTTACATTTTGAAAGGATGCTCTGAGGTATTGATGTATCCTCTACTTAGAATTTATAACTTAATAATGAAAACACAAATGTTCCCTGATATCTGGAAGGAAACGCGTGTATGCCCCATCTTAAAATCTGGTGAAAGTTCAAAAATAGAAAATTACAGGCCCATATCGATTCTCTGTGCACCGGCGAAAGTATTCGAGTCTATCCTATACAATCGCATATTTAATCATGTAAAATGTTTCTTAAGTGACAATCAACATGGTTTCTTTCCAAGTAGATCAACGCAAACAAATCTGATAAATTTTGTCCAAGATATACATGATGCGTTCCACGAGAGACTTAGTGTACATGCAATATATATAGATTTCGCAAAAGCTTTTGACAGAATTAATCATAATATTCTTCTAAGAAAACTTGCAAGTTTTGGATTCTCAACACAATATGTAAATCTTTTCAAATCTTACATTATTAATCGAAAACAATATGTAACTTATAAACAAGCGAAGTCTTTTGTTTATGATGTTAAATCTGGGGTT
Source organism: Lepisma saccharinum (assembly GCF_977018435.1). Lineage (NCBI taxonomy): Eukaryota > Metazoa > Arthropoda > Insecta > Zygentoma > Lepismatidae > Lepisma > Lepisma saccharinum. The sequence goes on along the minus strand of NC_139254.1, from coordinate 56,171,029 downwards.
CCACAAGGTTCAAATCTGGGTCCTCTATTCTTTGCAATTTATATTAATGATTTACCAGGTACAATCAAATTTTCAAAGTGTTTAGTGTACGCAGATGATGTTAAAATATATAGAGAAATTAGGGATATTACGGATACTAGGAAATTACAGACTGATATAAACATGGTTCATAGGTGGAGTGTAGAGAATGATATCAAGTTTAATATTAAGAAATGTTCATACATGATATTTACTAGAGCACGAAATAATGTGCGAAATGATAAGTATGTTATTAACGGCGAATTTGTAAAAAGAGTGTATTCAATCAAAGACCTAGGAGTAATTATTACCCATAATATGACTTTTACTGAGCATATTTCTTGCATTACCCAGAATGCCTACAGGAATCTTGGATTTCTAATAAGAAATGCTAAAAGTTTAAATGATATATGCTCTTTGTGTATGCTCTACAAATGTTTAGTTAGAAGCAAATTAGAATATGCTTGTTCCGTATGGGCGCCAAACTGTGAGTCCCAGAAAAATATGATTGAACGTATACAGAAGAAATTTCTCAGATTTTTATATTATAAGAAGTATCGAATATCGCCAATAATTCTTAAAATACCATACAATGATTTATTAAATGAATTTGATTTTGTAAGCCTGTCAAATAGACGTGAAATTTCTCAACAAATGTTTCTGTATAAAATAATAAATGGACATATTGATAGTAGTTCTATACTAGAGAGAATATGGTTTAATGTAAGACAGGGTCATTTACGTAATAGACGTTTACTCTCATACAAAATCCCAAGAACAGAAATGTATAAAGGTTCACCAATACAAAAAATGACACTTCAATATAACAAGATCTCAAATCATTTGGTGGACTTAGATTTCGGCATGACACGAACCAAATTTATGAATATGTTAAAGGGGTATCTCTCTTAATAATGTATTTATTATGAGAATTGGATTTGTCATATTGAAGTTTGTTGTAATGATATATTGTACCAGTGTTTGTGATACTTGTTTTGTGTAATTCAGATGAAATGTGTAAATATATGATAATTTCTGTTGTCACAGTTAAGCAGTAAACCTGATCTGTCACCAAGATGTCTATATATATATATATATATATATATATATATAATGTATTATCTGTCTATGTTTGTGAATATGTGTGTGTGTAAAGGAGGAAGGAGGGAGAATGTGTACGTGTGTACATACAAGTTGTAAATGAAAATGTAATGTTTTGATATTACCTTTCTGTAATTGGAGATTTGTCTCTGTTGAAGGGAAATAAATAAATAAATAAATAAATGAGTATACATAGCATAGCTTATGCCCGACAGGTCCCTAAATCAACTGTAACCTTTGTCATCAAGAAGTGGAAGGAAAAAGGACACTGCTGAAGTGCACTACGAAGTGGAAGACCCGCGAAATTGGACGACCAGGACAGGAGAGTGCTGAGAGGGAGATTCGGAAATACAGGACCTGTCCGATGCATTCGATTGCAGAAGTTTCAAATTGCAACTAATTTGACTGTTTCGACCAAGACACTTCGCAAGGAGGCCAATGCACACGGTTATCATGGTCGAGCCGCTGCCCACAAACCCCTGATAAAAAGAAAACAATAAACGGCAGAGACTACGCTGGTGTAAAGAGTGGAGAAACGGTGGAGCAATGGCGGAAGGTCCTATGGAGCGATGAATCACGCTTCACACTGTTTCGATCAGATGGGAGAGTGTAGGTAATGCGAGACGCTAATGCAACTTGTCATGTTTCCAGGGCTATTACGGAGTGGTATGCAGAACATAATGTCACCCGACTGGATTGGCCTGCTCAGAGCCCTGACCTCAACCCTATCGAACATCTAGCCTATGGGACGAACTGGAGCGCCGATAGAGGTCGCGATCGCCTCGCCCTTCTACACTTCCAGGGTTGGTGACTGTACTGCAGGAGGAATGGCGGAATATCCCACTCGGTGTACTACAAGATACCTTGTGGCCAGTTTACCACGACGAGTGGCTGCTGTTATCTCTGCCAAAAGCGGACCGACCTCTTATTGATTGCAAGAAAACTGATGGTATCCGCTGACATTCGGTGTCCAATGACTTTCTTCCACATAGTGTAATTTGCGGAGAATTTTTTGTACGTTTTACGCTGACAAAGGATAAGAAAGCACTCCTCTTTACTGGTGCAAGTTTGTTTAGGAGGCGCCAAATTTACAATAACAAAAATGGCGTTTTCAAGCTTACTTGATTAGTGTTGCAGCCTTGAGGTCGTCTTGTAAATTTGATACGTCATGTAAATTTAAGCTGTATACAGTCTGGCCTGCAATTTATATTGAACTCATAAGGTTTTCATTTGGCTCTAGCAATACATACAGTAAAAACTTGTTACTCCGGATCCCGATCAGCCGGACTTCGCTTAATCCGAACAGGCAAAAGGCAAAAATAGCAAAATGCAAGATTTAAAATGTGGCTAGAAGTCAACAAGAGAACTTCGCAAAGAAAAGGCAGTCAACCACTGATGCAATTCTGTTTCCCGCACACTTTGTACTGTACTGTGTAGTGTATTTAGGCCTATCCCCTTTAAATACACCATAATAAACGTGTTTTGTTGCTATAAACGGAGTTTTAATGCACTTTCTACTGTTTATTTAGGTTATTTCAGTTAATCCGCATTTTCGTTAATCCGGTCAAATTATCCCCACCCATTAGTCCGGATTAACGAGGATTTACTGTAAGTGTAAACGAAGCATAGTAGAAGGTATTTATTAACCAGACGATATACGGTGTATACCCTCGACTAGAGCCCTGAACGAACCTCTGACGTGTCAGAAGTTACATGAAATCATCGAAATAAGTGCATATTTCTTCTGAGGAATCATATTCATCCTTTATAAAATGTATTCACCTCCAAACGTACCTCCATGCTCTTTTGCGTTCACGAACGAAGCTTTCGGATCCCCAATGTAACATAAGGCCTTCATTTACTCCCCACATCTTCCCCTAAGAAATATATTTTTTAGTCTTTTGGCCACGAGGGGATGTTTTTCATATTCTTTTCTCCCGCGCTGCAATGTTCGCGAATATATACAGCACCCTCAGGCGTTCATTCCTTGCAATTACACAGCTGAACTGGGAAATGTATACTCGTTACAAATTTGCACCTGACGCAGATAAGTGTTGCCAAATGTACGAAAAAATGTCCAGTTTTAAAAGATTAAGCCGGTATTTCTACAATCCACTCTTAAATATGTTATGTTGTAGTATATAAATATTTTACATATATTTTTAATCTAATTTAGTAACTACAGTAAGGATGAATAGGTTATATGAATCACTTTACCCATGATTCGAAACATGATCCCAGGATTTGTCGCAACAATTCTGTGCTTGAAGTAAGACTTGAAGGTTCCCTGGCGCCGACTGATGAAAACCTTCTCTCGGGCTATGGACCAGGTCAAGGTCAATTCTGTAAGGGTTTCCAGGCGTTCGAGAGCTAACGTCACTCTCATCTTCAGGGCAGTAGAGAAGGTATATCTTCTACTCTGAAGATGAGAGTGATTTAGGAACGGAAGTTTAGGTAAATAAATGTTTTTTTTCTGCCATAAGATAGAGACCCTGGTTTTGGATAAACTCTGATCATAGCCTTTTATATCAACACAGCAAATTTTACCTAGTCTTATCATAAATACTGTCACAAAGTTTTAAGTAAATTGACACAAAATGCTGAGAGATATTTTAATATCCTAATAACATTACTGAAATGGATGCATGACAAATCAAAATCACAAATCAATATTCAAAATGGCCACGCTTAGCACGCACACATTCCGTAAGTCTTTGTGGCCACGCATCAATTGAATTACGCAACACATCGACTGGAAAATGAGCAACTGCCTTCAGAAGAGACCGCTTTAAACTTTCAGTATTGGGATGTCTCTCCTTGCAAGCCATCTCCTGAAGCTTGGACCACAATTTGTAGTCGAAAGGGTATAGGTCCAAACTTGCAGAAGGCCAATCCGAAGTGGAAATTAAATCTGGTACATTTGCCTCCAACCACTGCTGTGTTGTTGGGGCTGAATCCTGCTAGAAGCTCCAGTTCTGGCCATGGAAGACAGTGTTGTTGACATTCTTGACTAGTCTCTCAAGCACTGTGTGCTGGTACACTTTGGCTGATGTTTTGACTCCTTTTTCACAGAAATGGAGCGTGCCCTCATAGCAAATGTTCCAGACTTCATTTCCACTTCAGATTGGCCTTCTGCAAGTCCGGACCTATACCCTTTGGAGTACAAATTGTGGTCCAAAATATCTCTCAGCATTTTGTGTCAATTTACTTAAAACTTTGTGACAGTATTTATGGTAAGACTAGGTATTTTACATAAATACACATATTTTTCAGTTTTCCGTATGTAAATACATATTTTGCAAATTTTCATTTTTTAATACATAAAATCGCTCATTGACTTCAGCTACCTCGAAATCCTCGAAAGAAAAATGTTTATTCTCCGCACCTCTTTCATATCGAGAGTGCTAGGTTTGTTTTGTCCTTGAACACGCTCGTTGGCAGACTTCTGGCGCCTCGCCTACGATCCTATTGGGGGAAACTATTACCCCCACTGGATCTAACGCACAAGTGCTAATGCCTAAATGTACAGATATTTTTTGGGAAAAACCAAGGATTTCAAACGATGTGCCAAATTTCATGTGTTTTGGAAGGAGGTGAACTAGAGGAAGAGAAAGCTTAGGAAAACTTCAGCGTTAGTGACATTTCGTGCTTCAAATATTCAAGAATTGGTTCTTGTGACGTGGAGCGACCTTTCTCACAATATAAGATGCTTTTCAGAGATAATCGTCACAGATTTACAATGGAGAATTTGGAAAACACTATGGTGATCCACTGCAACTCTTCCAAAAAATAGCTCACTAAGAGGTAAGCATTTAGAAACTGATTTCAGGTGTTTAAAATGCATGTAATACTTTGTTTTTGATATTAAATGTTTTTTTTTTTTATTTTTGTCACAAATTTTCCTGTTTTTATTACATATTTTCAACATTTATGAGATATAAAAAAATGAATATTTCTGAGCTTCTAGTACATCAAGTTCCGTTATATTAGCTCTCGAAAACTTGAAAACCGTTACAGAAATTGACCTGGTCAATAACCAGAGAGAGAAGTATATAAGTACTTCTCATTAAAATATACAATGTTCTTATATGAATAGAAAGTAGGAATTTTGTATACATCTATGTTAAGTTATCTAAAGAAACATTAACATTTCGTTGAAAAATTTAGTTGATTGACTTCGCTTTGGATTATTTTCCTTCTTTATTAATTCTTCAAGTAATTCTAATGATTGATTCATTTGGTTTATTTTAGTTCCCTTTTCTTCCACTTTTCGCTAACCGCGAAGATGAGAATGTGCAATGGTGGCGATTGGGTTCCAAAACTAGGGAGTTAAAACTTGGGTTCGGGGGCAAAGATAGCCTACTTTCCTCGTAGATAAGATTTAGCATAGTGCGGAGGTAAAAGTGGCAAAAAGTGGAGCAACTGCCCCTTTGCGCCCCCTAAACGCCGCCACTGAGGATGAGTGATGAAATTGGTCATGGTACACTCACAAAGAACACTCATGCACAGTCTGGGATTCGGACCCAGCTCCCGGCGTTGTAGTGCTAACCACTCCGCATCGGAGGTGGTCCAAAAGTAAATGCGTGTGCATATATATTCATAGACGCAGTATGTATGTATGTACAAAGAAAGTTAGTTAGTTCGTTCGTTAGTTAGTTAGTAAGTAAGTAAGTAAATAAGTAAGTAAGTAAGTAAGTAGGTAGGTAGGTAGGTACGTAGGTAGGTAGGTAGGTAGGTAAGTAAGTAAGTAAGTAAGTAAGTAGGTAGGTAGGTAGGTAAGTAAGTAAGTAAGTAAGTAGGTAAGTAGGTAGGTAGGTAGCTAGGTAGGTAGGTAGGTAGGTAGGTAGGTAAGTAAGTAAGTAAATAAGTATATAGGTAGGTAGGTAGGTACATACATACATACATACATACATACATGTCACGGTAGTTCAATCGGTACGGTAAGGCTTAAAAGTGGGTTCGAATCCCGGCGTGTCTGATTTCAGATGGGAATATTTCAGTAATGTCCCCGCATGCAGCGCTCTAGGTTTCGCCAAGGCTCCAATTAATATGTACTCTTGGGCAACTTTGAGGCTAAGGCAGCCGGAGCGTGGTGATGATCACATCGCCACCACAAATGGCCTACGTTGTGAATGTGTGGGGCTCTACCTTCACATCCCCCCATAAGCTTTCACAGCATGTTGTCTCCACGGCATTTAAGTTTCCGAAGAACTACCCTGAGACTGTAACAGAAAGAACAAGCACGTGCTACATGAAATCACGTTTTGGCATGATTCCATGGCTTAATGTTTCTAAGTTATGTTGAGTTCCTTTGCCCTTTTTTAAACAAAAAAAAGCAATAAAATGTTACAAGCAAAGTAGCGATATAAATGTGAGCATGAACCATTAGATCCTTAAAACAAGAACGTGATCGAAAAAAGGTTAAAGAGAGAATGAATTATATTTATCCTCAGGTCACAGTTAAGGCGTCTAGGTTACGAGGATGTCATGCCGCAACCAGCTACCTAACCTTTGACCTTTAGTCTCTTCTACCAGATACACAAGCCGTTAATATCAACATTCCCGTTGTACTCGAGCTGAAGAGATGCACAGACGACTGTAATGTTATTACGATTCCGTGAGTGCAATTGTTTATTGCTACAGTCATCACAGACGCCGACTTTTGGGGAACAAGGTATTTTGTGCTCCTCCCAAATCCTCATTAAGTGTAAATATTATATCAAAAAGAATATTGATGTCAATCTTGCCCCTCCCCGAAATATTTATGTTGGACATATACCGGGTGGTCCAAAAGTTCCGGAACGGACACATATCCTGAGAAATACACATCAAATAGAAAAATGAAAAAATACGTCTTTAATAATTTAAAGAAAGCTATTCAATGATATCACACTTGATTTCCCATCCCCGCCTCCTGGGGTGGAGCGGGGGCCAACTGTGAAATTTTAAATGGAAACCCCCATTTTGTATTGTAGAATCGGAAAGAAGACTTCATTTCGAGTCCAACGAGCTATCAACGATCCTCCTAGCTCAATTAGGAACGGAGATATGGCGATAAAAAAACAAACATAAAAAAGTGAAAATTTTATAAAACCCAAAGAAATTTTAAATTGATGCTCTGCCCCTAATTGAGCTAGATTGAAAGCGATTGCAGATTCGGAATCTGCACGTCAAGACTTTTCAATAGAGTATATGGAAGGGGGGATCTACGAAAATTTAAAATCGCCATATCTCAGAGGGCGGGGGTGGGGAATCAAGTGTGATATCATTGAAGAGCTTTCTTTCACTCATTAAACACGCATTTTTTAGTTTTCAGAGTCGATGTGTATTTCTCACGATATGCGACCGTTCCGGGACTTTTAGACCACCCGGTATATTTCTTAACGAAAGACACGAAATAATGATTTTTATTTGATTTTTGTTATTTATCTTCCCTTTCTTGCCACTTTTGGCTAATTGTGACGATGAGGATGAGTGAAGGTATGAAATTGTAGAAGGGACATCTACAAAGAATACCCATGGTCAAGCCCGGATTCGAACCTGGGACCTCTGGCGTCGTATCAGAAAAAAATAAGGCTGTCATCACAAGGAAAATGAAAGATATTCTGAAACATATTCTAGAATTCTGATATCAACTAAAGAACTAACGCTAAAACGACATCTGAAAATTGAAATCTCCATGCATTTACTAAAAGCTGAGGCTGTAAAGCGACTCTCAGTACGCAAAACCGACAAAACACACGGTAACACATAGCCCCACAAAGGATTATATTGGCTGTGGGCCAGAGTCTCGTTACCCTGCAAGAATACAGCCAGGGGTGTACAAAAAGGAAGTGAAGTTGGCACTTCAATGCCTTCAACTTACTGAAAGGATACTCACAGAGAACACCCAACGCCCAGTCCTGAATTCGAACCCGTAACCCCTGGAATCGTAGCACCCTGTGATAACCACTCAAGCATAGATATACGAGTCCACCAAAACTGGTATTATAGCTTTCGTAGTTCCTGAGATACTGGTAGTTGATTCAGATCGATGGCCGGACACACCCAGCGCATAAGGGTACTCATTTTGGGTGAGATGATTACGAGATACGATTCTGCATTCAGATCCTATACACCATTAAAATATATTTTATGAATGACGGTAATAAAGGCATTATATGTTTGCATTGTTGTATACACACTAGGGGAAAATATAAATATTTGTATTAGGATCAAAAAGAGGCCTCGGAGACGAATTATTTTACAACAAACTTTAACAACTTGTCATTGGCAGACATCAATTTGATGGTCTCCATGCGTTACATTGAAAATCAATTATCACAATTCTGTGACGTCATCCTTTAAACTACCACTACAAGTGTATTTTATAAGTTATGTAGCTTGAAATTACACTAACATGTAAAACGACGTCCCTCAAATAGAATATAAAACCAGTCAATCAATGTATGCCACTGGTCCGATCCTTTCGGATTAAGAGTTTTTATTCGACGGCAGTTAACATGGTTAAATGCATTATCGCTCCACTCCCTGCGTTTTACTCCCGCCCTTCTCAACCACACACTTCATTTCAAAGTTTTCATCCACTGTAAATCTCCAGAAATGAAGTCTACGCAGATATTTAAAATATTAACTGAATTTCGATCCACCACAACCGAGTGTAAATTTGTTTTTCATCCGGAACTTTGACTGATTTCGCTCAAATGTGATAGCAGACCAGACATCCTTTTTCACCTTCCTCCTCCTCTTAAACCTTTTGCCTCATAGCGCCGGGATTTCCTCTATCCACTCCATTCATCTTTCCCGTTCCTTGGCCATCCTCTTCAATGCTCTTGTTCCTTTTCCTTTGTTTGCATTTACCGTTATTCTGTTAGCCTTTAGCACTTCTGTCCATTCTGTAACCGCCTCCTGTAGCTTATTTTCTGTATCTGCTATTAGTATTATGTCATCTGCATATACTAATACTTGGCAATGTATAGGTCTCACAGCAGACCATATATCAAAATTAATCTTCTTAGTCCGGAACCTTGAAAAGTGTTGACTGATTTCGCTCAAATGCAATAGCAGATCAGTTATGCAAATCATATGCAAGGTCTTTGAGTGCAAAAAAGAGAAATGTTTAGTTAGTTTGCCACCAGATGGCTTTAATTAGGAAAAAGGGGCGTGGCTAGCCTCGTGTGGAACTTCACTTCCCACTGATTAGCTGAGGTTAAAACACGTTGAGTTCTTTTGAGTGTAGAAAGGGACATACTCGGAATGGAACAATGTCCAGGAAGTAGCGGTTTTTGTAGTGGTTTTGTATTTTAAGTTGTTTTATCTAGTGTATTTAGTTGGGCTATTTTAGTTAAAGCACAGCACACTTTGTTCTATTCTGAGATAGGTCTTTTGGGGGGGGGAATGAATATTACAATTGGATATTAAAATATACCACATAGGCGGGGTTGAATTTCGGAAAGTCACATCTTAATGGTTGTTAACATCATAGGAGGAAGACATCTCTAATCTTTCATGATTCTATGTTGAATGGTTTGCGTTTGAGTTGTAAACGTATCAAATTAAATACTATTAACACTCTTACCCCTCTTAGGGGTTTAATTTATGAAGTGGGTGCTTATGTCATAGTAGAAAGACACCCTTAAACGTTCATGTTACTATTTCTAGGGGTTTTGGACTAAGTGCAGATACGTTTACAGCTAAGCCCATGGACCTAGAAAAATGATAGTTTATAACATAAACACACAGAAAGAATGGATTTTCCGAAATTCAACCCTTAAAGAGTGGGGTGTAAAAGAAACTTTTATTTTTATTCCTTTTGAGCCCACACCTCTCGACTTAGAAACATGAAATGTGCATAATGATGAACAAAAGTCCTCATCACAAGACGCCGTGTGTTTTTGTATCGACCGCCACTAGTGGCAACCAGTGTTTTTTTTTCTCGCGATACGAGTCGATTGTTGTCAGGAAAAGTTACACACGGCGGATCGTGGATGTGGAACAGCTTCCGGTCCATTGTCCAGACAATAGGAAGTCTTGTCAGAAGGAGCATCAGTGATACAGATCACGAAGTTTAGAACTCTTCTTCCAGAGATATTTTTTTTCAGTCAGTTCTTCTCCAGGCTTCATCCTCAGGTATCAAAGTTCGAATATCAATTTCCGCTTGTCTCGCGATATTAGAAACCTTTCAACGAATCCTACAATGGAGGAGAGATCCACACGTAATGCCGAAGCAGTGTTAGTAGGCTGAAACCCAGAGCTTCGCTTGTTTTTCTCGATTAGGGTGTAATGTTCTTAGGCAAAATTAGAACGGAATTTAGGATGGACGAAAATTAAATCGATAGAACAATTAAGAACTGTACAGTGAAGAGCAAAAGTTTAATGATTGATTTTATTTTACATTGCTTGTATGCCAGGTTTCCATAATCGCGATGATGATGATAAGATGAGATGGAAGAAGGGACATTGACAAACATACAAGGACAACACAACACAAGACACACAGAGGAGAATTATGGCTACAGGTCAGGTCGCCAGAACCTCGTTAGTCTGCAAAATGCAGTCCAAGGTGTACTAATTGGAGGAGAGGTTGACATTGGGATTTTCCCAGAAAGGATCACAACTTACACCCCATTGAAATATGTATAATTCGGTGAAAGAATGGATTGAATTTTGGGTTGATATTTGGTATATTTTTGTTTTAGTTAATTAGCGTTCCTTGGCCAATCACGACGATGAGGATGAGTGTTAATTAGATTAAATTAATGAAGGGATACTCACAAAGAACACAGAAGCCCGGACTCGAACCCAAGAACTTTGATGGCGAGATCAAGAGTCGACACGTTAACGCCCTCGCCCATCGAGGCGACACTTTGTTGCCATACTGGTGAATATAATCTTAAATTTGATGTAGAAATGTGCATTACTACAGAAAAAAATTCCATCCAAGTAAGAAAATATTAATAACCTTTAATTCCACCACCCACGTGAAAAAGGCATGTGCTAATATCATTAAAGTGATAATCTTTTAATGAAATATATTTTTCAAACAGCTTTGCGCCAGAAATAATAAATATAATTTTGCATAATATGAACTACGAAGTATATGGTAAAGCCAATGTTTCAAAATTAGCGTCCAAAAGTTTATTTTGCATGTACTTTCTCATCATTTCCCTAGGAAAATGTTGTGTCGCTCTTCTGGCACATTTGGCTAATCGCGGCGATATGGATAATGGTGGTAAGATGAGGTGTGGAAGGGAGAACCACAATCATATATTATGTGGACGACACGACACGAGCTGGCTGTGAGTCCAGAAGCCAGGTACCAGTTAGACTGCAAAATGCAGCAAGTGTGTACTGCATGGAAGAAGGGCTACAGTGTGAGAGCCTTCAGAGAAAGTCACCCTCTTGCATAGCCCATTAAAAAACCTCTATCACAACTGCAGTGTATAATCTAAGATTTCGTATTTCTCTAAAGAAAAATGCATATTCCTGGCTCTGAATGGAAAAAAAAGAACAGGAGGCCCATGTAGAATGTCAGGGAATTATTCTTATTATTGCTTTGCGAATGTGGCATCCATTGCTATATTCAGTTGTAGGAAGTTAAATATGTACGGGAAGTACGGTATTTAAATTTATTGACTTCGTGTTTTAAGTCCATTTTATGCACAGTAAGGCTAATCGAGACTGGACCTACATTTTAAAGTGCGATCCGAATCACTTGTGCCTCCACCGGGTATCGAACCCGGGACCCCTTGATTTCAAGGCGACGACGCTACCACTGCGCCATCGGGGAGGCCGAACGTATTTTAAAAAATCATTATTATTTATGGGTGAGTTAAATCATTAAGCATAAATGATGAAATAGAAACAATGATGGACACTCCATATTCCAAGCTGTGGTGCACGCAAATCCTGTCAACAGGGAGGGTGGTGAGCTGGTATTAAACATTGGTGACAATATAGTGAGTATGAAAAGAAGGACAAAGCGTAATATATACAGGAGTTGTATAAAATAATATGAACACCCGATTAGATGAGTCTCATTTTCGGAGTTGTGTGCTGACTGCACTATCACGCACGGAACGCGTCTTTTGTTTTCTTCGTGTCCTATGATCCCTCTGCTAGAGGTATAAGCCACTAGGAATCCAGTGAATGGCTTCGTGTTGGGTTGCGCTACCAATATGTCTGACCTTACAGACTTCCAACGAGGGCAAATTGTTGGTGCCCGATTAGTTGGTGAATCCGTAACAACGGTCGCAAAGTTAGTAGGGGTATCGCAAGCTACTGTATCTACCGTGATGACAGCATGCAAAGTGCAGGGGAAAACGACGCCTGCGAAACAGAATAGTGGCAGAAAGAATAAACTGACAGAGAGAGACAGGAGGATTTTTGGATCTGAGAAGAACCAAAGTGACTGCTCAGCCGAATATGCGTGTCGAGAATGCAGTGTCAACGAAAACAGTGCTCCGAGAACTGCATAAAGAATATCCATGGCAGAGCCGCTATTGCCAAAACTCTTGTAACTCAGGACAATGCCAAACGGAGACGTCAGTGGTGTTAGGAGCACAAAACCTGGACTACCGTCCAATGGAAACATGTCATGTGGTCCGACGAATCAATCTTCAAAATATTCCTTCCCCACCAGTGGACGTGTTTACGTATGGCGAACACCGGCCGAGGCATACACTCCAGACTGTCTGGTGCCAACAGTGAAGCTATAGTGTAATGGTGTGGACGGTAATTTCATGGCGTTCACTGGGTCCTATTGTCACACTGAAAGGAAGGGTAACTGCGAAGGTGTATGAAGACACTATAGGTGACCATGTCCATCGAAAAGCGCAGGCATTGTTCCCAGCAGGTGATATCATCTTCCAGGATGATGATAATGCTCCCATTCATACCGCTGGAACTGTCCAAGATTGAATTGATGAGCACGATGACGCACTTACACATCTTCCCTGGCCTGCACAATCGCCTGATTTGTATATATTATCGAGCCATTGTGGTCAGTATTGGAAACCAGAGTAGGGGTCCGTTGCTCTCCGCCAGCCAATCTCAAGGAATTGGAGCAGTTCTTGTTGAGGAATGGTATAGCATCCCACTAACTACCATCCAGGATTTGTATGCATCCATTCCCAGGAGGATGGAGGCTGTTCTAAAAGCCATATTAGGTGGGTGTTCATATTATTTTGTCCAACCCCTTTATATTTGAGCTAGCGAACACACACGCACCCTGAAATGTGAAGGCTTGCGTGGGTATCTATAACTCCCGTTACACCTCGTACGTAGAGAGTGTTTGCCACTGTGCAGGGGGCCAAGTGGCTCTACTCCATACAAATAACAAAATTAATTAATCTCGAAATTATTATTCTTTTTAATTGCATTAAGTTTTAAGTGTTTGTGAATGCATATAATTTACATATTTCTCAATGAAAAATTATCAGCATCTTTAGCCTATATTCATCACAGACAAATGAAGTCAATTTTTTCTCATTTCGAGACTCCTACGTTTTGTTTATAAAATGTCACACGTGTGACGTTGGAATGCGCTTTAGAAGAAATAAAGACGGTAGTTGCGTCATACTTATTTACCAACGTTAGTTCCTTTTCTAAGGCTCTTTTTATAGGCTACTTAGCTCAACTTAATATAGTGCCACAATGCATTTTAATTTATTTTAGAAAGAGGGGAATTAACGTTATTAAAATGGAAAGGTGGAAAAACGTTGACTCTTACCCACATTTTACATTCGCAGAATAATGATAATTAAGCTGTTATCTCGCACCGAGGGGGAGCCGGGAAAGCGGAGCGTGTTGCTGACTACATGTCCACATCGTCCATCACCCAGGGAGCGAAATCATACATGCTGAGGGGGAAACGAATGAGGAGAATTGGAAGAAAAATACACTTTAATTTCTGTTCACGCTGCGATGCTCGCAAGATATAAATAACTCCTTGGGGGTGCGAGAGAAGGATAGAGGGGCGAATGAAATAAATGAGCCATCCAGAGAAGGGAGGGGAGGGGAAGATAGATAAAGGGAAGGGTTGAGGGAGGAAAAATGGGAGGAGAAGTTGAAAAATGGAATCATGGAAAAGAAAGAGGGGAGGGTGACAAGGCGGTAATGCCGGACTCTGCAAAAGGAATCGCGCGGGAAATTTTCCCGCGCAATAGACTACCCGCAGATTGCAGACAATGGCTGAGTGTTTTTCACAGAAAGGAGAGAATTATAATGTAAATATTGTTTTCGGAGCGAAGTGAGAAATGAAGAAACGCAAATGGTAACGAGTAATACAACGGTACTGGAACGAACAATAATTCATAATTATTGAAGATGATAAAAATATTGCTTAATTATTGAAGATAAAGACTATTTTGCATGACTTGCATAACTATTGAAGATAATAACAATATTGCATAAATATTGAAGATAATAACAAAATTGCATAATTATTGGAGATAATAACAATATTGCACAATTATTGAAGAAAATGACCATATTGCATAATTAATGAGGAACGGAACACTTCAAAATTCACCATTATAAGTTACCATACACAAATCATCAACATTTTCTATTTGTATTTTCTATGAACCTAAAAAATTCCTATTAAATATACTCAATACATTTCATGATTTAAGACAGTAGACGTACTGACACAGGTAAAAGTGTACGATACACTGCAAAAAAAGTCTCAGTAAACATGGGTCTGCAAACGAGCCGTTCTGATGACTTAATAATATGGGAAAATAGGGAAGAACAAATATAGAGATAACTTGATAGTTGGAATGAGGAAATCAGAAGAGCAGGAATGGATTTCAGTGCAGAAATGAGCGAGGTGCTAATAACAACAAGAAACAGAGCCAGAAATGAACCAAGAATAAAGATGCACACGGAAGAGTTGAGGGTAGTGGAGAGCTTCAAATATCTAGGAAGCATAATTGAGAGAAGTGGAAGAATGGAAGAGAAGGTAAACAGAAGAGGACAAATCGCTGGTGGACTTTATCAAGCGTTCAAAGGTTAATATGGAACATAGATGTACCTATGAAATGGAAGAAGGTAATATATAACACATACTATGTGCCAATAATTACGTACGGAGCAGGGACTTGTACAATGACAGAGAGCGACAAAAGAAAGACGAGACAGTGGAGATGAAATTTTTAAGGAGTATTTTGAGGAAAAATAGAAGGGATAGAATAAGAAATGAGGAGATCCGACAGACAGTGGGTGTATTGAAGCTTCAGGACAAGATAGATCAGGCACAGATGAGATGGTTCGGACTCATGAAGAGACTGGACGCAGAAAAACTACCAGTAAGAGCTTACAATGCACAAGGAGTGAGAACTAGGCCAAGAGGAGACCAAGATGTCGTTGGAAAGAGCAGATAGCGGAGAGTGTTAGGAGAAAAGGACAAGACTGGAATACCATGGAAAGAGAGGAATGGTGGAAGACCAGGAAAATATGGAGAGGTTTGACTTCTATGCCGAACCAGCCAGAGGCAGGAAACGGCAATGGTTGATGATGATGGTCTGTAGGGAATGTATTGAATTGTATAATTGTATCAGTTCAGTTTATTCCTAATTATTATTATGAATGAGTACAATGCCAGATTTATAGAACGCTGTAATTGGGCATCTGCCTATTGTGTTCTTAATAAATAAATAAGTAAATAAGTAAGATATTTCCAGAGACATGAACTGGCTATAAGATTCTTCTATTAACATTTTATAGTATATATTGTTCATTTGTCCCCCACCGTGACCATCTGGTTTAAGGCGTCAGGCTTTGGCCTCGAGCTACAGGACACGCATTGGTTCGAACCTTCTGGGGGAAAGCGTAACAACTTTTCTCCTGAGATTTCAACCTGTGTATGGGACGCGTGGACACCCACCATCGTGAGGACATTGGGGAGCTACGAAAGAGTAGCGTTACCCGGTTACAGAAACATACAACGACGACTGGGGGTTTGTCGTGCTGACCACACGTCACGCCGTAACTGGTTGGGTGATCTCTCACATTTGCTAAGGCACGTGGGAGTGATGTCTGATATCGGTATGTAGGACCTGGCCTTCAAGAGCTGTTGCTGTACGGGTCATTACATTGTTTACAATTCTTCTTATTATTGTTACTAACTAAACGTTTGTTTAATGGAGGCACATTGCACGGTGGTTCAAATCCCACTTTAAACTGTAGGTCCATTCCCGATTAGCCTATCTGTGCATAAACTGGACTTAAAACGACTACCCATGTTATTCGACGCTGGGTGGTCCACCTCATTTTCAAGTTTTGTAATGATTTCAGCTCCATCAGAAAATGACTGTAGATGCAAAGGTGAAAGTACTTTATAGTAAGGTGGATTCGGTAAATTTCTCGTATCGGACAAACGGCTGAAATTTGCTAGTTTATTTAATTTGAATATTCGTACTTACGTTTTCTGCATTGAAAAACATTGCTGAAGGTGGCATTTCGCTTATTTCACAGAAATAAGCTCTATTTGCGACATATCGAGTAGGTTTTCTTTTTGCCTTCGGTAACACGCAAAATGGCGGTCACAGTTTCACTACTGTACTCGGCATGCAGTGTCTCCACCTGCACTGCACCCAAAAATACCTACGTAGCCCCACAAAACATTGACGCATAGCCCCACGAACCATTTCCAGTAAGGTTAGGTTAGGCAGGGTCACGTATAGATTAGAATAGTTAAAAATTGGTTTCGAAAAAAATATGCGTAGCCCCACGAACCATTGACACATAGCCCCACAACCCATATGCGGAAACGTACTTTATTCAGTTACAAAAACACGTGTTTGGAAACACTGACCGGCATTGAGCAGATTACGTCATCACACACAGGGTTCATCCTCCTGGAAGTAAATGAATGCAAGAGCTTTCGTGCATCGGTCACACATTTATATCGAAAATTAGCTGATTTACAGGCAAAATTCAATGAACGATGCGAGAAGACACTTCCCCGAACTTCCACAAGTATAAAGAAACTGCATTCGGTAAGTAATTTCTCCCGTAAATTTGAAGAAATCCGTTTGTCCGATACGTGAAATTTACCGCGGATTATTTTAAATCAGGTGAAATCACCGATTTCAATCAATTTAAATAAATAAATTACTGAATAGTATACGTACATAAGGATTTTTTCAGATATCACAATCACATTTATTGAAAGTACATTAATGTAGTATTCATTTAATGGTGTTGTTTAGGCTCTAACATGGAAAGGAGGGAAACCAAATATAAGTACTGATGGGTTTGATGCTCATACGAAAGGACGTGTAATATGAAAACTTTAAACACACTTAAATTTCTCTCGATTTGATATTCAATAAATTCTATAGGCAAATATAGCAAACATTTTGTGAAGAAAAATGTACAAAATTGTAATCATGTTAAACCGTAGACAGTGTCATTATCATTAAACTCTAAAAATACATGGCAGCTGATATTTTGCAAATAACACACTCAACGAACATTTCCATAGTAGGTTCATGTATAGAGTATCAGAAACAGAAAATGTATATTTACATATTTTTTATTTCCTTTAATCAAACTGTTCAAGACCATTTACTACTGTAGAAGAAGCCTTTCTGCAGAAAGCATGAATCTATATGTTTGGTGCCAAAAAAACATACAAGCAATTTTAAGTGTTTTTAAAAGAATTGAAAAATCGATTTAAATAAAAGATCATCAAAAATGATTTTTAAATAAAAATAATGATTTTTATCCATCCTACTTTATACACACCAAATCTTCCTTCAAATAGATAAAAATAGATGCGCCCTACTCGCAAACTCATCTCGCTTCCACTTCGTATGTGTCCACTGTTTCCATATTTAAAAATGTATATTTGCTTCCTTGTCAAGATATTCAACATCGTTTCCCCTTTGCTTTCATTGTTAAGGTTTTAACCTTCATGATGATACAATCACTTTGTACGGAATAACGGTGACGACCATGTGTTGAAGAACGGTACACATTTTGGCAACGCAGGGGCAGGACATGACAAGCAGGTGATCGCATCAGCGACGTTCCCCTAAGCACGTTTACGTTTGAAGATTCGACGAGACTTCCTTACAGTTATTCAACCCGATTAGCAATGTGAAATAGCAATGGGGATCCATTTACGCGTATTTAAGTGTTGCGAAAAGATATACATCTTTATACAACAACGTGTGTTTAGCATACATGCTTAAAACTATTGTACAGAGTAAGATTAGTCACATAAAATAGACATATAATAATATCCATCCAAAAGAAAAAGAGGATACATTAAAAGTTAAAAACTAATTAGCCTACATTATTGACGTATTTAATTTCTATACATTGTGACATTTAATCCCCCTAGCGTTACCAAATTGTCCATCCAAGAGTTAGATTCAAGACTGTATTTGCAGATATATTAGCTTCTGGTGTTATAGTGCGGCACTTTTACACATAACGTTTCCATATTTGATTTAATATATACTACATCTGCTAAGATATCTTCTATAAACTTATGACAGAATATATTTATTCTACATTCATGGTTACATAATTTAATTTTTTACTTAGGTTACTGTATTTATAATAGACATGATACGTTTCAAAATTATTATACATAAATCTACAAAACGTGCTTTGTACATTTTCAATTAGCAATGTATTACTTTCGAAATTTAATGGATGCCATATATGACAAGCATATTCTAAGGACGGCTTAAACATAATGGTATACATGAAGATGAAAGTTTCACAATACTGCTTTCTTTCCCTTTTCGTATCAGGTTTCCCATAATTGATCTTGCTTTTATAACAATCATATTTACGTGTGGCTTAAATGTAAGCTTAATATCATATATAACACCCAGGTCTTGGATATTGTCTACATTCTGTACTGGTACATTGTTAACATTGTCATTATAGACTGTATATTGTGATTTTGTGGTACAAATTAGAAACTTAATTGTATTTATATTTAGTTGCAATTGATTGTTTTGCATCTTTTGTTTATGTAATTGCAATTTTCTTTCAAAATATATGGGTTGTCGCCATAGGCACTGATAAACAACGGAATAGAATTACTTCTTGACACACATTCTACAACTAATGTAACACACTTAATTCAGGAAGTGAATGTTACTTTTCTCTTCATAAACTTTTGTCTTCTCGTTCAATATCTCAGAAACTAAAAGTTAAAATATACAAAACAGTAATTTTACCTGTAATATTATATGGATTGTGAAACTTGGTCCCTTACATTGAAAGAGGAACATACATTGAGAGTGTTTGAAAATACGATCCTTAGGAAAATATTTGGGCCTAAAAGGGATGAGGAGACAGGTGAGTGGAGAAGGTTACATAATTTAGAACTACATAATTTGTATTCATGTTCATATATTATTAGAATGATCAAATCAAGAAGACTTAGGTGGCCAGGCCATGTGGCACGAATGGGAGAGGAAAAACAAGTTTACAGGATTCTTGTTAGGAAACCTGATGGTAAGAGACCAGTAGGAAGGCCAAGACGAAGATGTAGGGATAATGTTGAGATGGGCCTAAAAGAAAAAGGTAGGGATGGAAAAGAGTATATAGATCTTGCTCAAGATGGGACAGATGGAAGGCATGTCTTACGGCAGTCATTAACCGTCGGCTTTAAGAAGGCTAGAGAAATAGTTAGTTATGTAACACACTGCAGCTTGTATGGTGCAAGTAGGTTGTAACGAAGGAATGAAGAAGGGGAAGTGGCTTCATCTGCATCGATAGTCTGATTAGCATCTATCATCACAAGGGCTGTGCGTGTGAGATTCGCGTTATGATTTACGTGAATTAGTCAAACAGTTTAGCAAATTATTGCGTACCTACCTGTTCGCTGAACTTATAGTAGAATCAACAACGAAGCAACTATACTCCGAATATTGCGTACTCCTCTATATTAAGTAAATTCCCCGTGCATATTTCACCGTACCGTTAAGGCACATATAGAGGGATGTGGAGTTAAGCCCCAAACATTCTCGATCTATGCCATTATGGAGATGGTGAGATCAGCACCGCCTTCCGACAGTCTTCACACACCAGGGTTGCCTCCAGATAACTATGTATTAGTGCCGATCTCGGTAAAGACGCCGTGGTCCAAGGTTCGAATCCCGACCTGGGCATTGTTGTTCATTAGTTTCATCATATCATCCTCATCTTTCCGAATCGCCAAAAGTGGTACAAATCGAAGTATCATATACCAAAGGAATCAAATAAACGTGCAGGAGGTAGCATCATCCCTAAATAGATGCTAAATAGTGTCGATAGCTAATATCCCCGTCACATACACCTTTCTTTCTTCTACATGTGATAAGAAATGTAACTGTGCCGACAATATCGGTGTTAATAACTTGCCATTAATAAAGCTGTAATTTGTAGTAATATCTCTTCACATGATACCTAAATCCTGAATTACTCGCTTCCCTGCAATGTGTTATGAGTGTTGTCAAGGGTACCCGCAGGGGCGGGGGGGGGGCCATGAGTTTTCTGAAAATAGTTAGTGTAATTCGAGTTGTGAATTGCAAATTACAGTAACTATTATTATTAACAATATTCATTGACGGCGATTAGGAGGGGCGTGGAGAGGGATGTCTACCTAACTATATATATACATGAATTAATGTTAAGTATACAGTTATGCAAATTGTATATAGATAGATGTGCAGAATATGGAAATTACAAAAAAAATCTAATTTAAAAAACAACATAAGTAGTTGTAGTAGTAGTGATAATATTAATAATAACAAAAAGCAAAAATTACTGCACTACTACTAGTAATTTGCCATTCCCGTAGTCAGGCAACACTCTTAATGCATTGTCCGCAAAGAATGTATTTCAGGATCTACATGCCAATTTTTATCGCGGGTTACCGTATTTATAAATATACATTTATAGATATTTGTGAATGCATTGTTTCAACTAAAATATTTTTTCTGGAGATGGAAATGAACGAAGAATAGAAATTGATAAAATTACACGCAAACTGGGACTCGAACCTTGAACCTTCGCCAAAAGTGAAACCAAACGCATCAAGATCAAAAGAATTTACCAACACCCGCGGGACAAGAGTTACTTCCTCCCCTACACACACACCACACAAATTAAAGTAAACGAAAATCTCTCTTCCCTGAAACCAAACGAAATTCTCTTAAGCTTGGTGACTTTTTCGCAGCCGAATCTAATTTCTTTTTTTCTACCCCTGTATAAACGTATCCAACAGAGCCGTCCCGGTGAAGCGAGTCTGGTGAAATGGCGCAGGGAGGAGGGGAAAGGGGGAGGGGGCAGTCCCCCAAGGAAAACACAATACCGCCCGAAACCAGGGTGTAATTAAAACGCACTGCATTTGGTAAGACGAACGGCCGGGGACCAAAAATTTCATCCGTCTATGTTATCTTCCTACCCAACTGTCACGGGGATTATATCCTAATCCCTTAAAATAATGTCTCCTGGACTTTTCCTGGAGAGCTTACAATCCTTCCTCCACCCTCCCCCCTCCCCACCTTTCTCTCATCTCGTTGCTGTATTCCACATTCGCTTATCTCCATTTCTTTGCTGGGATTTTCTTTCTCCATTAAAATTTTATCTCCCCTTTCCAAGTTTCTGGCCGCGCTGATCTACAAAGCTAAACCCGGAACCAAGAGTAGCTTCTGTACAAGCAGCAGAAGAACAGCTAAGTAGGATAAGGGAGGACTTCATTTAAAAACGAAATGTGCCGTTTTGATACTCTCAGAAACGTTCCGTAAGGAGATGAATATAGAAAACGTGGGGGCAATGAAATTAAATATGTATACGTGTTACCGCTGCTACAGTTGGAGGCCACAAAAAAAAACGCTAGTGGTATTAACGGCGCATCCTAAATGTGTTGGAGCTTCGTTTAGTTCGTACAGGGTGAACATAAATTCTTCAGCTAAAACATACACGACTGGATGACGTGTTTCATGGGACAAGGTTTCCTATAGAATGGACGTCATCGCCTTGTAATCAAGGGGTGAAGGTTCGATACCCGGTGGAGGCACATGGTGGTTCTGATTCCACATTCCAACCTAACTAACCAATCAAACAAATTGTGGAATGGACGCTTGACCTCAACCACACTGACTTTACCATGTGGGAAATTTTCAAGTCTGAGGTGATTGCTGAAATACCAGGATTTGTATCTGGTCGAACCAGTCCGTCGGCCCCCATGGAAATTGTCATCGTCCAAGAGGCAGAAAGCTTCTTATTTTTAGTATTAATAACAGAAACAAAATGTTATGTTAGTTATATTCGAACAAAATAACCCGAATAAAAACTGCGTTAGATCGAAAGTAAATAGCCTAAAGTACAGTTTACAAAATTCCAAAAAATTCCAGTTTTATGTAAAAGGTCAGAAATAAATTTTATATCTAACATTTCCCCTTAGCAAAGAGAAAACTAAATATATGCTTCCAGGTCGAAAGCAGGTGTTAGATAAAAATCAAAATCTAATTATTGATAATAACTCGTTTCAACCAGTTTCCAAATTCATGTACTTAAGAGTAATACTAACAAATGAAAATGGTATTAAACAGAAAATAAAAAGCAGGCTTAATTCAGGAAATGCAAGTTACTTTTCTCTCCATAACCTTTGTCTTCTCGTTTAATATCTAAGAAACTAAAAGTTAAAATATACAAAACAGTAATTTTGCCTGTATTATTATAAGGATGCGAAACTTCGTCCCATACATTGAAAGAGGAACATAAATTGAGAGTATTTGAAAATAAGATCTTTAGGAAAATATGTGGGCCTAAAAGGGATGAGGAGACAGTTGAGTGGAGAAGGTTACGTAATTTAGAAGTACATAATTTGTATTCATGTCCAGATATTATTAGAATAATTGAATGAAGATGACTTAGGTGGGCAGGCCATGTGGCACGAATGGGAGAGGAAAGATCATTTTACAGGATTGTTGTTGGGAAACCTGATGGTACGAGACCTGTAGGAAATCCAAGACGAAGATGGAGGGACAACGTTGAAATGGACCTAAAGCAAATCGGGAGGGATGGAAAAGCGTATATAGATCTTGCTCAGGATAGGAACAGATGGAAGGCCTGTGTTGCTGCAGCTATGAACCTTCGGGTTTAAGAAGGCTAGAGAGTTAGTTAATTAGTTAGTTAACATTTCCCCTTAACGTTTGGGTGTAAAAGTAACGAAATAGGATAACTATGAATTTCAGTACACTTACTGCATGAAATTGTTTAATAAGTTCATTACTTATCTGTTGTATGTATCGAGTACATTTCAATGACTGCTCAGTTTGAAAATGTCAAAGAAACATGAAAGTTTAAGGAAGTGTTCTGAGGCTTGTGGTAGACTTGCGAACCATGTTTTCTGTAAGAAAATGTGATGTTTATAAGTTCTTTCACTAAATCTAGCCCTCTATACAATCACAATGAGACCTAGTAAAAAGTACTGCAATGTGGACGAGTATTTTATATACCGAATATCTACACTCATTATCAATATATCAGGATCATAACTCACGTGGAAATCCTTAGTCTTTTTGAAAATTTATTAGAGCCAATCAAATACGTGGAACCTTCAGGAAGTACGATGACAGTGAATATGAATTTTTATATTTGTAAACACTAATTTGTTACAATATATGTTTATATCTTGGAAAGAAATACCTAGTAAAATTAAATTTCTCTCAAAAATATCTAATAATTGCACCATACGAAAATACTGTAAATTGGGTTAAAGCTGGTTAAAAAATTATATTTATAAGCCTTACATGGTTTTGATACTTATTCAGAAACATCTGGGAAAAAAAAACAGAGAAATGAAGTATGCTCTTTTTTTTAAGTTGAATGGGAATCTAAAAATTTAGATCTTGCTGAGAGAGTAGTCTACATAAAGGAAAATAAACGAATGCTTCAGAATAGAATCACTCATAGATACTGAGCAATTGTAGTGCTGGCACTTAGTACTACACTAAGAACCTGCAATGTACCCTGTCATTATATATGTCAATTTTGATTGTTGCCTTATTCGTCAAATACTAATCCTGACATGAAGAATAGATGTCCTTAAGATTACAAGTCTAAATGCTTGGCTGCGAAAGGCAAATCTGAAATAAAATCTCTAAGCAACTAGAAAAGACAATGGTCACTCATTCGGTTTTATGAACCTTCAAACCTGAATCATGCATGTTGGTTGGATAAATACCTGTCTATCTGAAGAATGATCATGATCAATTTGAAATGTCGTAGACTACAATTTATCTAAACTCTCTTTGGACTTCGTTGCTTGTTGACCAGCGACACTCTGACCTCTCCTCTCAAGTCCTCTCTCTCGACCTCCTCCCTCTCTCAAATCCAAATCAAAAGTCAGTCCTCTCCCAGCCTGTCTACCTTCTAAAAACCCAGGCCATGGAGCTCTTCCTCCATGCCGAATCGTGAGGTTTCCACCTGTTTATTGCAAACAGCTGGCTACCTATTTTCCTGATGAAACTCCTGTTTCCTCAACACATTCAGGAAGTTTGCTTAACGCTTAACTGTGCAATATTGAAATACCACATAGGGTAGAAGACTTGTGTAAACAAGGAAATGCCCTGGTCAATATGAAGCTTTCAGAGAAAGTTTAAATAAAATACAATCTTATCGATTAATACGTTTTGCCGCCTAGGAAAATAATTTCCATTTTGAAAATTTAAAATTTAGATCGCAAATCTTGACATGACCCAGGTCCTCCAGTTTGGTTTATTTATAAAAGGACAAACACAAAATATAAAAATAAACAAAAGGATAAAAAATGATTGGAAACAACAAAATATATCTTTTTCCTTTTCCCTTACCAAAATTTACCTGTTAACTTAATACAATTAATAATTCAAACCATGAAATTAAATACACGAACTGATAATAAAAAATAAAGGTAAAAATAAGTACACACATTTCAACAAAACGAATTTCTAAAAAAAAATAATTATTTCAAAACAGTTGATTTAACTCAATTACGTGGTATACACGAAAACAAGAGTAAGTCAGTAATTTTAAGCAGAACCTCAAAATGTATTTTAAAAATACAATTTTTGGTTCTGTAAATAATTCACTTCAGAGTTCAGTAATTTGGCAATAATTCGGAAGAGGCTCAAGGCACGTGTTCCAATACCTGCCTACGCCAATGTTACCGGCGTAATTCATTATATGGCCGTATCAAACAATTCCAGTCTGGATAGTAAGTGTTTTTATCTTCACGTGAGTCTTCACCGCTTAAAGAGTTCTTCACGGCGCTATATTCACCAGAGCCTCGTAACTCCGAGAGAGGATATAAAGGCATCGCTGTCCATCAGGCAATTAGGTTTGAATGGAACCAAGTGTCCATTAAGGAAGAAACGAATGGCCGAAGGGGGAGAATTTATGTCTTTCTCTGCTGGGCAATGTCGGGCGCATTAAGGCGCAACCCCCTTCGGAAACACCGTTCTGCTCAATTCCCCCAGAACTTAATCCTCAGGGACCAATTATAATTTAGGGCCGAAATATATAGATCAATCTTATCTCGCTGCGAGAGGAGGGTTTTTGCTTAACCCGTTGCAAAGCATATTCTTTTATGGACTTAGCTGCGGCCGCGAGTTCATTCGAGCCCAAAGGTATTGGTCTTCAGCAGCCGTAGCTAAAAGCAGGGGAAGGGTTGAAAAAGGTAGAGCACGTTACTTCAACGACCTCCGTGGTGCTGCGGTTAGCACAGCGCTCAACGATATCAGAGGTCCCGGTTTGGAACCTCGGCCTGGGCATAGGAGTTTTTTGTGATTGTCCCTTCATTAATTTCATCATTTTATCACTAATCCTCGGCCTCCCCGATGACGCAACCGAGGGGGCAAGATGCCAAAACTAGGGGGGTAAAGTCAATATATTTCCCTTTGTAGATAAGATTTAGCATAGTGCGGGGCAAAAGCGGTGAAAGTGGGGGGCAAGTGCTCCCTCGACGCTCTAATCGCCGCAACTGACAAGTGAGGTTATCTAAGTGTCCCCCTCCGATTTCCATGAAACTTGGCAGGTGTATAGAGGGACCCAAAGGAAGAAGTACGTGTTTTTGTGTTTCAGCTAAAAAAAAAACAGTTTTAGGGGGCAACCCCTCCCCCTCAAATGTCAAGATGAGGAGAACTTGAAGTGGGGATCTGACCCCGAAACCACGTAAATATGGCATAGGAAGAAACAGAGGGCGTAGGGCCCCTCTACACACCTGCCAATTTTATGGAAATCGGAGGGGAATACAGGGGTCAGATCCCCACGACAATTTGTCCTCATCTTGACATTTGAGGGGGGTTTTGCCCCCTAAAACAGTTTTTTTAGCCGAAAGAAAAAACACGTATTTCTTCCTTTGGGCCCCTTTATACACCTGCCAAGTCTCATGGAAATCGGAGGGGGACACAGGGGTCAGATCCTCACTTCAATTTTTTCTCATCTTGACATTTGAGAGGGTTTTGGCCCCTAAAACAGTTTTCTAGCTGAAACAAAAAAAACACTTATTCCTTCCTTTGTGCCCCTCTATACACCTGCCAAGTTTGAAGGAAATCGGAGGGGGACACTTAGATAACCTCCCTTGTGAGTGGGAGAAAAGCCAAGTGAAGAAATGTATTTATCATTCAATCAGTCAAGCTCATTTACTTCCACAAAGTCCAGTATGTGAAAACTGGATACAACCACAGAGTCTAGTACTATGAGCAAAGCTCTCCCCACTCGATCAGTTGCCAACAATTTTAGACCCAGTTATGTGTTTGTGATCTTCTCGATTAGCCAATAAATTAATTCAAATAAGTCTGCTAGATAGCTAGTTATAATTTTACAAATTTCAAACTCCTCCTTTTATATTCCATCATGCAGCTCCTTTAAAAGAATTTATACAGATGCAAGTATGAGGGCTCTGCCCCCTCACCCCTTTCTAAATCCGGGCCTGTACATGTTATTTCGACAGCTGATACGACAACAATGGGCAACGATGGGCAATTACACACTTCAGGTCTTCTCTGCTCATTTGTTTTATCACAGGACAACTTCAATAAATAAGCATTTATGTTTCGTAAGAAATGTTCCCATGAGTAAGTGTATTTTGACATATAAGCATAGGACCTATACTTTGCATCAGCATAATTCCATTCGTTAGAACAACACGAGCAGCTACGGAGTAGATATTTTGGCAACCTATCCAGGATTGCGGTTTGGAGCCCTAAACGCACAAACACACACAACCAATCCCTTACATTTTATGAGCGTCCTTCGATATTTTCTTCTTATGCCTTGGTTTCTGATATTTACATCTTATAAATTATGAAATGGGGAAACAGAAATAAATCACAAAATAAATATATAGGTTATAATTCGTAGTTTGCGTAATTAGAGGTAAACTTTAAAAAAGCAGCATATTTAAGAATACTTCAGTTATGTTTTAGTTCATGAATTGATTTGATTTATTTTACTTCGTTTTTTTTTTTTGCAAATTTTGGCTAATTTGCGAATATAGGTATGAAAGATGTGATGAAATTGATGAATGGGCGCTCACAAACAATGGCTCTCGCAGGATATTTCCTCAGGGTGGAGGGTCAGGATCATAGAAACTTTTTAAAAATTATTATTACTCTTATTGTTATTATTACTGCTGTATTGTTTCTATTATTTTTTATTCTTACTACTACTACTATTTTTTTTTTTAAATACATTAGACTCGCGACTAACCGAGTCCCGATTAACCAAGGCTCCGGGTTAACCGAGGGAGTGGTTGGAAAACATCGCGCTTCATAACGCACCTATTTGTTTACTAGTAAGTTGAAGTCACGTCACCGTCCGCGCTGCATGCGTTCGTTACATCTACACTCCCTACAGAGTTGGCGTTACATCACAGCGTCGAAGAGAGGAAAGGGGTTAGTCCAAAAATCTATAAAATTCTTTTTGAAAAAGTTATATTCTCATTTATGTTGAACTAGTAATAAATAATTATTATACAGTTTTAAGTGTTGTTTCGCCATTTACGACATATTTGCACATTATCTCCGTACTATCCGAGTATTTCCGTATCCGAGGTAGTCTCGGTCCCAATTAGCTCGGTTAATCGCGAGTCTACTGTACATTCATTTGTAATTTCCATATTCTGTATTTACTATATACAACTTGCATACATGTATACTGACAAAAAAGCTGTTTTTTATAGTTAGATAATCAGTGTAAAATATACTGTAAGCTTAAATGTAACCCTATTTGAAATAATAATAATAATAGTTGCCGTAATTTACGGCCTATAAATAACAGAAAACAACATTTTTGTTATAAAATATCGCTAGGGTTTCACCATTAGAAGTACATTAACTTTTACCAGAAATCTCAGAGGGGCAAGTGTCCCGCCTGGCCCCTCCCTGCGGGTGCACTTGCTCACAAACAACCATGGCCATGCCGGGATTAGAAACCGGGACTGCTGCCGTCGTAGCGCGATGTGCTAACCACTCCATCACAAGGGCCGGCGTATTAGTGTCTGACGAGCATCTTTAAAAACGTACTACGTATTACTACGACTTTAGAAAAAAAAATCCCAACAATGTGTTACCAGAACATAAGACTACAAGATTTTAACGGCTTTGTCAGTGATCACTAACATTTCACTAGTATGACGCATGTCTGAGATTTTTGTTTGACGATCAACCTGTATGTGTAACTCTTAAATAAAATAGAACGAAATCGAAAGTAGTGGAAAGGTATTGTTTCAAAGTCATCCTTGTAGGTATGCCTAGTATTTAACCTCAGTTGTGACATATTTTGATGATTTTTTATGGATTTTATTGCGTTCGACGATGTTCTAGCCCTATTTTTTGCCCAATCTCATTTTTGGAGCCTCATCTTTGTAGGTATGCCATGATCTTACGTGATATAACTTAACCTATTCACTTTTTTACAGCCTTTTACGGGTTAAAATAACCTACAAAGTGTAAAAATGTTTGTTTCTACGCAACCCTTGTAGGTGGACCTAGTATTTAACCTCAGTTGTGACATATTTTGATGATTTTGATGATTTTTCTATGGATTTTATAGCATTTGACGATGTTCTAGCCCTATTTTTTGCTCAATCTTATTTTGGGACCTTTTTGGTAAGGTGGTTCAACGTAAACGCCTACGGGCCCTCAGCGTAAACGGCTACGCCCCCCTTTTCACGATGTATGTCGTGGCAATAGGTTCAATGCCCCCACTACTACTTTTGGAGGGTGGGAGGGGCTCGCAGTGTTGCCAAATTACTCCACAAAAATTTCACCACATGATATTTCACAGGCGAAGCTAACCTACAAATAGAAGTTGGCACTACTCAGTATTGCCATAAATTTCTATAGGATAGTGATTTTTTTTTTATGTGTGAAGAATGTTTTGGATCTAAGGTCAGTGTAATTTTTATAGAATTATCCGATTTTGTTTCTTGTATTCAAAACTGTTCAGTCACTCTTTCATTCTTGACATCATACACAAAAGTTTTCTCTGCAATAAGGATGACGCTGCACAGTGTGTTCGCAGGCAGAGCATCGTGGAACTCACAGACAATCTTGATGTTGGTGCGATCGTTAACAACCACCTGCTTTATCTTCGATGTGTTAATGACGAACATGGGTCTGTGAGCTATGAACTCATTGGGGTTGTAGTACACGTCCACGTTGCCGGAGGTCACTCTCTTGTAAGCTGTGTATGCCTCGTACAGTTTCAGGTAGTCGTAGTTTGCAATGTTCAGGTTGTAGTTCTCACGCGGGAATATCTCGTTCCTGCCATTCTTGAGGTAGATGTTCTTGATCTTGCAATTGTCGAACTGGCTCGAATCTTTTTCTTGGTTGTTGTCCTCCCCCGTCTAGAAGAGCACGACCACAAACTCTGGCATATCGTACCGGATGCTGTTAAACTGTGTGGTCACGTCAAATTCAAAATGGTTGCCGGAAGCAGATTTCTGCACGCACTGGTAACCGTAAAATTGGATGGGTACTTG
This sequence comes from Lepisma saccharinum, assembly GCF_977018435.1. Classification (NCBI taxonomy): domain Eukaryota; kingdom Metazoa; phylum Arthropoda; class Insecta; order Zygentoma; family Lepismatidae; genus Lepisma; species Lepisma saccharinum. The sequence goes on along the minus strand of NC_139254.1, from coordinate 56,140,923 downwards.
GGGATTCTTCAAAATGTCTGCTTTGTACTTGAGAGCGTAGTTAGTTTCGTATTCCACTACGGGCATGCGCAGCTCCATGGACTGGATGATGCACTTGGCAGGATCAGGTAGTGTATTGGGAATTGCTGAACCGTCTGCACTCAAGGTGCTGTAACGCATCAGCGCATTGTTTTCGTTGGCACATCTGCGAAAAGTGACGCGCAAACCACACTTCCACATAATTTCTGTGTAGTCGGAGAATAAGCCAGGAAGCAAGCGCATGGGAAACAGTACTGTGTGACTTTGAGTTTTGATTTTTGTACCTGCTTCGAATCCCCCTGCCTGGTAGTATGCTGCATCGGTCTTGGAGAGTTTCAGTGTTCCCACAGCTGTAGAGGTAATCCCGGGGTAGTCAACCCTATCGATGACGGTGCCACGCTTTCTAACTTCCACCTGCGAGAATAAGTACGGCACAAAATTATCTACAAGTCTTAAATTTGCATTGGCAAGGAATGCTTCGCCGTTGTCTCTCTTCACAACATCAAACTTGATATACAAATCAGCTCTGTGAGGATGAATGAATACATCCCCGACGTCCACGTCGTATTCTATCTCTCGATTCGCTTCGTTGAGGTTGGCAAACGTGCGACGATTGGGAGGAAAGGACTGCAACTCGTAACTTTCGATTTGCTCCATGATGGTTATTTATTATATGTTAATCTCCACGACGGCAGTGGTCGTGGCTCCTGCAAAATCAACCACCTCACCCTTCTCGTTGGTAATTGCCAATTCTATGTTGTCTATGCGATTACGAGATACGGGAAAGTATATCTGTGGGGAGGGTGTGTAGATAATTGGTTCCATGAACTCAGAGTTTGGTTTGAACGTAGCGATAATACCTGTCTGCTTGTGACTCCCTGGGATACCGTCCGAGGATTTGGTGATCATACCTTCTGCCACATTGCAATGTATGTGCAGAGTCTCGATGGCTAGAAATTTAGGAATGTTAGCACCGATGTGCTTGATGCCAGGTTCGAGTTTTGTGTTGTTCTCGAATCCCAAAAGCTCTCCAATGGTACCCAGGTCTACGGTTTCCGTGGCGGACACCAGTTCTACCATGTGAGTTACAGAATTTTGCAACAGCAATACACTTCTTGGTAATTGAGCCTGCAAGGTAGAAAGATTGTACTGGATAGGGGTGATGCTGATTTTTTCGCTGCCAATTTTGATTGTATTGTTGTGCACCGTCACATTAGGTATCAGGTACATGCTGTAGAATGCACGAAGGGCAATAGATTTAGGATAGATTATATCGTCATGCAATGCGAGTTTCAGAAGCGAAGTCTCGCTTGTGAGATGGAATACCCCCATAGTGCTTCAGGTGCCACAATACTTTCTGGAAATCCTCGATTGTTGGGTTATTTAATTGCGAAAGGAAGACAAGCATGGAAACGCAGAGATGGCCACAGTTCACATCGCTGAAACCCTGGATGCGTTCGTCATTGTAGTAGAGGTTGGCAACACTGAGATACTTTACCAACCCAGCAGGTGGCGTGCCTCCGAATGAATCGAAAACAAATGCTTTGTCGTTGTTGGCTTTGAGGTAGCATATCCAATGTGTACCTGGATTTTCGTAACTGTCTAGGTTAACCACGCCACACTCTTTTTTCTTCACAACAGAAGGTAGAGAATCAGACATGAAAACGCCCCTGAAGTGCTTGACCCCCAACGATTCGATCAAAGATTCAATATCGAAGTTGGACAGGGGTTCTTCTTTTTTTTAAACTTTTTCAAAGCTTCGAGATTGTTTTTTCGCTTTTTGGTCACACCTTTCCCCTTCTTCTCCATAGCCAGGTTGTGGCGTTTCTGCTCTTCTAACTCGGCTTTATTCTTTTTTGCATCGATGACGGTCTTGGCAATGGCGGCACTGCCTCCTGCCAAGCTGCCAACAGCGCCCAATGCTGCCAAAATAGCCGGGATCCTGAATATGAAACCTCCAGTCTTCTGCTGCTGTTTCGCGAACCTTGTAACCTCCTCAACTGAGGAATGCTAAGCAGCAATTTCATTCCATGACCTTTTGCCAAGCAGGAATGTTTCTTCTCGCGCTGCTTTTTGGTGAGCAATCCATCAAGAGCTCCGAGAGACTTGAGGTTTTCGTAAGGTATTTGGTAAACGACACCTTTGGGTTTCATGGTCATAGTATGTTATTTATATATATCGTGAAAAGGTAAGGCTTTGCCCCCCTAATAGGTTGGTTATACAAAGTTCCTTTTTCTCACAGGTTGTTATTTATTTACAGCCCCCACCCCAATTTTCGTTTTGTGTTCATGGCAATGGTCGTACCCAATGCAGCAACCCGTTCACCTAGCGAGGCATCTCTGCTGACGAGTCTCCCGAAAGCTGCATGCTCCAACTTCCTGTCGGCATCATGACATGCGTCGAGATCCGTGTGAGTATTGTAGGCAGTGTCGTGATTCTTGCATGCTGCGTCCAGTGGGTTCACACCCTTGTCTCCTCTCTCCAGTCGCTGTTCGAGTTTCGTACCCGGACCGCAGTACTGGTAACCTGGCAGGGGCATTTGGAAGGGTAGCTTGTTGATAATATCGTTCACGAGACCTCGACCCTCGGATACATTCCAGAATTTCGGAGGCAGGGTGTTGATGATTTTGATGAGGTGCCCAACACCCTTGCTGTCGTTGACAATGAAGTTGCTAAGCTTGGTGCTAATCATGTCCATGATGCCCACCTTCTCGTTGTGGAAGTTGCGATTGCCTGCATTTTCTTCGCCTGCGATAACCAGCAATCGATCTACAAGCTTCCTTACGTCGTCTACCCAAACAAACTCTTTAGGAAGGGTATTGTAGAGTTTGACACCGCTGCCAGTCTTGAGCTGAGTCCATATTGGCTTGATGAGGTTCCTGTACTTTTCTCCACTGCTAGATTTCACGCGATTCTGTGTTGCATCGTTGTTTTGGTACAGGGCGTCCGTCATGATCAAAATTTCCGTGTAACTTTGGTAATCCTCGTCTGTATAGTCTTTAGGTTGCTTTTTGGTGATAAGTTCCCACAGTCCCACGGTGCCGGGATACCTAGTCCAGCTGTTCTTCTCGCCCAAATTAACTTTCACGTCGTCGCCCTCGAACGTGACTTTCGATTTACCAATTTTCCAAACCACACCCTCGTTATGTTCCATGGTCGGGTACAATCCGAATACCTCGTCTTTTTCGAATTTCCCAGTGCTTAGGTAATCCCTCGCCAACGGACCCAGTTCGACTAGCTTGTCCGAAGAGGTACTGCCTAGGGCCTGACGTCTCGGAGCCGGAGCAAGTTCGAACGGAGTAGTGTGAATGCTGGATATCGGTGTGGGTATGGTATAATTTCGAGCAGTAAGTGGCACAAGTTCGTTGATTAACTCTTTGTTTTGCTCGGTGACATCTTTGATTTCTTTACCAAGTCCACTGATGGCATCGATGATAGGTTGGTCCTGACGCTTTTTCTCTTCGTAAATTCCGCGATTCTCGGATTTCCACCCCTTAAACCGTTTTGCCAGGTAGCTACGCAGCTTCAGGTTGTCGTCTGCAAGTTTGCGTTTCATTTTTTTTATTGTATGTAGTTATTTATAATAGGTCAAGACGTTTCTTGTAACGTTGCAACGTTCAGAAAATTATTAATTTTGTTTCTGTATTTTCCGTTATTGGGTTTCCTCGTCATGTCTATTGTGACAAATCCGAAATCATCTTGGTTCCAGCATAAAGAGCAAAATTTGGAAAACTGATTGTAGTTTATGTCCCCACCTACATAATCATCGTAAGCGTGTTTTAAATTGGTGTAGTCTTGACGAAACAAACAAATGAAATTAGTATTGTCTCGGAGTAGGTGCTTGGGGATTTTGGAAAAAGTCTGAGCAAGGTAGAAGCAGTCCATGCCTCTGTGTCGACCCTGAGTAAAAAAATTGCGAATTTCGTTTTGGTTCTCCAGGATCACATCGTCAAAAACCACCACCGAATTTTCGAGACAGCAGTCTAGTGGTATCACTTCAGAAGCAAATATGGCTATGCCTAGACCCTCGTACAGTTTCGACAGCTGGCGATACTTTGGTTGCTCCAAACCTTTAGAGAAAACGTACAGGTGCCTGTTCTTCCAGTTTAACCAGTTGGGTGCAAGAAGAAAATTATCAATAAGCGAATGTTGTCGGGTAGAAGCTCGCCATTTTTCCTATCCAGATGTTCCGAGGGAAAATCTGGCAGTCGCCGTACCACGTCCCAAGCACCCGTTACACAATCACCTCGTTTGCGTCTATCCAACTTTTTTCCTCGAGTCCCAGCCATTTCACCAACAGCTTGTCACCTTTTCTACGTAATACTTTTTCAATAAGATACGTGTCGGGGTATTTTGTTTTAGAAAGTTCCTCTTCGTAAAATCTTCCTTTCAGAATTTCGTCGCGATTATCTTTCATTATATACGTGTGACGGTTTCCGGGTAAGACTCGAACTACGGTGAAAAGTTCCGTACTCCAATTTTTTGTGAAGCCCTTTCCGAACGCACGCTTAACTTTACTGATTCTCACCTGATCTCCAATTTTGTATTTCGGTTTCTTGCTTGTAAATTTGTACTTTGGACAATAAACCGTAGAAATTAAACGTCGCTCGTCAGATTTGTTGACGTCAGCCGGTTTCATGTTTATCGTGCGATGCAAACTGTGATTATAGCTGTTAACGAGTTCCGGAAGCATGTCGAGCCACTTGTAATTCCCCTGAAGCGTGAACTGTTTCCACATCCGTGTTTTGAGAGTACGGTTGAAACGTTCCACTATGCTGGCTTTGATGTGACTAAAGGTGGAGTAATGTTGAATATTTTGTTTTTGAATAAATTGCCGAAAGACAGAGTTGTAGAATTCTTTTCCGTTATCCGTGTGAAGAAATCGACGTCGCCTGCCACTTTCATCGAAAATAGTTTTGAATGCTTCCACCACGCAGGTTCCTGTTTTTGCCTTGAGGGGTAAAGCCCACGCAAATTTTGAAAATGTGTCTATAACGGTGAGAAGATACTTGTACCCCTTGTTGATTCTATGTAAATATTTTAAATTGCCACTGCTCATTTCCACAAGGTCAGCTTCCCACAAGTCGTCTATGCCTTTGGTCACTACCACCAGTCGTTTGTAGTTTCGCCGTGCAGGTTTGTGCAGCTCGTTCACAATAGCCTGCCTAGACATTGCGCGAAAATAAGAATATAGCTTGGATGGGATTTCTGGCTGCAGACAATGCCGGGTTTTCTATGTACAGCTTATCACCTATTTCTATGTCGATAATTTGAGTAGCATCTTCGGCATAGGCAGTCTCGCGAGTTTCGGGGTGGGTGAAATCGACCAACTCCACTCCTTTTATTTTAGGCTCGTCACTGATGTTCGTCACGGTCATGGTTGGGTAGTGGGTTGCGTGAGGCAAAGACCAGTATGAAACCTTGACGAACTGAAGTGTGCCGGCGAGGAAAAACTGGTGATAGGCTTTGGCAGGAGTCAGCATGTAGAGTTTGGCACCCGGATGGAAGAGCGAGGAAAATTCCCTGTTTGGAATGCTGTACAGTTCGATGACAACAGTAGACTTGAGATTGTCGATGCTGGCGTTCAGGGTGTTTACATTGGTTCGAACCTCGCTCTCCATGTCCTCCAATCTATCGTTCACCGATTCCAAGTGTTCCTCGATAGCACGGACAACAGTGTCGTAATCGGGCTTGATCTTCACATCGACAATTAGCCTCTTGAATTTTTCGTTTAAGTCATGTAGTTGGGTACTGAAATTTGCTATGGCCGATTCCTGGCTCGCCTCGATGCTGCCAATTTGCTCTTTCACATTGGCGATAATCTGCTGCAGGCTTTCCACGAGTGTCAACTTGGAGCTCTGGGTTGCGAGGTCGTGGACCTGGGTTCTAATTTCCGCAAACAAGCCGTGTAGCTCGCTGATGTTCTGGTTGGTGGGAAAGGTTGCAACAGACTCCCGAAGCAATTCAATTTCGGTTTGGATGTTTTTGATATCGTCGGATTTGAGTATTCGGTTGAGAGCCCTCTTCACGCTTTTCAGTTCCTGCGAGGTAGGCAGGGTGGCCACCGTGTTTTGGAGCGACTCCAAAGCTTTTTTCATCGCTTCCAACTCCGAGGCAGCAGCAGCAGCTCGTATGCCTTCTTGTAATTGCGTTATTTCGTCCTGGGTGGGGGTGGATTGTTGCAAAGTTTCCAACTTGGCCTGTATGTCGTCGATCAAGTGATGAAAATGCGACAACTCTGATTCGGTGTTTAGATTTTCCAACTTGGTGATCTGCTGTTGGACGCTGGCCACAGTATCCCTGATGCCAGGCAGTTTGGATTCCAATGCTTCGTCTACGTTTGCTAGATCATTTTTAATAACAGCAAGAGCATCCTCAATATGGGCTATGGTACCTTGCAGCTTCCCGAAATCCTCGTAGGTCTCAAGTTGGAGTTTTATGTTGGCCACGCTACGGGCAATGGCATTCAGCTCGCTGGACGATGGTAGATTGTCGATGAAGTCCTGTAGCGTTTCGAGTTTTGTTTTGACATCGTTGATGGCTGCATGCAAAGCATCCGTTTGAAGCTCAGCCTTGATGCTTTCCAACGTAGGAATTTCGAACGATTGAAACTGTTCGTGCAATTTGCAATACTGGCATTCACGCGATTGTAGTCATCTTGAGTTTTTATACTCTGGATAATGTTTTGCAGTTCAGTCTGGATGGTGCTCGTTTGGTCCTGCAAGTATCGCTTCAGCTGTTCCACATCGGAGGTCTGCGTTTGCTGCAGCTTCACAAGTTTCTTTTGGAGCTTGCCTACACTCAGTGCCAAGTTATCGAAGTTGTCTATTGACGCCAGGTCGGTGTACTTTTGCAGCAACGATTTAAGCTCGGCGTCAATTTTGAGTACGGTGTCCAGGCACTGAGACTGTAGGCTAGCTATCTCTGACTGGAGGCTGGAGTTGAGCGTGGACTGCAGAGCCTGCAGGTCGCTTCGCAACTTCTTGACCCTGACGTCGAGCATGAGTAGCTCGTCGCCGTGGTCGTCGCATTTGGTGTGACCAAAAATATCGTTAGGCATTGTTACCACTGTGGTTATTTATTATAGGGTAGGTGATTTTCATTTCTATGAAAAGAGGAATGAGTTTATCGTAGTCGTCCAAGAGCTCCACGTACAGGCAATCGCCAGCAGAGATATCGTACGTTGTAGTCACATCCATCCTATCATGCTTAATGCGATAGATGTTCTTGCCAGAGGAAACCTTGGCCTCCCCTTTGTTCTCAGGGTTCATGTTGAACTTAAGTTTGCCGGAGATGGGGAACCGGTAATAATTCAAGTTGTTGTTGAATACATAGAAAGTTTTGTCCACATCCTCGTCGTACTGCGTCAGGATGCTATTCAAGTGTATAATTAACAGACCGTTAAGTTTCGATAGAATGGAAGGCAGGAGTTCGTTGAAACTCGACGACGACGTAGGCTGGACGGGCACTTCCATAGCTTGCTTCCTGAAGCCAAACAGGTTCATAGGCATGGTTATTTTATATGCTTGTGTTGATAGAAATATTGCCAGCCATAAGGTTTTCTTTTTTTAAGTGCATTGTATGGATTTCTTAGTACTATCTAAAGGATAGTGCCCCCAAGGCAACGTGTGGATCCCACAAGACAAAATACATATTTTATCATCATGTGGATCTAATGCTACTTTCCTAACTTTGTTTGTTGTAATCACATGGTCTACACTTTGGATTCTTTTTTCCAATCGTAGCTGCTTCTTCAATTCCTTCACACAATCAATATAGTCTTGAAATGAAAGTTTGATTTGTACAGTATTTTTACCAACACCTTTAGCTTTCTTCGTGATGCTGCTCTCAGTTCTAAATGTATACATTTTGGAACGCAAACCGGCAAACTCGAGAATGATGTCACCGTTACACTCGTCTTTCAATTTACCTAGAACTTTTTTGTTACTAGATGGAATTCCAAATCTGTTTGGTTGAGGGTAGGAAGAAGTATCATAATAATCAAGCAAGGACGGATTTTTTACATCTTCATATAGATTGGCTGTTTTAATGTTATAAATAAAACTGTCGATGTCCATGTAAAGTAATGAAATGCTATCGTTGTAGAAAGGATGCATAACATTGTAGTGAAATTGAAACATGTGAAGTTTCGATAAATCTAAAACTGTTGCTCCCACATAAATTGGTTTTCGGAATTTTATCACTTTTATATCTAGATTGAAAAGTGACAGATTCTCGTTGTAAATTTTTCGTGATTTAAATCTAGGATCAGCCACCAACTTACTGCATTTATTTTCAGATGAAACCAATCTCACGTCCACGTGATTTCTCACGTTCTCCATTGTCTTGCCATATACAGCATTATTCATGAATTTGAAAAAATATTTGTCTAAATCGGAAGTGGCAACTGTTCTATGTTGTGTGTTTGTTTCAATATATGGTTTGAGCCACTCGGAATGTTTAAACCTGAGGACTCTTCTAATATCCAATACTTTAACACCCATCGCAATCAAAAACTGAAGACTTTTGTAATGGAGAACATATCTTTCTTTTTTCTCCAAAGTTAATAAAAGCTTGCGTTGATTAGAATTAGGCGGACATTTAAGTTCGGGTGCCGGTGGTAAATCGGAAAAAATATCATGCAAATTGTCTGGAAATTCAATATCCACTTCTGCAAAGAAACCAAATTCACAATCGTCAAAATCAATGATATTTATGGAAGTTGTTTCTATCCATTCGAAACCTCCATAAGGAAGTTTCTGTACCATAGCATATCCATAGAGATTATTAACGTCGATATAAAAAATGTAATTGGATGGTTTATTTGCATCATATTTTTCTTCCATGTGCATGTTGCACCATCCCACCTCGAATCCCTCTCTCGATGAAAAGTAACATGTCTACATCTGTTAATAATTCTAACTTAATTTTTGTTTGCAACAACATTGCAGACCACGCTAAACCCGGGAGGCTGAAGAAATGCGCAGGGTCCAACTTGTAAATAGACATTGACGTTTTCCTGAATGCTTGAAAAACATCCGCAAGTATTGTTACGTCTAATTTCAAGTATGCATTGTGATAATCTCCGAATGTTTTACATTCTAGTTTATCCCACATCAGTTGTGCATGTTCTTTGTCTGTAATTCCTGCTTTTCTCAGTTGACTGAAGAATTTGTTTTGAGGAGGGAGAGTGTCGTCATTAAATTTAGATTCGTTGTTTACGTACTCATACGGATAAATCCCTTTACTTCTAATCAGTTGTATATCTATGTTGGGAAAACTAGCTTTCGTAATTTTGAATTGTTCGTCACAGAGTTTACTTGCTAGTGCGTCCAAACTTGCAGAGAGAAATCTGAACGAGTCAAGAAACCTCATCTCTATGGTTTCATTTGTCCCCGAAATCTTAACTTTCTTACTTATAGAAATATATCGTTCTTCATTTTGAGCAAGAATATCTATTTTTTGTGCGTCATATCCAAGTTTCCGAATTAAGTGATGAAAATCGTAATTCGATCCATTATGAAAAAATATGGGGACAAATTTGGGCCTTTAAATTTTGAGGTTGCAAGCATTACAGATTCCGCTGATGAAACGACCGTCTGTGTGCGAATGGTGAAACACTTTACGATTCTCGTTTGTGAAGTATTGATTGCACACTGGACACTCGACAGTTTCATCAAATATTTTTTGTTCCTCTGGTGTCAACGAATTCATCTGTTTGGATATTTGCAAGAAGCTGCCAATTTTCTCAACCTCCTCTTCCATCTTTTCAAAAAAGTGTTCGATAACATTCGGTCCACGGTATACATATGGTTTATTTATTTCATCTTGTCGTATGACAGTGTAACCAAAACTATTTGGTTCATGAAGCTGGTATGGCGTTGTGGAGGAAATATTTGGATTTGGTTTGCAGGAGGACAGTGGCTTCAGAAATGATTCAAGATCTGCAACGATAATAGCTGGATGTTCAAACAAAGCCTTGTACATTTTGAATTCTTCGACTTCGTTCTTTTTGGGCATCAACATTCGAGCTGGTTTGTATATATTTCATGTTCGACACGTTTTTCAATAGCAATTTGCCGTCCGGTATATATTTGGTGATTGAATTTTCTTCGATCATTAAACGTGGTCAAACACCTTGGACAAACCTCGATGTGATTTGCATACTTCGTTGCTTGACTTCTGATTAGTCGTGATAGTGAACGAATAAGGCAGTAATGGTGAATATTGTTGTTTGAAATTAAAAGAAGATTAATTATATGAGCATTATTATCGTTGATATCATTTATCCTGATGGGATGCACAAGATGTTTTTCTGACGTATAAGAATATACATTAATAGCAATGCGTTTTCCATCAGAATCTCGTGCACGCGACTCGAACTTTGATATGTCTGACAATGCCACGGGGTATTCAATGCTAGACATTACATTTTCAAACTCTGTCTCGTACTGCTTGTAATGATTAACTCGCTCTGGATTATTTTTCCAATGAACAGGATACAGAGCTGCCAAGATGCACCAAAGAAAGCATTTTGAGTCATTATTTTGAATATTTAACACTGCTCTCTTGCTTTGAATGGTCGGTGGTAGAGGAACGTAACTCGATGCATAAAAAGGCATGAATTTGTTCACGTAAACGGTTAATGTATGAGGACTGCCACATAAAGACCATCCCGACCCCATAGCCTCGAAAGTGTCATGTTTCATAATCAACTCATTTGACAGATTAGAGTAAAACTCGTCCAAATTTTCAACATCTGCCCAATAAAGAGCCTGGTTTTTGGTACGATGATAAAAAACTTCTGTTGAACCATCGACTTTCTCATATTCGGAAAATAAATCAACGTATACTTTTATGGAATTATTTTCAAGATTACTTTTCAAAGTATTCAGTACAAAAGTTTTCACTTCACGCAAAAAACTAGGAACGTCACGGCCTGCTTCCGACGTAAATGATAAATCCTGAAGTTGACCATTAAATGCAGACCTAACTGGTTTATATTTATTATTAACTTAATTTGTTTTGGAGCAGAAGCTTCAGCTTCAGAATAATTAATTTTTCTTTTCAATGTTCCTTCTCCGGTTGATGGTTTGCAAATTTTCAAATGTCTACTTAGATTTGGAATGCTAATTTCTTTTCCACATTGAGCACAGGCTTTAGAGGATAACAAACGATTTGCTCCGTTACACCTTGCCTTATGTATCGATAAATTATTCTTTGAAATTAGTTTCCCACAAGTGACACATTCGATCTTATCATTCTTGCGAGTAAAACAGGTAGGTGATTGCATTTTTATATGCTTTAAAATATGAGCAAACAAACGATAGAAATTTCAGATATGTTATTTATATAAAATTTTAAAAAAATATATATAAAATTTTATGGGTTATTACCAACCTGATAAAACTATTCCCTATGAAAAAACTCTATGACCTTACTTGGGGTTTTCCGCCAAATTATATGCTTCTAATCTCCTATACTTTGGTGGAGGCCGTTCAGGTTCTATCCCCCGCGATGTGGGTTCCTGTGCCGATCCAGCAAAGGTGAGAAATAAGCATTGTGCTCTGACTTATATAGATTTATAGAGCCAATAGAAATCTTGCTTACTTAAACCAATCAGAAAACACCACGTATAAATTATTAGCCAATCAAAATCTCCGTTATTTTAGCTATCATATAAAAAATTGCAGAATATCCCAGTTTCAATTCGATCCATTTATCCGAATCGAAGAAACCGACAATTCACATATCCCCATATCATTGTATGCTTGCCCTATTAGCACCTCTTTCGCTGTTGTGCTCAATTAGTTTTCACTAATTGGCGATTTTCTTGAAGAGGTCTAATAGAACAAGATACGGCGGTATGAGAAATATGTAAATTAAAGATATTTTAGCGAATTACGCCGGCATAAGCTAAGTTCGCATTGCTAGAAGGCCTTCGTCGTTGCAAGTCACCTAACCCATTCACTGGCAAAAAGAGTTAAAAATGTTGACGTACTGAAAAAAAAATGACTTGTCCCCCTCAAGCATTCATCGAGTTCCAACATTTGCACAGAGATGGCTCTGTTGTTGTCGCTTATCAAATGAAGGGCCAGGGGGAAAAACGATGAATTTCGATTTTTCGCCCATTTTGAGATCGCAACGGCATCTGATAGTTCAGAAGCTGTACTATAAGAATGAGAACGGCCTTGGTTGGAAAACGATGAGAAGTGCCTGAAAAGCGCATTATTATTTTCGCATATATTAACGTACTTATGGAAAGAAATACTTTGTTTTTTATTTCCTGGCAAATCGCCTCGAATGAACATTCATCGTTTTTCCCCTGGCCCTTCAAATATATATATATATTGGAATATCTCTAAAACAGAGAGAAACAGCCAGAATCTGTTTGCAGATTTGTAATGTACACTCGAAGATATGTAAAAGTATGAATACAACCTATGCTCAGAAATTAAAAATGGCGACCGGAAGTAGGTTTATCTCTTAAACGGTACGAGATATCCAAAATCTGTTTGCGAATTTGTAATGTACACTCGAAGATAAGTAAAAGTATGAATACAACCTATGCTCAGAAATTCAAAATGGCGACCGGAAGTAGGTTTATCTCTTAAACGGTACGAGATAGCCAAAATCTGTTTGCGAATTTGTAATGTACACTCGAAGATAAGTAAAAGTATGAATACAACCTATGCTCGGAAATTCAAAATGGCGACCGGAAGTAGGTTTATCTCTTAAACGGTACGAGTTAGACAAAATCTGTTTGCAGATTTGTAATGTACACTCGAAGATAAGTAAAAGTGTGAATACAACCTATGCTCGGAAATCCAAAATGGCGACCGGAAGTAGGTTTATCTCTTAAACGGTACGAGTTAGTCAAAATCTGTTTGCAGATTTGTAATGTACACTCGAAGATATGTAAAAGTGTGAATACAACCTATGCTCGGAAATCCAAAATGGCGACCGGAAGTAGGTTTATCTCTGAAACGGTACGAGATAGCCAAAATCTGTTTGCGAATTTGTAATGTACACTCGAAGATAAGTAAAAGTATGAATACAACCTATGCTCGGAAATCCAAAATGGCGACCGGAAGTAGGTTTATCTCTGAAACAGTACGAGATAGCCAAAATCCGTTTGCAGATTTGTAATGTACACTCGAAGATAAGTAAAAATATGAATACAACATATGCTCGGAAATTTACAGAGTTCATAGGAATTGTTATTTTATAGAAATATTGTCAGCCATAAGGTTAATTGACCCTCTTCCCCTCAAATCGCATTACATACATGTGGAAGACAGAGGTATGCATATTTCCGTCCGTGGCATTACAAAAAACGAGCCTGCCTCCCAATATTGCTTAAGATTTTTTTTTTGGTTAGCATGCAAAGATCAGTAGGTTAGAAATAAACAGGGGGAGGGGGTAACAAGAGCATCAACACTGCACCACCACTATTGCCAGTTAGCGTACTCACCAACTCTCCACCTTACTGCATACCTATCATCTTAGAAGGCTACAAAATATTACAGCATAGATCGCTGTCAACTCCTACTTGTAGATTAGCCTCGCCTGTGAAATATCATTATGTAAAATTTTTTTTTAAAAAAAAGGGGGGAGCCTGTGAAGCAAATTTCTTGGTGCTAGTCTGTGTTGCCAACTTCTATTTGTAGGTTAGCTTCGCCTGTGAAATATCATGTGGTGAAATTTTTGTGGAGTAATTTGGCAACACTGCGAGCCCCTCCCTCCCTCCAAAAGTAGTAGTGGGGGCATTGAACCTATTGCCACGACATACATCGTGAAAAGGGGGGCGTAGCCGTTTACGCTGAGGGCCCGTAGGCGTTTACGTTGAACCACCTTACCAAAAAGGTCCCAAAATAAGATTGAGCAAAAAATAGGGCTAGAACATCGTCAAATGCTATAAAATCCATAGAAAAATCATCAAAATCATCAAAATATGTCACAACTGAGGTTAAATACTAGGTCCACCTACAAGGGTTGCGTAGAAACAACCATTTTTACACTTTGTAGGTTATTTTAACCCGTAAAAGGCTGTAAAAAAGTGAATAGGTTAAGTTATATCACGTAAGATCATGGCATACCTACAAAGATGAGGCTCCAAAAATGAGATTGGGCAAAAAATAGGGCTAGAACATCGTCGAACGCAATAAAATCCATAAAAAATCATCAAAATATGTCACAACTGAGGTTAAATACTAGGCATACCTACAAGGATGACTTAGAAATAATACCTTTCCACTACTATCGAATCATGAAGAATGGTTCAGATGGACATTGAAATGAATGTGACAATTTATAAGTTGCATGTTAATTATTTTTTCAGTGTTCGAAGTTATTAACGATTATTAAACTTCATGCTCTGCACACGTGCATCTTTTTTTTCCAAATAGAAGAAGGTAAATACTGAAATTATGTTTGAAGTTTGTTATTTGCGAAAGAAATACCATCTTTTTTCCCGCACGCATAGGAGTTTGTGTAACTGAAATTGCTGTGGCTCCTTGCCTTACAAAAAAATGCTGGGAAGTCCGATTATGAGAAATTAGCAAAATTAGGACAATATTTACACATGTCAGTCAAGTTAATCAAGGAAAAAAGTTGACACGTCCTTTCCCATTGCACTAATAATTATTGTTATTAATTAACTTACTCGTGCGAATGTTTATTGTTCTTTCCTAATCACGTTTCTCGTTGTACAGTTTATTGTTAATAATCTTAATCTCTGTTGTTTTGTATGTGATTCTTGTGTTATTTAATAATTATAATTAGACCTATCACTGATAATGTCACGAGAGTGATTAGCTCTTATGTACATATCTTGCCATGGGAATTACGATTGTGTTTTGTCCTTAGTTCGGGTTTGGAGTTTCGAAAAGGGGTTATGCTGAATTGTAAGATGCTGTTATTTCAATGGAATTACGCCTATAAGTATTTTTATCTTGCTAAGAAGCAAAATATACTTCTTGTTCTTAGTCAAAACTAGACATCGATTGTATTTGAACAACCAACGACGAAGATATTACCCATACCTTGAGAGGCATGAAGTGAATTCGAGTCTTCACGTGATCATTTTTTGTGTGTGGTTTAGTGAAATCATGTTTTTTTTAGTTTTTTTACTAAAAGAACGTGTCAAGGTTAAGAACAATGCTATGCTCCAGTATACCATTTTTGGGCAAGTTGGGAATGTCCTTAAGTAAGCATTTTAACTTCATACCAACCTCAAAAATCGAATAGGATTTGTGATAGCGATTTTTTCGTGACATGGTCGAACAGGAAGGTCGACTTGGATGATGACATACATTTTCTCGTGGCGGCTCCCCCAACGAAAGTATCTAGGGGTCATTTAATGACTTGAAAATCCTGAATGGGAACAAGAGTCGAGTAAAACTTTGTATGTTTTTCATCTCCCCTTACCACTGCCAAGTATAAATTTCTCCGTCGCATATTCTTTATTGTCTTCTTTAAAAAAAAAGAGCTTTGAATGGCGCCCTCTATGCATGGCGCCTTAGGCTTTAGCCCGTGTAACCTATCCCTCGCTACGGGCCTGCCGGATTGTAGAATAAAAGGGAATGAAATTAGCGATGAACAATTTGCCTACTAGCCTTATTATCTTTGCCCTTGATGGTACAGTCACAGACTCTTCTGGGATAAACAAACCCTTTTAATGGGATTGTACAGAGTGATCACAAAGTCCCATTACCCCCTATCGCGTGTCCACATCGTCATAGATGGTCGCATTGTATTAATGTGAGATCATGGCAGAGGACAACTCGGAGGTAGTGTGACTATTCGTTATGATTTAGTCCAGAGTATCTGTGTGTACTCCATCGTTTTCATAACAGAGTATGATTCTCCGCCATGTACGATGGCGATCATCATGATCATCATCATCAGCCATGATTTAGATGTAGATCCTGCAACAATAACAAACAACAATTCATTAACATCTATGTAATACATAGGGGGTAATGGGACTTTGTGATCACTCTGTACAATCCAGTTGTACTGAATCCTACAATGTGATCCATCACACTGCTTTCTTGCACAATTCCAACCTACCATCTTGGTTTTTCAAAGATGCCTTGGAAGAAAGGCGAAAAAGAAAGTGAAAGAAAGTAACGCTAACAGCTTCGAAACAACCGTACCGTCCTCAGCTAAAAATCCATCCCCAATAGATAACCTAGGAGCCATAAAATTCCCGGAACCTCATCCTCTAGGCTTATCTATTCGCTGGAAGCTTGCTCAGGCCTAGCGAAGTCATTTGACTGTTGACAGGGGATCGCCATGACATTTTATACGCTCCCACGTCACAGTCACGTCAGCGACTGTAGTGCCATCTCTGATGATGGTGTGGATTTACTCTGTAGGAGGTGAGGCATAAAGGTCTTTTATCCCACGGCTACAAGAGCTGATATAACCCGCACGGCAACAACCAAGCATGCACTGAAAAGGGCTCGTAAGACCCTTTCATGCAGAAGACTGTTCAAAAGCTTCTCAACGCAGATAAAATCACCCAACGTAAACTTCTTTTCTTGTCCCATAGGTGGCAGGCTTGTTCTCTTTGGTGCTATGCTCCAGTATTTCTTCAGGCAGAATGAACAGCAGAAAAAGTTCCTGGTAGAAAAATACTCTGATTTTCATTGTCCTTGTAATCTGTACCCTTCGATCTTGAAGCCCAAGGAAAATTCAAATCCTCTAATGATAAAGTAAAATATTATGTGAAGAATTTGATGAACTATATAAGTATTCACAAGGCCAGTAAGAGTTTCGGAGGTTTATTGAATTATACGGTACCATTGTTTTCTTTGCCATCAAATATATTGAGCATTCAGTTTACATGCTTGTAAAATTCAACTCCATGAGAGGAAAAAAATTCACGTACCTCATTGGAGAGCTTCAATTGTCTATTTTTATTAATAAGCATTATCTGAAAATTAATCTCAAATCTATTACTTATTATAACGAAAAATTCACTGAAAAGTGTTTTTTTTTTCCAATTTTCAAGAACAAGTAACTTAACACAAGATACTTCATAATCAATTACTTGTGTACTTGAAGTTTATTTTTACAACTTTGTGGACAAAATCATGTGCAGATATTTAGTAGATACTTCAAAATGGATATTTTACGGAAATGTGCAAACTTGAAATATATAATTGAATGGGTGAGAGAAAGAAATAACAGACCCCACAGAGTGGAAAATCAACGAAATTGTTCTGGACTTCAAACTACTTTCTTAATTAAAAAAACTTTCTATTGTGAAATTACGTATAATACAAAGCTCTGACAATAATTCTAAAGCAATTGTTTTTAAAAAAATGTTCATAAGTAAATATACAAAGCTATAAAAACATTGTGGAATATTTTCGTTTTGGTTCTCACTTGAACGTAGTAAACAATAAATGCAGTTTTAAAATATTAGTGCCCCAGTTATTAGATGATATAACATTACCATGAATGCAATATAAGTGTTCTGATAAAATGAAATGTTTACATTAACAATTCTCGATAATACATTTTACGTAACACATTTTCTTCAGATAGTGGTGAACCTGCAACATGAACGTAATGAAGTGAAAAAAAGTATTCTCTCTACAGCACTGCAAGTCACTATCAGCATGTTCATTATATGCCGACTGAGTTGATCGTAGGCCATGATAAAATGATGCCATACAACTCTTTGCAGCCGTCTTGTACTTAATGCACAATTTTAGACACGTCATCATTTTTTTAAATTGTTACTGTTTATTGGAACTTTCCAATAGTAAGCAAGTATTAGCAAGCACAATCTCACCGTCTTTGTAGAACTTGAATACTTCTCCTAGTGCAGTCTATGAAGTTGTGTGCTGTCGCATATCCTTTTTTCTTCTTCTTTTTTACATGAGATGTCTGTAGTTGCTAATTTGAAACATTTCTCTGCTATGCAAGCGTAGGCCACCATTGCTTAAATTTGATTATTTGATAATTTTCAACACTTTTGACTTCAAATGTTGGCTGCTTCTTGTCCGTGCTGATAGCTAAAAGGCAAACATTCCAGGAATGTTTTCCTTCTTCCCCTCAATGATATTTCCTACTGACTACTACAACGAGCTGAGATGGAGAATGTTTGCTTTCTCTGTGTCGGTTGATGCAGCTTAGCTTAAGTAAAACAAATGGCTATCTCAGCTCAAAATGACCGAAATGTTGGAATCTTTACCTTCTTTCTCTCACCCATTCAATTTCAAAGTCAATTAAATTGGAAGGATGAGATATTGATATTTGGTTTTTATTTCATCATTTTGATATGCAATGCATTGCCATTAGACTGACCCTTACTGATATTGCAACATTGTAATCTACAATTAATTGTGGCTGTTCAAAAGACGATAGCAACATCATATACGGCTGAGATATGTCCTTATAAAAAAGGTAAACAAAATGATTGATTGATTTGCTTTATTTTACTTCGCTTCTTGTGCCACTTTTGGCTAATTTGCGAAGATGAGGATGAGGGATGATATGATGAAATTGATGAATGGACACTCACAAACATCAATGAGCAGGCCAGGATTCAAACCGGGACTCCTGTCGACGTAGCGCTATGTGCTAACCACTCTTCCACGGGGTCCGGCTATTCTATTTTTAGTACAACCACTAAAATAGTAGTACCGCTCTTATCTCAACAATTTTGTATAACTGCAGGATACTTGGGAAGCAGGATGTAGTCGCATGTTTAACTCAATGATAACTAAAGTCGTAACTCCATAATTATGAGAAGACAGCGATGCAGTCTCTTTTTAACTCAAGAATGACTGCAAACACAAGGGTTTTTGGGAAGCCATGAAGCACAGGATCGCTCGTTCTTATCTCAATAGCAACTTTGTAACTTCCGGATTATGTGGAAGGAGAGATGCAAATATTCATTTCTATGTCAATGATAACATTCTTACTGTGGGTGTTTTTTGGAGGTAGGGGGCAAAATTTAGTTTTTACCTCAATATGACTTTAGTAACAACAGAAACCTTACGGAATTGAAAAATACAGACTCGTTCCTAATTCAACAAGGCGAAGATAGGACCTGTGAGGAGAAGATTAGGAGACAAGAAAGGAACTGTCTCATAGCCCTTGGTAAAGGCACTATCCCAACAGTCACCGAAGTGCCTGGTGAGAACCAAGGAAACACCTGAGTCAAGATGGCCAATATAGCAGTTTACATCTGGAATCTATTCCGCTGCAGGGAAATTGTAAATGCAAGAGCAATACGAGGAAGGCCGACCGCCAAGAATTTTCGTCTCATCCTTGAAGATATCTTTTCCCCTCCTAAGCTGGAGTCCAACTTAAGGGAACGAAGTTCAGAGTCAATTGAGAAGATCCAAACAAATTCGGAGAAGGAGTTAGGAATGGACCCCCCTTCCTTCGCAAAAAAGCTTTTCTGGACTCCTTCCAAAATTTGGAGAAACAACACGAGGAGTGTATTAAGAGTTGCGAGGACTACTTCAAAGTGACAAGTGCGACCAACTCGAACACAAGGAAGAAAAGTTTCAATATTAAAGTTTTGCTGACATCCCATGCTACTATCTGTCAGTTTTCATCCCCTAATTAAAGTTTCATGTTGTATAATCACGGGGCTTGAAACTTGCAACAACCGTCGTCCTACTATTTGAATGAAAAGCATGAAATTGTACACAGAGAAATTATTGATTGATTGGTTTATTTTACTTATCTTTATTGTCACTTTTGGCTAATATCATTCTTGTTAATTCACTACTAAACTTCTGAAAAGATCTCTCACACAGAAAGTTAAAAATGTGCATTAAGCAATTCAATACAACATTCCAATTAAATAAACTGTGTTCTAAATATCAGAATTGACTAATTTTGTTTATTAAAAACTCAAAATATAATTTACTCTTGTTGGGAAGAATGTGTATAAAAACTTTATGCATGTTTGCGAGTTGAGTAATGATACGGACTAGAAATTTGTACTTGGCTACTAGGTTTGGCGTTCCTTCATGGCTATAAGAAGAGAAACCAAAACAGATATATTCTGTGTATAGCTTCATTTTATCGTGCTTCAATGTAAATGAATGTTTCGGACATGTGTCCAGTTTCGAATTAAAAATGTTCTCTGTTCACTGTGTGGTTTTTATCGTGCTCAACTAATATTAACCTGCATTACCATGTCTCTCTCTCGAACATATTAAGTAATATGATATTAATAATATTTACAAAATACATGACGCATTTACCAATTAGTTTGAAGCTACAGATTTTGCTTAAATTAATGTGTTTTCTTCTCTGTATGTACTTGAAGAAAACAACGTTAACGCCCTAGAAAGAATTTCTGTACTATTACGTTTCCTTCGGTAAATAGGATGCTTTTTGAATTGAAGAAATGAAACTGATTAATTTCATCATCACCCATCTTCATAGTCGCTATTAGCCAAAAGTGGCAGAAAAGCAATCATAAATGTAATCAAATCAACATTTGAGTGTTCGGAATATATTATACCTATTTTGCAATGATAATACAGAAATCTTAAATATCTTCCTTACCTTCCAAAATAAATATATGTTACATTAGTGGAGGTCCAATTCCATATTAAGGATATACAAAACTTCGTTCGGGTCTAATATGTTCTCCACATCAGATCCCGTGTTTCTACCTGGTTCTACATCTCTTCTCGTATATGCGTTATCATTCGGCTATTAAACAATTTGGCCATACTTTGTTAGGTGAAAAATTTTGGATTCTAGGGACAGGCATGAGGCAAAAGGAAGATGCTAGGGAAGAGGCGTGAGGGCCGGCCCCAATGGCGGAGTGGTTAGCACATCGCGCTACGATGTCACGGGTGCCGGGTTCGAATCTCGGCCTGTGAATGGATGTTTGTGAATTTCCATTTATCAATTTCATCACATCTTCACTCATCCCCATCTTCGCAAATTAGCCAAAATTGACACAATGTGCACTATACATAGTAAACAATTTAAATATATAAATCGATGCAGTGTAACTAGACTATGATTACGGTATTACAATTAAGCAAGTGTTAATACATTATCTATTATGCACGACTGTGCAATTTTGAACGTATTACTACATTTCAAGAAAGCATTTGGCAAAGCAAGTATTGCAACGCTCTGGGGATACAAACGTTACTTAAAAGGTATCTTACTCGTTAGAACATAACACAACAGAGGTAGATTAAATATGGTTTATTGTATACTGCATTAAACATTGGTCATGTTGCGTCGTACAACAATCTAAGGCCTGACTCTAGCTAAATAAATGACCAGAAAGAAAGGAAGGAACGTCGTCTTACCCACTCAAGGTAGAGAGGAGCGAGGTAGACTGGCAGCGTCTCGGTATCGATGTAGGTGAACTCCCCCCCGGCTGACTGGATTATCAGGACTGCACTCTCGACTCTCTGGACTCTCGGAATCAACTGACCCCTTCCATTCTATATCCTGCCCTTTTTATATTTGTGTATGTCCTTTGTCTCACCCTTAGTTCTCCCTTAGGGACACTTGCACTGAGTGGCTTGTGTACTTAGTTAGTTCTTTCTAGGAATTAAGGATGTGCAGGTGCCTCTGCACCTACGAAGGAAGTGATGGGTACTTTCGTAATCATCTGGTGCATCCTTCCCAGACCAGATGCACCTATGACATCCTGTTGTTTTCAAAGTTCATTCCCAGAATCGCCAGGGCCATAAAGCACTCCTGGGATCGCAAAAGCCACAATGATATCCTGTTTGGTGGTTTTCCTAGTTCACTTGCACCGACCAGGGGAAGTAGTAGATCCTTGACCAAGTTCCAAGAACTGAGGATGAGATAAGTGTACGTATGTGTGTGTGCATGTGTGTGTCTTTTTCTTGTCTTTCCTTAGTTCGAGACAATGCCAGTATTATGTAACTACCAGGTTTCTGTACGTTACAGTATGCAATCTCTGTTTGAGAGTGACATGAACATGTCAGTGGTTTTGCACGGTTTCCAGACGCCCTTATGAGGTTAGTTGTGTTTGCAGTACCCTGGAACCACTATTTGATCGTTACGTGCACCTAAGAGACTGTAGACCACACAGCGGGAACTGAGCAAACGTGGATTCCATCATTCGATGCACGCTTCTCTGCTGCATTGGGCCCAAAACTCCGGTTCCACATCTCTGCACCTTACTAATTTATGTGTTTCTGTTACATTGTGGTTCAAAAGGATTTAAAGCAGCGGTTCTCGGCTCCGGTAGCTCTTCCTACACCCTCGATTTCAGGCACATTTCAAATACTTTCGTGAAAATATTTAGTTCCTCATAACAAAAAGTGTCTGCAAATAGCGCGGAAGTTAATTTGTTAGATCTACGTGCTACGTCCTTGCGTAACGTCAAAAAGGTTTTTCAGAGCTTCTATGATGGCGGATGATGGATTCATGTCACAGGCGCAAGTCTGAAGATTTCGGATCGGATTCATGTCACAGGCGCACATCTGTTTTTTTCTTTATTTTTCTTCATATGATTGACTTGTGCAATGGGAACATTATTGCGATATGTTATTTGTGTGATATATTGGCGGATTGGACATTTCAGACATTGGATTTCATTTATGTGACTTCAGAAATTAGAATTAATTATTTATTTTCGGCAACTGCAGGCCGTAAAGGGGAGGGTTGTATTTTCTAAATGACTTGTGGGATGGGATAATTTCGAACTTCTTATTTTTATGATGGGAAGGGAGTGGAGGATGGTATTCTGTGGAAAAGGACAACAAGGACTTTCAACGTAGGAGTTACTTCATTGTTGGACTTACAAATTTAACTTCGACCCGCAATTCAGTGCCTGACCTTGGTAAAAAGAGGTAAGTTATCTTCTTAGGTTTAATTTTAGCCTTCATTTTTGGTATCTGCATGTGTCAATGCGGAAAACAGTGAGAAATAGTGTTGGGGGCAGGTGACTCCGACCAATTACTAACATGCCTTTAAAAGAGACTCTATAGTTAAAGGCGGGGCCGCGGTAGCGGTAGGAGGCGGTAAGTCAATTACCCCAGGGGCGGAGCCCGGAATAGGTGGGAAATTTGGACACAACAATTTCAAACGACAAAATCTCAACTTTAAACGGCTGTACAGTCGTAAATACTTCTTTCCGAGCTCCATTTTTTTTCACAATTAGGATCACATAATCTTCATAAAGAAAAACAAATTGAAAATTCGAGGGTGTAGAATAGGGTAACCGACCCCGGTTCTCAAACTTTCTTCTCATTATACCCTTTAGGTGTAGCTAAATGTCTATGGTACAGCCACCATAGGCTTTCTCCGAATAGTAGGTTTTGGGGGATTTTTTTTTTTTAATTCCTGATCCTACGTCCCCGGCTAGGAGTATGAGAACTCTTCTGCACCTAGGGCTTGCTGGGTTTATTAATTAATAGTCTCAGTTACTACATTTCATACTTTATTAACCGTAATTGACCTAACTATAAACTAGTAAGCACTCATGACTCAACACGTTTAAAGAACACTTCCATTAAGAATCTTATAATGCACATACCTTGTAAAGTCGTATCCTTCATTTAAATTCCAGCTGCTATTTGCAGCAGATTAGATAACATTATATAATCACAAGATTACTCACCAAATTGTCTTGGAAAGACACAAATTTAAACTTACAATAATGTTTTCTTTCATTCTTTTGATAACTTCCCAGAAAGAAAAAAAAATCTCTATATTTTCCCATCGTTACCAACTCGCTTATTTTTGCGGAGTTGCCAACCTCATACCTAAAGGTGTGAAAACTAGATATCTTCTATGACGTACAGGCCCTCCTATACGTGTGCTACGCATACAGATAATATTGATTCAAACGAACCTGTACATAAATAAAAAACTTTAATTTTCACATATTCTTTCCAGAGTTATTGAAAAAAAATAGGAACAAAGTAAGTTAGTAAACAAACTGCCAAGTACAGTCTGACACAGTTTCTTGATGTCTGGTTGTGCACTTGAAACCTTCAAGCGAAGATTCGGTACTGATCCCAGACGTACTCGTGACGTTTTTACACTTTAACAAATGTTTGTGAGTTTTTTAGTTTGAAGAATGAAATGGGTAGATTTCGAACGAGTATTTTATTTGGAAACATATCAAACGAAGGGTGTCAGTGAGGAAAACAGCCTTATTTTCCTGTTGAGTGTTAAAGATATGAAGTCTGCTCTACACACCTGTAGCTAAAAGGTTGTCGTGTGGGAATTCTCGACATTTCTCATCCGAGCTGATCGCTTACCCACTTCAAGTAATTCCTGTACCCCTGGAAGTACGCATACCACAGTTTGAGAACCAATGATTTAGAGCGTTTTCGAGGGCGTGTGGTTGCGGTTGTGTTGACAATGTTGAATACGACTGAAGATTTTACCAGTGTTGTTGGCAAGAAGAAATTTTCCAAGTCACACATATTCATGTACAAAGGTGACATCAATTAGAACAAAGCTTCTCAGTCGCCGGTCACTGGTGTCAATTATACTGGCCCGAGAAAGGTTCTGCTAAAAGTTGTTGACAAATAACATAATCTTAATTTCATATATGTGTTGTGAGATTTTTTTTATTTTCAAGTCCACTTCATACACAAAGAGACTAGTGAAGACTGTACCTAGAATTTAAAGTGGGATCCAAAATACTAAGTGCCTCCACAGGGTTTCGAACCCGGGATTACTCAATTACAAGAAGAAGGTGTTACCGCTTCTCCAACCATATTTTTATATTTCTCGGTACATCTTCTCTACTGTTACTATCAACTTTGATATTGTTGGGTATAAATTATTTGACATTTCCACGTCAACAATGTGCCATATTTCAAATGTTCTTAATATATTAGAATTTTCCCTCCGTTTACCTGGAACAAATGTCCCGCGGAACTAGTGTTATCGTACATGAATGGTTTGTGAACAAGTGACAAGAACGGTCTTTCAGTACAATCTTTGAAAGCTACGGGCCTCCTCGATGGCGCAGTGGTAGAGTCGTCGCCTTGTAATCAAGGGGTAACGTGTTCAATACCCGGTGGAGGCACATATGGTTCGGATCCCACCTTAAACTGTAGGTCCAGTCCCAATTAGCCTTACTGTGCATAAAGTAAACTTAAAACAGCAACTGTACGCAACTGAACTCTTTGAAAGCTTTGTTGAGTAATAATGTGGTCTTAATCACACGTGTGTAAACATTTGCAAGAAGCTACTTTAAAGAAGGATGTAATAGGCAAAATATAAATGCACGCATTCCATTTCGAAAGGACTGATTGGTAGGAGTGCTGTACATATCACACTATTATGTAAGATATTTACGCAGTATATTTATTTATGTATATAATTAGTTTTCAAACATAAGAACTAGGGTTGCTGGAAAAGTTTCTGCAAACTACCACCAACGGTGGCGCTAGTGTTCCGCTATTATAAAAATCTGAAAAATAGACCTTTTTCTATGTTTAAATTATCTTTGATTGTTTGTTTAAGACTATTCGTTTACTTTTCACATCAGTTTGAAGTAGTAGTTTTGTGTGAGAAATGGAAATTTCTAGTGAACACTTTTATGATTTTTTATGATTTCCATTGTAGTTTAACATCGAAACAATGCATCGAGCGACTTCGTTTGGCATTTGGGGGATGAAGCACCATCCACACAGTGTACAATTGGTTTTCCGAATTCCATCGTGGTCGCACATTTATCAGCAATGAATTTCGTGAAGGTCGTCCATACACGTCTGTTGTTGCCAGTAATGTTGATGCTGTGCGTGAAATGATTGACAGAGATATTTTTTCATATTGATTGCAGAAACTTTTCCAGCAGCCCTCGTATTTGTGACAAAATAGTATTTTGCGGTCCCGTTAGCCGCCGTGGTCTAGCCGGTAGGGTGTCGGGAGACCAGAGTTCGATTCCTGGTGTGCATTGATCTAAGGTCAGAATTTTTCTGGACTAGTCCCCGCATAAAGCGGCCCTGGGGCTCACCCGGCCTCAAATCAATGGGTACGGGATGGTAAAGGCAGCCGGAACGTGATGCTGATCACATCCCCTCCAAAATTTACCAAGAACTAGAAATGTGCATTCATGGCAGGGTTGTATACGCACGGGGTACTTTATCTCACCGTGAACAAGCACATAAGTGCACCGTAGGATGACATCATCCCCCAGAAAGAAAAAGTTCATTTCTCAAACATCCATTTCTCTGTAAGCACGCAGCCCCAGAACAACGGCATTGAACTGTCCCGGTGACTGAAATCAGACACCACGTTGGTCCCCAATTAGCGCATCCGTATCCAATATCGCCTACGAACAATACTCATTTTGAATCAGTATGCAGCTCATGCATTTTCGGTGCATCAAATAGTGCAAGCATGCGTGGAATTTTGCCTTCTACTCTGACACACTCTGAACCGGAAGCAACCGGGATTCATTCATCCTGCCATCATATCCTTATGTGACTTTCAATGTGCACCTGCGGAAAATTAAAGCAACAATGGCGAATAGTACAGTGCTTCAGCATGGCTGAAACCACGATAATGTAGTTTACTTCAATAACACATAGAGGACTCTGCTTTAAATTCTGCTCCACAACAGCATGATCCATTCCTGCAGATGCCAGAACATGATAGAGCTTGAAATGTAGAACAGAAAATTAGAATCCTAAAAAAGTTAATATCCAGGTAAAATAAAATTGCAGCCGCGTTTATAGTGCTAGATTCTCTATAGTTACTATTCCCTTATTAAAAATATATTTCCAGCGTTTAATCCTTTCTGTAACTGAAAGAGGTAATAGGAGATAAAATGATCGTACAAGTGCATAGTTAGATATCTGTTAGTTCATTGAACTATCCAGTTAAACTATTGCCTATTTTGGGGGGAGCAGAAAAAGGTTTATAGTATCCTTGCCTTGACTCATCTCATCCAACAGGTCGTTAGGTGCCAGGGCTTGTTCCGATTTGATAGCTTCCTGGAGATGAGGCCTGCTCGTAAAAGGTAATATTAAACCAAGATATAGACCAAGAATTGTATACTCAACTATGGAGTGTAGGTACTTCCCAGTGGCGTATGCTGGGTTCAAAACCTGAGCTATCTTCATATCATAATGTTCAAATGGGAAGCTCCCTTTCGTTAATTTCTTGGATTTTTGAAGTGATGTGACATTGTGAATAAAAAACACGTACCTTACAATATACAAATAATTATATAAATGTCATAATAAACGAACAGTTAGGAAAGGATTTCAGGTATTTGATGGTTATTTATAAAATATAGAGGCCCGCGTTGTGAAATATTTATGTAGGCCTACGTGCGAGAATAAAATACATAATAAATTTCTTATGTTGAATGCTTCATTTCAACAGGAACTCCATTATTCTCTTACAGACCTCTAAAATGGTTATTAGTGCAACGTACTACTACGCCAGGGGTTCCGGGTTCAAGTCCAGGCTTGGGCATGATTATTCTTTGTGAATGTCCCATCATCAATTTCATCGCATCGTCAGCCATCCTCGTCATCGCGATTAGCTAAAGTGGCAGAAAAGAAAGGCTGAATACACAAAACTAAATCAAATCCATTTTGCTCTTCTATGGGAGGCCACAGGCCTGCATATCTTCAGGATTTCAAGCTTATCCTCATACAAAAGCCGAGTAACTTCTTTCGTCAATAGTTCGTTAATTATATCACTCATATTCATTCACTACACTACGCAGCACAGATCATTCAAAACGTATATGTCACTCACTCAATACACTAAATTAAATCCGCTCAGTAAGGTACGTAATTCTCTTAAACTTCCTTCAGTGCGGTGAGCCACTCTTGCCCAGTCATAAATAAAGCAGCCGAGGGCTTCAAAACTTTGTCACCATTGTAAAGCATGGTTGGATGAAGCTCAACGCGACCTCTCGCTTCTGCATGTGCTCAATGGGACAGTGTTGGATTAGAGGGGGGGGGGAAATCCCTGTCACTTTGCCACCCTTTTCTCATTCCTATAATTGTAGTTCAGTTTGAAAATCTCCCTTTCCTGGGAAAAATCTCATGCCGGTTAGCGAATTGGCATCGCTGCAAGGTTTTATCTCCGTCGTAAAATGAAGACTTCCCTGTCCAGCGCTTGGGCTTAGAAGCCACCACAAATACGTCACCGAATCGCCTCCAGGCGCTGGTCGGGGAAGAGTCAAGCCTGGCGATAGCTTAAAGAAAAGGAGTCCATGTAGTATTGTTTTCTCCCGCGGTCGTTATCTAAGAGTGAAGCATCAGTCACATTTGCTAGTTGATTCCTTTCTGTTTTTAATCTGGGCTTCAGAGATAGGCTAGAATATACGTGCCTGGTACTTCCCATTTTGTGGGGAGCAGGGAAGGTTTGAGTTATCTCCCTGCTTTCATTCCCACCCAACAGGTGTCCCCGTACTCGTTCTGGTGCGGAGCACATCCAGCTTCAACGAACGCTAAAACTAGACCTCCTAACCTAACAATTCCTGACCTACAATTCCGCTTAGCTAAGTTGTTACTGCCCTGGCAGTTCACCCTGAAAACTGCTTGTACAAGCCGCATCTTTCGTTGTCTTGTTCCACTCTCATAAGCAGACATCGCGCTGCGACGCCAAGAGTCCCGGGTTCGAATCCCGCTCGGGCTTGGTTGTTTGTGAATGTCCATTCATCAATTTCATTATTTCATCACTCATCCCCATCTTAGCAAATTAGCCAAGAGGCACAAACCGCGAAGTAAAACAAACTAAATCAATCAATCAATCAATCAATCTCATAAGCAGCATCAACACCTTTTATTTTATAACATTTTAATGTTGTGTTTCCGGACAGGTTCCTGATTTCAAATTGATACTTAGGTCAGTCTCCATCCAGCCTGCCAGTTTGATCCAAGGTCACAGAAACAGCCTCTCTCTCTCACTCTCTCTCTCTGTCTCCCCTGTGTGTGTGTTTATGGTTTATGCATATATATATATATATATATATATATATATATATATATATATATATATATATATGTTTGACAAGGTTTCTAAAAATGTACGAGGGATGTCACTTAGGGATGAAGCTGTAAAACAATATCCAACTGGGTCTTACAGGTTGTGGATAGCCCTCCTTGACTCGATGAAGAGGTAAGGAGAAAGACACACTCACCTAAACGGGCAGCGAGCCCTCTGGCGTCTCGGACTCTGGTGACGACCCCAGCACCAGCGAGGCAGTTACCCCGGGTAGCAGGGGTAGGGGGTCATCACCTGAACGGTGGAGCGCGTCTACCGCGCGACCACGATAACGTTAGAACATTCCTGATGTTTCCCAAAAGAAGTCCGGGATACTTATTCGACACGCCACCTGCCGTGTTTCTGATAAGTTTGCAAGCTACCGCGCCACTCTTTCCTTTTTCGATCAGCAAGAGCGATCCTGTAGTAGCAAGCTGGATTCTGTCTAGCCAGAAGAATTTTGTTATTGTCGCTGCCTTGATCGGGTGAGTGTGCTCGAGTTAAAGTTGGTCTTTGCTCGTTCGCCTTCCTATGACATTATATACGGTAATTATAATATATACGTATATACTGTATATATACATATACAGGGTGTCTCATAAGTAACAGCTCAAACTGACACAGATAATTGCGAGATAATTGCGAATGTGTGGTTACAATCCACCACTGACTTCATTGTTTGTAAACGTCGTCCTAGTTGGTACAATGCTCTCGAACACCCCCGGTTCATTTCGGAATTGGTCACAAGCATGCACAATTAATTCTCTGTACTAATTGTATCCATCCTGTTTGATTACAACGCGACCTCTCGGAAATGTTCTGTTTTGTAAACAAAGAGCAAATCTCGGAATGCGAAAGGAGTAAAGCACTCCGTGTTTACAAAATGCAATCAGAGACGGCTTCTAACGACACATTCGCAATTAACTCGAAAACGGTTCGTTTGCGGACCCATGCTTGCTGAGACTTTTTTGCTTCTATTATCGTGTACTTTTACCTGTGTCAGTTTGCGCTATTACTTTTCAGACACCCTGCATATATATGTATATGTATGTAGTATGCATGTATTTATTGAAGTTGGGTGTATTTGATTCCGTGAAGAGGATATGAATAGATGTAATTACTGAAGTAAAGGACATCCATAGAGGGAATGAAACCAAGTCCTCCCTGGTGTGCTGAGCGTTGTACGAACGTGTGATGAATTGCGAAGTGCATATGGTATGAAGATTACCTTTTGGCGCATCCAAACACGTTTGTTTGCATTTCAATCCCCCTTCTATATTGTCTGTCGCGTTGGGGATGGAATCCTTTGCAGTGTCCTCCTGTTCCTCTATTATTCATGGCCTCCTGCCTTTTCTTTCTACCTTCCATCCAGGCAAGCAGGACCGATCGCCAATAAGTAATTTTGTCTCTGCGGATTGTGCATTGGGAGAGCTTTACCGGTGCGGGACTAAAATTAACAATGATCTGTTGGGTCATTAGTGCCGGTTACATTGTTCCTCAGCTAGGGACAACAATGGACGCGGATATGGATAGCTGAAGTGCCGGTCGGCGGACCCTTCCGCGGTGATATATGGTCGATTCTGACAGCTTTGGAACGAGTTGCTGCGAAATGATGGAAATGTCGATGAGAGGATGACATCGACAACTTAATGATCCTGGCTAGGTTTTTCTCTTTTGAAGTTTTAACGGCGAATCTCTACATGTTTTTAATACTGGAGAGAGTTGGTACTGGGGAGACGGGTTATATGGAGTAAATACTAAACAAAACTCCTCCTTCATTAAATTAGTCGCAAACAGGAGATGTACTATGTAGATTTTTCATGTGAAAATGATGGCTCGACCGTTGGAGGAGCACTTCTAGAGACGAATCCACACAGGTAAAACAGAGACAGAGGAAAAACAGGCAAGGCTCGGCGGGCCTTGTAGCTCAGTGGTAGAGAATAGGCACGGTATGCCAGTGACCCGGGTTCGAGTCCTGATCGAGCCTGCATTCTTCTCTGAAATTTCTACGTAAAACTCTTCCTGTGTGTGAATTAAAAGCGAGTGGTAGGCCTCCTTCCTTCCTATTATAACCAAGCAGTGAGCGAATTAAAGGGGAATGCCGGGGATCGCCCCACAATATTTCCGGCAAAATAATTTTATTTTCATCCCTACCATGGACTATTTTATCCCCCTTCAAAGAAAATTTATTAATCATGGAACAAACGTCAGAGAAAAAACTCCGGAAATAGTTATTTTAATATTTAAAACTTTTTCATCCTACTTCTCGTCTAAAGATCTACTTCTTAACTAGCATATTGTTTACTTATATGTCTTTTCAGTTCTTACGGCGGGCGCTCCAGAAGCTGGCAAGGGAAGTGGAGAAGCGACCAATTCAGCGCGATAAAAAACGCAGCAGCCTGTAGAACGAGGTTCACGTAGTACTTATTTCCGCCACGTCGTATCTATCGGCGCCACCGCTGTTGTCTGGTTGGTCTGCGGCTAATTCCCGCACCCCACTTTCCCTTGTCAACTTCTAGAGCGCCCGCCGCAAGAAATGAAAAATACCTATAGTTAGTGTCATCGGGTGCAGAGATTTTACAAAAAACAAAATAATAAACATGAAGGTAGGATAGATAGACATTAAATTTGAAATGGTGAGTAATAGAAATTTATCCAAGTTTTCTCAGTGCTACTATTTCAATAGAATTCTTTTAGTGTGCGATTGGATTGTTTGAACGCAAATCTTCTGTTTCTAAATAACCTGTAAAATCTATCACAAGATTTAATGTTAGAACTACTCTTTTAAGGTGCTTAGTACCGCAATGCAGTAGTTTAGTATACTGACTGAACCATATAACTGTTTGCATACTTCCCCCAAAAAACTATGCTTTCCCCGGAAATAAAATAAAAAATCGGGAATCTCTCCAAAGCAAAATCCTTAATTCGCACAGTGGAACCAAGTATCTTCTGCTGATTGATTGATTGATTTGTATATTATAGACACTTCAGCACATCAGCTATATTTGCCCGTCACACAACACACGCATATGCCCCTTAACCTACGTACAGAATACGAAGACAAACCTCGAACAAGAAAATAAAATAACTTTTGACGTTCCTTTTGGGTGTTCGCCACTGGATTATTACGTCACGGTAGCTACCCAATCTCCTTGTGCGGCGGAGTTATGAGACTCTCCTTAATGTTATGCTACAAGGAGCATTCTCAAGACGTACAATTGGAAATAGAAATAGTAATCTGTGGAAATAGCTTCTTGCCATTTTACAAGTTTCATAGAACCTTTTACCTTCTGCAAAATAACACAGCTATACTCACAAATACAACCACTTTTCAATAAGCTGCGGCTTTTCTTTTATAACAGTGTTTTTTTTTTCACAAAATTCACATAATCGAACCCAAAACAACTTACTTTCTGTCCACCACGCACTGTTGTCCTGGCAACGGAATCAATAAAAGATTGGACAGTTCTATAAATGTTTATAAACCGGAAATGACTTCCGCTTCTGATGACACTTTTAATTACACGTAAGTCCAGAAACTATAAATTTGATAACACAAACCACAATATTACAGAAAAAAGAACATATTTCTGTGCATGGGCGAACTTTGAGCTTTTGCTTTGGGAGGGCCAGACTCTGGGAGAAGCATATGATATTATAAAGTAGAGGATATTCAATAAATGTTTAGTCTTTTTTAAGTTGGGGGGCCGGGCCCGCCTGGCCCCTCCAGAACAAGGCGTATCTAACTTCATAAAAAACTTCATTATTCAATTCTTAAAACCAATTCATCCATTCATTGCTTAATAATAACTACAATTTGCAGTGAGCTTAAACGAAACCGTGACGTGGAAAGTGTTAACATTTTAAATTGTTAATAACTCAGAACCTACAATTGGTACCTTATACAGAATTACATATAATTTAAATAGCAATTAAACTACTTTCACTTCATCTCTCGTTTTGAATTGAATCAGTTTGTCATTTACTACAAATCCAGTGCACTAAATTATTCCACCTGTTATAAATAATGCAGCTAAAATTTCTAAATTTTCGACATTTGATGTAGTCACTAAATTTCCAACTAGAATACTTTGTCCTCCTTAAATACTATTTGTTTATCAACGTTTTTGAGTAACAAATTGCAAACGAAGTGTCATAATATTTTTATGAATTTAGTTCCCTAAGTACAGAAATTGTAATATAAACGATTATTTTTTAAAAAAAATTCGAAGTAGGAAGATTCTACGTTACACCAAAAAATCACACTTCCAAAGTACTATTAAATTACGTAAAAATGTAATATATTCTAACTTCGTGAGCTCATTATGTCTACATAAATTATAAAACATTCTCATGCCAAAGTACACGTGACGTCCCAAACGCGAAATACAAACAGTAATATTACATGATTTGTAATTAAAGCTCGAACACACTGACCAAAAATGTATATTTACATTTTTGAAAAATTTAGGAAGAATACAGAATGACGTGCTCTGGGCATGAGCTTTGAATGGTAAGCATTCTTGACTATGATGAGGAAGCTTAGTACATGAAAATCTCTAACCTAAAAAAGTCAAATAGAGTCTGATCTGGAGACCTACCTGGCTGCCTCAATATCGCAGAAACATGCGAGACAAACTTGTGCAATGTGTGAACAAGCATTATCTTGTTGCAAAATAGCTATTTTAAAACTTACGATGAAAGGGGATTTGGTGAAGTTGTGATATTTTCTTTCTCTTGCTTGTTAGGCCATGATTAAGTACAAAAGTAACCAAGATCTATTCCCAAATCTTAGATATCTCAAAGAACAAAACTTCGCCTACAAGTATTTATCACTGAACATCTAAGAATGTTAACTTAACAAATTACCAAATAATTAAGATTAAAGAGGATTCAAACAGGATGGTGGTTTACACGATAATATCTCTTTAAACACTGCTCTTACATTGTGCCACGTCTTATTAACCTATAACTAACCCTTTCTTTTATTCCTAGGCTCCTTACGTGAACGTATTTAGAAAAAGTTCCAAGTAAATAATGAATGCTTCGTTTATATTTATGGGATTACAAGCAAAATACTGCAACAAATATTCAATTAAATATTGAATATTAAAATGGAGTAAGTATAGAGTATTATACAACATTTAACTGGTCCAGCAACAACATACATTACCCCTGTACCATCCAATCAAAAATATCAGTCCAAGTCAACAATTGTTGCAAACACCTTATGTAAAAGATATAAACTATCAACAATCCAAATAATAATTCAGATTTAAACAGACACTTTTAAATTATAAAAACTGGTATAAAACATTTCACCAGAATTTCAGGAATTTTTCGTAAAATAATGAAAAGTATCTAGTCAATCCATCAAAGATCAATACACTCTCAAATTATACAGGTTGTTGCTGTACAATGTAAAAAGCTTAAAAACTACGTGCTACTAAATTTCGTATGTGTTGTACGACAACGCTTAGGTGTTTTACATCTTTTGGGAAATAAAAAAATAATGGAAACAAGAAATGAAAGATCCACCGCAAAGTTTATAATGTTGTGTATAATTCTGAAAGTCACGACTTACAATATGTTAACGCATCATTACATGCAGTAGTTAATAGTTTTATGCATCCAAATTTTCTAGCTATTGAACAGCTCGCAGAGATCATAACCGACCCTAAAATCTTTCCTAAGTGCAACACCGTTATAGTTATCATACAATGACCTGCACCATTCGATTCCTCGTTGAAAGAGGGTGTATTTTGATATTGCACATTACCATGTTGCCATTTGAAATAACAAAGTTGGATCCAATATGGATGGCGGTCGACGACTGCAACCACGTCATAACGTTTCTCCCTCCCCCAACATTGATACCATTTGACTTTAGATCAAATCCGTACGCAGTTTATAAAATAATTAGCCCGGTCCTGACTTTTGACCACACCCTGTAGTTTATTAATATATCCAATAAATTGGCACATATTTCATGTAATAGTTACTTGAATTCTTCTTTCTTATTTTTCCTATTTGCTGTCCTCAGTTAATTGCTTCAAATTTTATGCAATTATAGCATATAGGAGGAGCATCAGTTTTCATCAGTTATTGCCAAATCGGCTATATTCGTTAAAAGAATGTATTGCTCATTTCATTCAACACGAGTCCATTCGGTGGCGCCACTAGAGTCAACAAATTGAAACATGAAAACTCTAAGAAAAATACACGATAGTTCTTAAAAATCTATATTGCCGAGGACAAGCAATCCTCTCTTGTGAATATGTATAGGATTAAAAATGATGATATTCGTTGATAATTATTTCGCCAGAAATGTTATAAAATAATTATACTTTCAGAGTTACTGATACATGCATCTTTAATTATTAACTGTTTTGGGGGTGGGTTTGGATATGCCAAGCTTTAATTGTGCAATATATCGTAGCAAATATTATGATTATAGTTGTGTTTAAAGAAATGTAATAGTGACTTAACCAGACCATTCAAATATATAAACACACAAGATCTTTTTTACACAAGATTACTATTCTTTGCACACACATAGAGAATCTGAATATGCCAGTGCGCATGGAATTTCATGCATTTTTTCTCCCATAAGAAACTGTTCACTGAATTCCATAGTTTATCCATGACTGCATTCCTGTTACTGGGTCTTTCACGGATGATGCTGCAGCTCAAATTCCTCTCTTCCCGTCCTTTCACCAACGAAATCGCATCTTCCTGCAACTTCCTTATGCAGTCCGTGTTAAATGACCCGTGAAAGTAGATGAGAAATACGTTCGCATTTCTCAAACCCGACGAAGACGCCGGCATGAAGATCAGGCACATTTCTTTTCCGCTCTGGCCATGTAGCAAGCCGTTCAACTTTTGTTCAATACACGTAGTAAAACGAATCTCTCTCGTTTCGGAAAATGATGGCACTGTCGGTGTCTCGATGTCGTCTGCTGTTCGCTTAGTTGCAGATATTTCCATGCGAGTCACGTGAACATAAAAGGAGCCTCATGAAGGTACGTTCGCGTTGAAAGTGATAGCAAGTCGTCAAATGCAGAGCGGAATCCTCCGTTTGCATCCTGATTGGTAGATAACCCAAATTACACCCATGCATACCGGATTGCATATAATGTAAGGATATAACTTCGTTCTATAACTTCGTTCTAACTTCGATATTTCCTTCGTTTTCCAAAGACTTATAGTATGAGAGTTTCCATGAATTTACTGAAACCATTTATTTGCTTTATATCTATGTTATTGAAGGATAGATTAGTCAGTTACGTGTTTGGTTAATTCAATTAGCGTTAGTCGAACCGTGACAAGGAAATAAGGGGACTATGAAAATAAATAGTAATGATATTGGATGTAGCTACGCCCTACCAAAAAATATGTCAGAACACATCGATGGAATAGAATCAAAATATTGTTCTGGCGTTTTCATTAATATGGCACCTAATGTAAACTACACGTACAGTCAACGACAAAGATAAAGGTAGTCAAATTGTCCATTGCTATTTTAGTTACTTTTTTTATTCTCCATCCTGTGTGGTTTTAAGGAATGAAACTATGTTGGTTCGAAGCAGGCATTGTTTTCTGCTAATTGACGTCATCATTTCAATACATTGTCATCACATTGTGTAATACAGACCGAATTAAAATGGTGGAGGACAATTCGCCTACTGTTTCTTTGGCCGTTGGGTGTACGTGTATGTGTGAATATTAATTTGTAGTTTGTGCGTACAATAACGTGGCCCGGAGTTCCGTAACGACATGGATATGACCGTAGACAGAGAGAAAAAAATGCTTCAAATAACCAAAAAATAATTTCTCATAAAAGAAAAAATACTTAAAAAGGTCACACACATACGATTGTATACGAGAACCAAATTATTTTAGTAACCGTGGACATTTGTTCAGTTGCAAAATAAATTACACAACTTAATAAATTTAGTAAAAGCTACCATTCTTTTTTGTTTATGGTTATGAAAATCTTAACGAAAAAAATTCGTAATTCAAACAAATCCGTTTCATTTTATGTGTAGTGGCGGAGGTGGTATTCTTTTCGATTTTTAGCAATTGGTAATATTTTATCAAATTTTCGTGATTCGACATTTTTTGTTTAGAATAAACCGGGCAAAAGAAGGGAACTTTTTGACGTGCAAACTTCGGTTTCAAAACATTAAAATTTCATATAAAGTTTACTTTCAGAAGATAAACGTAAGTATAAAATAGGAACTGTGCTGAAATATCTGTTATTGTATGGTGTTTTTTTTCATACCCTATGAAACTAGCCATTGAAAATTACCGGTCTATCTGACATTTGCCAGGATTGCTGGATTGCCAATCCAGCGCTGTGAGAACGTATTTGTAATTCGGAACTGCGCGTGCCAAATATTTACTTACTTAAGCTTGTTGGGAATATCTGCAACGAAGCACAATCGTAAGTACTGGGATGAATGTTTTTAATTTATTTATTAAACTTCATACTATAGATGAATGCCCGTCCATAGTGTTGAACACAAAATAATAAATGACTGAAATATATGGAAACTTAGAGAGATGTCCACTGTGTACCTAAATTTTCTTACACTTTGAATGATTTACACATTCTTCGGATTAGAGCTGCATCTGTAGTAACACAGTTAATACTAAAACATTAACATTGGCATCTGTAGAGTTCTTTTCATCGGGAATCGAATTCGAAACCCTTTATTGCACGGCAATGATGTCAACTATTGTAACCCTCATCAAAAATTATTTATACGACAAATATTTCCAGCTTATTGTACTAAATTCCCCAAGCCAATGGCGTTATTTGGGGCCAGGGCGCCTGCAAATAGGTTTTTCATTGGGTGACGCACGCGAATATGGGGATGAATGATGATATGATGAAGGAACAGTCACAGAGAACGCCCGTGCCCAGGCGGGGATTCGAACCCCGTACCTATGTGCTAACCATTCCACCACGGAGGTAGGCTAAGTAAGTCCTTAAATTTTTTTTAAGACACAGTATTTCCGAATAATCCCGACTGTCAAGAACATGATGGGACAAAGGGAATGATCCCTGCTTTAGACACAATTCCAACGTAGTATCCCAGGATTAGTTGTAGAGCAGGAAGGAAGGTGTTTAAATTACAATATCCAGCCTCTACGTGCTTAGTTTCCATAGCTGCATAAACATGAGGACAAGACCCCTCGGCCAAACGGGTGTTTCAGTTCGATTGCGAGGGCTACATGTCCAGCAGGTGTACATGACGAGCAATAGCTTGTCCATTATCAGCTGGACATCCCACCCCGCTGGGCCTTCACACATGTGACACATCATAAATCGTGATTAACAGGCCAGTCCTACGTATTAACAGATAGTGTAGTCTTTTCCCATATAGCCTCTCCTTCTCATGAGATCCTGTTACGAATTAATTGTTCATTAATTTCATTACTTTAATTCGTGGTTTCTTCCCAAAGAGCATGTTTTCCTACGTAACCTTCTGTGTTCCAATTTTGCGCCATGTGCTTCATGACGGAGTTGCAATTGCTTAATTCAATTGCATCTATCAGTTCATATCTTCTGCTTTCACATAGTTCTTCTCCCTTTAGTCATTACGTCTAGTATCTTCAAAAGGAAGTTCAGTCTTAGCCAGTGTCACAGAAAAAATGGGTGTATGTGTGTGTATGGGTGTGTATATTTGTTTGTTCCTGCATAACTCTCGAACGCCCGGAGCAATTTCAACCAAACTTGGTACGCGTATCACTTGCAACCTGCAAAGAAATACAATGATGGTAAGACACCCCTGGCACCCCTAGGGGTGGGGTGTAAAGATAATCGAGAAACACCGATATTAAATTCCGCACAAACAGACATCCGTGACTTTATGCAATCCGCACAACGATAGTGTTTCTCGGGTTGTCTAACATTCAGGCTGTGTTGCGAATGGAATCCATAGTTTTCGTGACACTCCCAATGCGGTTCAACTTAATCCCCTATCGGCATGGGAGGGGGGGGGTGAGGGGGTGAAAAATAAAATGCAACAAATGACCTAGATTAGTGTCGAATCCATAGTTTTTGGAGTCGCTAAGCTAATTGGTGACATTCACGATCACTTTTAAAGTTAGTTACATTTTACACTATAGTTAGAATTCATTATTTTCCTGTCTAATACAAGATTGGGATATATATAAATAACTGGGCAACGCCGTATAATAAGCTTGTTCAAGTATAATTCCTGGTTTTCAAGCCGAACTTTCCAAAAATGCAATGGTCCAAGCAGACATTTTTTCCCTATTTCAACCTTACATATTACCGCCTCTCAGCACCCACACGCACACACACAAATATATTAACAATATAGAGGGTCTGTGAGATTCCAGTGTATTCAAAACTTCTAATTCAATTAAAGAACATACTTACTATCCCAAATATTTAATTTAGGACGCGGTGATTACATTTGCTACTTAATATACTCAGATTCGAATACATTTACAAACAAAAGTTACAAATATTGCCGGACATAGTCTACTAATGTACGAAATTTAATAATTGTGAAAGAATTTCCAACTCAAATTTACCTATCAACTTCCAGATATACAGCGTGTCCATAAATATACTGTCATACTTTAAAGTGGTATTACGTCGCTTTGGATAATCGTATTTAAATGCAATTGGTGACATTTGATAGAAAATCTCAAATATTTTATTTTACAACTCATAGACATTGAATGTGTCCCCCACGAGTGGCCTTGCAGACATCAAGGAGATATTACCATTCATGCCACACACGCTCCAACATATCCACAGGGATGGACTGGATTGCAGAAGTGATGCGAATTTGCAGTTCTTGCAGGTTTTGAGGCAATGGGGGTACATATTTTATGTAACCCCATAAGAAAATTCACAGACCTTCGAGTCAGGTGACCTCGGCGACCAATTGTAGAAGACATTATCATCATTTCCGGCACGTCCAATCCATCTTCCTGGAAGCCGCTCAATCAGATGTTTTCGAACATGTAAATGTCAGTGAGGAGGTGCTCCTCTTGTTGAAAAATAAATTCATTGCCTTCATTTTCTTCCAATTGTGGAAATAACCATTCAGTGAACATGTCAAGATAAGCTGGACCTTTCGCAGTGGCCTCTCGAAAGAAACATGGGCCATAGACTTAACGTTTCGATACGGCACAAAAGACATTCACTTTAGGGGAGTCTCTTTCAACTTCCAAAATTGCATGTGGATTCTCACTCCCCCAAATCCTTACATTATGTCTGTTCACTTTTCCACCAACGTGGAATGTTGTCTCATCACTGAAAATTATTTTCCTGACAGATTTACATTATCCTCCATTAGTAACATAAAATGTTCAGAGAAATCTAACCGTTTTACAGGGTCATCAGGTTTCAACATGTGCACTAATTTCAGTTTGTAGTTGTGAAACTTCAGTCGCGTACGCAGGATCTTAGATACGGTGGATTTAGGAATGTTCAACTGCTGACTACCTCTACCTACAGACTTCTTAGAACTACGAACAAATGCCTCCCGCACTTGTTCCACAATTCCCGCATTGACAGATGGTCTCCCTGAATGGCCTTTCCTTTGATGACATAAGCAGCCACGATCCACAAAATCCCGGTACCACTTCAAAATTGATGTGTGTGAAGGAGCCTGATTTTGAAACCTTCGCCTATAAGCACGCTGAACCTTCATCAAACTCTGCGTGCAATGATATTCTAAAACACACCAACTACGTTCTTAAATCTTCTGTAATAACAACACAATTTTAAAGGGAAACATTCACATGTAACCTGCCTGCCTGCTAAATATCCAACAATGAACCCGCATCATCCATTGTTGTCAGGAGTGAATTTATTTCAGTTTCTATGTTTGATCTTGTTCATTGTTGTCCATTGCTGATATTGGTGTCCATTGTTGAAATGCACAAAACTATTTTAGTTTTTCTTTCAAATGTCACCAATTTCATTTAAATACGATTATCCAAAGCGACGTAATATTACTTTAAAGTATGACAGTATATTTATGAACACGGTGTATTATCTTCCAATAATCTTCTCCCTTTCAAATAGATTGTTCTGAAAGGTCAGTAGTAAAGTAAACGAACTGAGAGAATTATCTTTAATTTTCCAGGCACCTCCTCTTTCTTTTCTCGGTAAAAATGAAAGTTAAATTGTGAAAAACTTGCCTCGGGGCATTTGTAAATATACGAATTTTTTGTGTTAATTAAAGTTGTAAATTTTCACGTCTACGGAGAAAACTTCAAGCAGAATTCACGAATAATTCCCGGGATTCAAGGAATTCCCGTTGAGTAGCCACCCTGCGTCACAATTGAATTGCACAGTTCACAATTACCCGGCGCCTCCATCATATAGTCGCAGCTCTCCCCGAGGGAACAGCACGCTATAGGACAAGACGATGCTGGATCGTCACATCCCATAGCTCTACTAAAACCGAATCCTCTGGGAGAGTAGAGACTGTACTTGGATAAGGGAAACAATACATTACACCGAACGATACTCTCTCCACATTTAATTTATTGATGTGACTGGAGATAAGGATTGTAAACGGAAGACACATCGTCACTCACTCACCACGCCTAATCTGAACACGCTTCCTCGAGCACCAAGAATTATATATATATGCGTGTTTGTGTGTGTGTAAAGGTAGGCAGGTAGGTAGAGGGAGGCTTTGGTAATATTTTTCGGGGGCACAAGATTTGTAGATGCGGCAATGGTAGTGTCGCCTGTCGCTTCGCGGGTGTCACTTGGTGCATGCCACTCATCGCTAGTCAGTTTGGTTTGAAAATTGTTGTTGTGGAATCATAATTTCTAGAAGGCATGATCAATCCGGAATTGTTCACAAGTGGGACTACGCGCAAAATCAGATGCAGCGGAGGTATAACTGGTGGAGCACCTTCTGAAACTTGATTCTATTGGATATGGTTTGACCTATAAGGAACTCCGCAGTTTGGTATGTCGGTATGCATTTACGAATGCTCTGCCACATTTCTTTAATGATCTACAAATGGCAGGGAAGGACTGGATACAAGGATTTTTAGCTCGTCACAAGGAACTCAGCTTGCGTGTTGCAGAGGCTCTGACATATGCTCGAGCTAAATTACTATCTAAGGTAAATGTTAACATATTTTACAATAGTTTATCAAAGTTGCTAGACGAACCTGCCAACATATACAACTGTGACGAGACAAGCTTGCAACTGATCTACAAACCAAAACGAGTCATATCAATGCGGGGCAAAAGAGAAGTCGTGAGCCAAACGAATTGTGAAAAAGGGAGAAACAGTAAGTGTTATGGCATGTGTATCTGCAACTGGCCAGTATGTGCCTCCTTTTGTTATCAAGAAGGGTCAAAGATATAATGAGAACTTCGAAATTGGCATGTCTTCCGGGACGAAAATAATTCTTTCGGATAGTGGCTACATGCAATGGGAAGAGTTTGCTCATTTTATGGACCATTACATTAGTGTCAAACCCCCTGGCCCTGTAGTGCTCATTCTTCATGGACACGGATCGCATTGTTCAGATCCACCAACTCTGGAGAAGGCAGTAGCTAATAACGTGTACCTTCTGTGTTTACCTCCACACAGCACACACAAACTTCAGCCGCTCGACGTTTCGTTCTTTGGGCCACTTAAAACATTTTAGAACTACGGGTGTAGAGTTTACGTGCGAAGAAATCCGGGGAAAGGTATCAATAAAGTGGCCTTTGGTGGCATTTTTGCAGAGGCTTGGAATCGTGCGGCCACAGTGGAATGCAGTAAATGGGTTTCATGCGTGTGGGATACATCCATTTAATCCACAACGCCTGCCTGAGCACGCATTTATTCCTGGAACTGTCCATGAAGTGAATGGTCAAGATCAGAGATCACCAGAACCTTTAGCCACAGACGATGATGCCTCATCCCAAGGAAGTTTTCAAGAACTCAACCCCTTGCCATCAACTTCTGGGACCTCGAACAGGAAACGAAAAACGGGGGAATCGCACTTATTAACGGATCCTTCTTTCATCGCTCGCCTCAAAGAGAAAAAACTGACTGCAGCAAATCAAACACACAAGAAAGGCAAAACATGTTAAACGCGCAGCAAAAGATGTGTGCCGTGTATGCAACGGTGTGTACGGCCAACACTGGGTGCAGTGCTTAGTGTGTTCTGTCTGATTCCACATAAAGTGCGTTGCGAAATGAAATGACCAATACTTTGTCTTGTGAGAAGGATGACAGTTCATAAATGAGCTAGTGTCCATTTGCCCCTCTCACA
Source organism: Lepisma saccharinum (assembly GCF_977018435.1). Taxonomy (NCBI): domain Eukaryota; kingdom Metazoa; phylum Arthropoda; class Insecta; order Zygentoma; family Lepismatidae; genus Lepisma; species Lepisma saccharinum. The sequence goes on along the minus strand of NC_139254.1, from coordinate 56,097,660 downwards.
TGTCCGTTTGCCCCGCAATGGTGGGGCAAACGGACACTGCTACACACACTGATTCATTTAACAATTTGGACGCCAACGTTCATTATTTTGATGAATTTTACATTGTACTATTTGTTAACTCAATGTTCACACTTTCTGTATAGACCATATTTGTAATTTTTCAATAAACAGTTTGATAGTTATTTTGCAATATATCCTTAGGGTGTCCATTTGCAACGTCCTTACCTATATTAATCTGTCGAGTATTTGTACAGAACCTTTTAGATACGGTTTCAGTTTATTAAACATTGTAATTTATACGAATATAATCTCACAATCAATATTTTTGTGTTTTCTGCGATTGTTTCAAAATAATCAAATGGTAAGTCAAATAAAGGAAAGATGGCAGGAGTGGAAAATTAAAGGAAACTAGGATAATTTGAGAAGCACTGGCACTAAAGTTACACAGATGGTATTAAGCATGTACAAAAATATACAACCATTTAAAAACAATTATAAACTATTAATTATAGTTGGAAAAGGAAAATCGAGATCTTACAATGCAATGTAAGGTCAAATGGCGATAGTAAACCCTTCTGCTTTTATTCCTGAATCATTTGGCTTAGGCCACTTCAATCGAAGTCATTTCCGGTAAAGCGTAATTATTGTGATAGATGACATAAGTAGAATAATACATTTTTCGTGCATAAAGTAAAGATCATTAGTTGGTGATATTCGGATCATTTCATAAAATAGTGCATAGCATCTTAGTTGTGGTAGTGTGCTAGAAATAATAACTGTAAAAGTTTGAAAAATTACTGGGATAACAATATTCATCGTGTAATATCCTACGGGATAAATAGAGGGAGCGAACTTTTATCTACCTAAACATTGTAAAAATTATTAGTTATTGTTTAATTTAGCTAATTTTAATTCAGATACTTAAAAGTACGTAAATACTTGTTATCACAAGAATCACTTACCTTGTGTTTTATTTTACAATGCACTGTAGATAATGGACTTTTGTACACCAATCTGCAAAGGAAATATTAAATATATTAATAATAATGCGAATGTAAAGAAAATATTACTGACTATAACAGTATACCGCATGGAATGATTGGAGCTCAGAGTAAATTTTCATTTGGAAAAATAGCTTAAAGTAAAATGAATATTTTGAGGAGTGAGTTCCTCAAATTCACTTTATTATAAATGCTGTGAATTATTTTTTAATACCTGAGGTGCTTACAAATTGCTCGCTGTGTTTGTGAAACAAATTTCCTTCATGGTCACAAAGAGTGCTAAGAGAGGTTACTTTGCTCCGTGTCTTCCCGTTTCCCCGAATGACCCAGAGTCGCAATGTATCAGGTTTCCCACCTAAATAAAGTTTTCGGCCAAAGGAGAATTCCCGTTTCACCGAATCCCTTTCGGCGAATTTTTCGAAGGAAAAATTTTTTTCCTACGCTGAAAAATTTCATGTGTGAAGAAACACAATACTTATTAAGACGTTATGCGAACAGCAAGTGTGATATATACGGCATGACCCACACAATACCTTAGGGGTATAACGTGTATATTGACCGTCGTGGTTGCAAACGTGGGTCTCTTTTTCATTAGTGCGACATCCGACAGGAAAGGAGGAGCATTTCTTTACTCTGGTCACTTGCCCAGTTAAGGGCGCTTGCTACGCTATCAAATTTGGAAAAGGAATCCTCTACTTGTGAGAGAATTTTATCCAGAAAATATTGGGGAATATAGGTTGGCGGGCATGTTAACGGACATGTTGGTTCTGCTTTTTGATCTGGGAGTGTTTGGTGAACTGATTTTTCTGTGTTCGCCTGGGAGTTTCAAAAACAGTTAAGCATGGGGGTGGGGGGAAGGTTGCGGGTAACCTTGAACGGGTTATAGGTGGGGTGGGGATGGGGTTTTGAATGGATGTAGCTCAATATTTCGTCAAGCGATTGGTCAAGAGCGTCGTGAACTGATACGTGCATTCGTTAGTCTGCAGAAGAGAATAATTGGGTTTCACGCAAACTTTTGAATTGTACTTTGTAGTATTTCATCATTTGGGTGGGCCGTGTACAAAACTACCACAAGCCGGCATCTCAGTCATACACTGAAAGATTTGCATTTTTCTGGGATTGGGCCCAGGAAGGGTTTAAAATTTATGTAATCTGTACGATCATGTACAAAATTACATTGAGAAGAGCGTCTCTAACTTGATGCGTTCACTGATGCTGTGAAATCTATGCTGGGTCGAAGGGTGAACGCTATCTGATACAGATGATAGAGATAGGTTCCGTTCTACTGTTACCATTATAATCTCCCTTATCAACCCCTCGACAAGGCGTGGATGGAAAGGAGGGATGTTCTGGTAATGGCCAACAACAACCTGAAAACTGCGGCGGGGTTCTGACCAAGAGGTGAGTTGGCCAGTATCAAAAAATCTCGTTTCCTTCCACGCCCTACCGAAGGGTTGATAAGGGAGATTGTAGGGGGAACAGTAGATCGGAACCTATCTCTATAATCTGAATCAGATAGCGTTCACCGTTCGACCCAGCATACATTTCACAGAATTAGGGAACTCACCAAAGTGTGTCCAAGCAAGAGCGACGGAATTAATATGCTTAATAGGAAACTTATTTAAAAAAGAAAGACAAATATTTTTGCATCATTACTACGGGTAAATGTTCCGATTTAAGAATGTCAAGTTTAATTTAGGCAACATGTCTTGTGGTTGGGTTGGTAACACTGTTCTTACAAGTTCCTTTATCAGTGATTTTTGCAGCTTAGTTGACATGAAGCGTTACACAAAGGTACAATAAGTTTTGATAGTGAAAAGTCATTGCAAAAATCCGAGGGTTATGCAGAGACTGTTAGGAAGCTTCGTGCAATACTTGAACCTAAAGATAGTACAGTTCGCAAGTTGATCAAGAAGTCTGAGGAAATAGGTTCTACAGGAGACATCAAAACACTGCGCTCTCGATATAGCCGGCCGATATAAGCCAGATGTCACCTTTCAATCTTAAATCGGAATATTTGCCCCTTGTAATGATGTAAAAATATTTGCCATTTTGTAAATATACACTAATATACACTATTTCCTTAAGCATATTAAATCCGTCGCTTTTATTGGGACACCCTATATATATATCTCAGGCACTCCCTGCTGTTCAAGATGAGAACAATACATTGTAATCTACCAATATTTTTTTTTCAAGAATATCTACTGATATACTAATAGGCTATTTACCGGTCATACTGAAAGCGTTAAAGACATTTTTGGAGGTGATGTGATCAGCACTACACTCCGGCCGCCTTTAGCCCGAGGGTTGCCCCAGAATCCCCTCGATTGAGGCTGGGTGAGCACCAGGGCCGCTTTATGCGGGAAATGTATGTATATGAAGAAAAACGTAAGTCCGTGCCTAGAATAACCATCCCAGAATGAGGAACTTGTTTCTAAAACCGCGAGCATTCGGACAGAAGTGTCTAATCTAGATTTTGTCATCTAAAAATTCTCCCCACAACCTATTTAAAATTCCTCTTCAATCCATCATAATTTTTCCAACCTTTTACTCTCGTCTGGCTATGAATACTAAGTTATTCTTATTTCCCATATATTATTCTACTCATACACCCTTAACCGTCTCTTCCTACAGTTATTGTATCTATATTCAACTTCATTTTTAGATTCAACCGAGTTCCATCTTTCACAATTTGCAAAGATTGTTTCATATATGTGCCGCATATAAGTAATACTGAATTACATAATATACATTCATCCCTGTAATCAAGTTATCCCGGGTTCGATACCCCTTGGGGGCACATAATGGTTCGTATCCCACTTTAAACTGTAGGTCCAGTCCCGCTTAGTCTTAAATAAAGTGGACTTAAAACACCAAATCAACCAATATGCATCCCTATTATAAGAATAATTTAATGAAGAACACTTAATTTAAGGACGTACACTAAGATAGAGAAGAATACATGATCCTGCTTGGCCAACCTGATGGTAAGAAATCCAAGACCAAGATGGGATGTCAATAATAAGATGGACCCAGTGGTGGCGATTGGGTTCCAAAACCAGGGACCAAGGGGCCAAAACGGGGGGCAAAGACAGTATATTTCCCTTTGTAGATAAGGTGTAGCAGAGTGCGGGGGTAAAAGTGGCGAAAAGTGGGGGGCAACTGCCCCCCCGTCCCTCCTAATCGCCACCACTGGATGGAGGCGGATGGTCAAAATTGCATACATCTTGCCTGAGATTTAGACAGGTAGAAAAGTATGTTCCTGCGACAATAAACCATCTGGTTTAGGAATATCCGAGAGTTAGTAATGTACTATCAATAAGAACAATTAAAACATATATTTCAACATGTTGCATCCTGTCACAATTCTGCCCAGAATTGATAAGAAAATTCGCATTGCCTTATGTAAATATCATTATTAAATGGCATAAGTAATAGTAGAGTCAACTTTTTCCGCGAACATATTTGGTATCGCAAAGATTTACAACATGAAAGTAAATAAAATAACAGTATCCCCCTTACAGTGTTACTCTTTATGTATCTATCCAGTTTTTAGTTAAGTTGATTCTAAACTTCAATTGGCTGAACATGAATGTACACTTTTTTCTGTCAAGTTGCTGTGTACCATTTAACAATAGTGCGCCATCATCATATAGATGGCACTCGGAGGTGTTTGCGCACCCCTTGTGTCTTAAGTAAGCACCTCTTTCGCACCTCCAGTTTTCACAGCAATAATAACAGTAATACAGTCATCTGCTTTCCATTTTAAGTGGCAAGAGCCATGTCCAAAATATAATCCAGTTCCTGTTAGCCTCGGTGTAATATAACAGTCGTAACACTATTAAACCTTACTTCCATGTATAACAAAGCACTCAAAATGCTGAGCAAGGTAGAATTGTTTTTGGAGTAAACTAATTTCTTCATCGGAAGTAGTTGTTAAATTACTATTTCTTGGTTTAAGAGACCTATTATCTTGAAATTGCAGTCCAAAATTATATATTAACTATAAAACCAGAATTAATGAAATCGTGTTAGAGGGTGGAAACGTTATGTTTATAGTGCATAGCGTTTATATAGTGTTATTTTACAATAACTGTCGTGTTTTAATTAATTTTTGTTGAGAAACAATTAATATTGAAGCAGCAATATGCAATTATTCTTACCGCTTTATACAATTGCTGGCAAAATTATCTTTTTACAAACTTATTCGTCCATCTATACAATATTCTTGCTAGTTTTGTCCCCACTCTCAACAAAGCGATATTCCCACACAGTAAAAAGTGTCAAAACTGTTTTCAAATGTTCCATTTTTTATCATTATGACAACCTGTGCAACACTTTAAAATTTAAAGAACATATAAGAACAATCAATATAAATATGTTTGAGTTTTATAGAAAAAGCTTTAATTAATTGAAATGATAACGTAGCAATTTTATGTTACATAGCAGAAAGTTAAAAAAATAGTATGTGAGAAACAAAGCTTGTATCGCTACAAGTTCTAGTCAACGTCTCTCGTCTCTAGTCAGTAAGTTGGTACAAAATTATGATCGTAATATGTTAAATGAGAAACTATTTCAATATTACTCAATGTATTTAGGTAAATAAAGAAACTATCCTTTTATCTCTATGTGTGATATTGAAAGTATTGTCAATGTGAAATCATGCCACATTAAGTTGTGGTCTGATTTAAATGTTATACTGTATAGTATAAAATTTAAACCATACCACTACTTAAGTTGGCATGATTTCATATTGAAAATACTTTCAATATCACACATAGAGGTAAAAAGATAGATTTTGTGACCAGAAGCATGTTTATATTAGTGTTGTTAACCGATTATCCTTTACACAATACTGAGAATAGTACATCAATTGCAATAAAGTAAAGAGTATACAATTTAACTAAATATATATTTATTTTATTATACTTAATACGTTTCCATAAAATATGTTAACAACACTAATATAAACATGTTTCTATTTCTAGCAGGTTAAGAAGATTGACTAAACATTCTTCCATTCGTGACCTTTTATTAAATCGTAATTTAACAATTCACAATTTCAACAAAAGGAAATTTACAAGCTGTCAAGTGTTCAGAATTCATAGTAGACCATGCACCTCTTTGGTAATGCTAGACATTTCAGGTGGCGTTATAGAAACTCACAATTTTTAGACGTCAGATTCCCTCACGGTGAATCAGAAATTGAAACACTGACAAGCGAACACAAAGGATTGAAACGCGAAATGATGACGTCATAAAGCATATCCGAACTGAAAATAGATTTGCATGAAAAGCGTAAACAAAAGCTTTGGAGCAACAATATGCCTCTGACAATGCTGATGTTTCGCTCTCGTCGGCCTGCCTTTAAAAAATAAAGGGGGACACAAATGAATCGCAAATATCCATCCTCGCAAAACTCACTATTGGGTGTTGGCGCCAACTGCAACAACATGGCGTTGCCAGTTATCGATTCCAATCACTTTTAGGCTTCTTTCGGTATAATCAGCGTTTCGTAGCAGCTGGCGCGTTATTCTAGTTGTGAAAATACATTCAAATACTAATTTGCAAAATACATTTTTAGATTATTAGAAAATGTCATTTAGTTTATCACTTCTCCTCGACCCACAGCCACCTGCAATGAAGTTGACTATTCTGAAAATTTAACCTAGTATACTGCAACAATTTTTATTTATTTTTGTTTATTTGCAAAACAAGCTAAGAAAATTCAACCTGTCCTGGGGGTGAAAACATGGCACACAGACCTTTTCCCAAGGGTGAATACAACATTTCAGGAAAACTGGAAGAAATGGTGCAAAAGTGAATTTCAAAATGCGGCCCGTTTTTATAAGAGGATAGTTAATTTGTATGGAATCAGGTCCTGGTTTACAAAAGTTAAAGGTACAAGAAATGTGGTTGTATTGCTAAATCGTATTAGGTCAGGACATACAACTACTAAAAGTCATTTCAAAAAGATCCGGATTGTACAAACCCAAACTGTATATGTGGTAATAAGCAACATATACATCATATTATATTTAATTATAATAGATACATACAAGAAAGAGAGACATTCTACAAATCACTTATAAGATCTGCAATTCCTCTTCGACAGTGTTTGGAATCTTTGATATGTGAACCTAAGCTTACAGTTGGATATATGTTATAATTTTTTAGGAAATTTGACATAACAGTTTAGTAAGAGTAATTTCTATCAAAGTGTTTTTTTAGTATTTTAGTAATAATGATTTATACAAAGATAAAATAAATATGTAAGTTTGTGTACAGTACATAGATAGAAAAACTGCAAAAAAAGGTGATCCCAAAAAAAACTCAATATGGTTGGACTCCTTATCTCACGCTTTTTTTCCCTTATCCTTTCATTCTTCATTTCTCTTCCTCCTTCGGTCTTGTCCTTTTCACTCCTTCTAACACCTTCTTCCATTATTTGTTTATATTCATTCCCCCATTCCAGTTCATTATGTCTTCTTCCCCTGGAAGAATGAAGTGGAAAGGATAAGGAAAAAGAGCGTGATATAAGGAGTCTAACCACGTTCCAGATGAAAAGAAATATTTGTCTAAATCACCTGTCAGGTAAAACTACAGTTCACAGGAGATGACCAAATGCTGGATCACCTGGAAGGGAATGTTTCCAGATATAAAAGCTTCTAATAATCTTGTGTCTGGAGGGGAGTGATTTATATATATTCCTGTTTTGTACCTTATTTCATTTGTATTTGGTACAGAGTCTGAAGAAGACCTTGCTAGAAGGATGAAACCTAACGTTTGGTTTATGTTTTAAAAATGAAATAAATTCTGTCTTTGTCAGCATATTGAGTTTTTTGGTTATCATGGAAACAAGGTTTAATGGTGTTATCATTGGTAATCCCAAATAAAAGAAAATAAATAAATAAATTTATGCTCATGCCCGTAGCTCAGGGGGAGGCCCATCACCCATCAGCAGCCGCCATCTAAAGGCGAAAAAACTTGACGCGAGAAGCCTTAAATATAACTTATCCGTATATTACAACATATTATAAAGATGTTTATTCCTGGAAATGAAGTAAAACTAATTCGCACAATACACTATTTAAATTAGATATTTGTAGGATTTCGGGTAGTGGGCTTCAGCCCCCCCCCCCCCCCCCGAGGCTTCTTCTCGCTACTTGACTTGGGTGGTAGCCATATGATCAACACCACGATACCGTCGCCTTCAACCCAACAGGGTCCCCCGAAGGTAACCAACGATAAGGGCTGGGTGAACCCCAGAGCCACTTTATGTGAAGATGTAGCGGTAATAATTCTTGAGGTCGCAAAGAGTCGGGGATCAAACTCGGATACTGGCAGTTAGAGGACCCACCGGCTGGAAAATTTTGCGTGGAAAATTTGGTAAAATAACTTTTGATTCTACCTCTCTTTTATCTCATTTTCTGTCTGTCTGTCTGTCTCTCTCTCTCTCCTGTGTGTGTGTATGTGTCTTTACGTTTTATTTCTTCCCCTTTTCCCTTATCTCTATATTTCTCATCTACTTAGATCTCTCTATCTGTCTGTCTCTCTCTCACACATTTTTTTTGGTACATTAATCTCTTCTCCATCTCATCTTTATCTCTCTCTCCACTCTCTTTCTCTTTGTTCGCCTGTTCCACTCTCTTCCTTTCTCTATTTCTTGTTTTATCTGTCTTCCTGTTTAATTTTGTAACATTCGTCTTTAATACTCTCTTTTATGTGTTTTTTCTTTCTCTCTCCCTTTTTCTTTCGATGAATCTCTTCCCTACTCAATCTGTTGTTTCTCTTTCTGCTTATCTTTCTTTGCTCTAATCTCCATTATGCCTCTTTGTTTCCTTCTTCTTAGCCTTATGTATATCTTTTCTTCAAATCTCATTCTCTCCCTCTATCCCTCTATCGTGTGAACTTGCTTAACGAATAATTCTAAAAATTCCTTTTGTAACCTTTTTGAGTGTCCAGTAGCATTGTTATACTCCAGTCCAACATTTCATTTCCTTAAAAAAAATGTTCTGAAGGGCGAAAATAACCAACGACTGGCGTGGTAGTAATTTTATAATCAACAAAATGTTTCTTATACAGAGATTATGCATTTTACCTCTACAAACCTGGGAATCAGATTCAGAAAAGTAGGTCACCCGATTATTAAGCAACAAGGAAACATTTTTCCCGTTTTTTCACACAACTTTCCTCATAAAAAAGTTTTTACATTCAAACTTTCAACTCTTGCCGCTGAGTTTCATATTTTCATAACAACTCTCTGAATTATCATGATCCTTGTAGTCCAGGGATCTAGAAAAAATAATTCTGTAGTAATTTGAAATAACCATAGATGGTTGTCCACCAGAGATATTGATTATCCCATAAAGACAACGAAACGAAACGATGGCAATAAATCTTTTAAAGCACTGCTAACTTAAGATTAAAGATCATAGATCGTACAGAATATCACAAGTTCGATGGTTTCCAATGATATAGAGACCTAATAACAAAGATTTCATACGTGACTGAAAGCACTCCGTGACGCCAGCAACTTAGTGCCGCTCGTAAGGGATGAAATACAGCCAATAAGTGATCGGAAAGCCTTAACTTATGGTTTACAGTCCCATTAAATTCTATTTGCATGGGTCGTTCTGTGGAACTTTGCGAAAGATGTGACCGGAATATGTTACTTCCTTTTTTGTAACCCATTTTCGGACTCACGTAGGATGTCCTTCCTGGGAAGTAAATGTTTGAAGAGAGATAAAAGTGAATTCTTCATTGATAGAAGAATAGATTTAGTTGATTGGTTGTTGATAGAATTAGACTATGCCATTTAAAATTTGAATTTTTAACATTTTTCAAGAGGCTCTTTACATCTCTTTTTATAATTTTTGGAATTTATGGTAAGGGTTTTAGATTACGGCAATTTCCCCCGTGAACTTTGAAGGGTGAAAAATGCCCATTCGCGCCCTAAGCACTCAAAAATTTGAAATAAATCGATCAATCAAGCAGTAATTGGATATTTGCGCCAGTCACAAACCATATTTGAGGAAAGAAAGCGGTGAACATGGATATTGGTATAAAACTGCCAACAAAATGGTTACGTGATGAATTTTAAGAAGTTTTCAGTACTTATATACAAAAACAGATATAATGGGATAAGGAAGGAGAGAAAGAGATAATGAAAGAGAACAAAAGAAAGTAGAAACAATTAGAAATAAGGATAAACATAAACAGAGAGAGAAAGAGTAAAAATAAAAAAGAAACAGAATGATTGGAAGAAAGAACGATTGAAACTGTAACTGAGAGAGAGAGAGAGAAATAAGGAAATAGAGAGAGGAAGCAGTAGAGAAGGAAAAAATAGTTATGAAGAGAGAGAGAGAGAGAGTAAAAGAAGAAAATAGAGAAAGGAAGCAGTAGAGAAGGAAAAAAATACAAGGAAATCGGTAGAGAGAGGGTAGAAGAGAAGTAGAAACAAAGAAAGAGAGAAAGTTACAATTTTTGGGTGCGTCGGCATTTTAGGCCATATTGCGTACTACATTGTACGCCTTCATGAGAAAATATCCCATTATCTAAAATTCTATCTTAACAATTTAAAACAAAACAGGGGCAAATTTGGCAAAAATTAAAGTGCAAGTTTATAAAGCTCTCTCATAGGCAATAGAAGATTCCGGCTCTTCGCAAGAGACTAAAAATATTTGTTAAAACACTGTCGCCATCTACCAACAGGCATGACAAATAGTTATGACAATTAAAAGTCTGTCTGAATAAATCATATTCGGTACATTCAACAAGAATATGCCCAATACTTAAAATGACGTTCCAAACCTGACATATTGGAGAGTCTAGCCATTGCTGCAAGTGACCAACAAAACTATAAACAGGCTGTAAAAATACATATTTTGACTTAACTGCTTCTTCCTCAACAGCCTAGACTTCATTCTGGCACTGACGTGATGCCGTTCGGTAGATACACCGTCGATCCATCGCCTAGACGGAAATATCAGAACGTAATCGATACTCCATCTTGCCTGTAATAGCTCTGAGAGTTCTCCGAGGCACTTGTGAGTGAGAGGAACAGCCTTTGCATCACACGTCCGGCGAGGTGGCTGCTGACGCCATAACGACGGCGAGGAGACTTCAGACATCTTTGGTGAGAATCATTTAATAAGCAAGGTGTCACCTTGCTTTACCCTACACGCCATTGTCGTCGCGCAGTTTAAAAAACACGAACGTGCGTATCAGATGCATCACATCCTCAAAAATAAAAAAATAAAAATATTTTTTTGTTTTGTTTACAGAGACAGGTAGAGATGGATAAAATATTCAGGAGTCTATTCCTACTGCCAGATCTAGTAATTTGCCACATTTCTACTATCTCGAACTTAAGGTATTGTAATGCATAGAAATGCATCATGCAATCTTTGTGACAACTGACACATTCTTCTGCATGTATGCTACTATCTACCTCAGTGATGCTCACGAGACGAGTCATTTCCGCCTCTTCTCGTTTTCGAGACCAGTCATGAGACGGGACAAGCGAATATTTTCGAGACGAGACACAAAACGAGACGAGGCAGACGCAAGTCTCGTTTTGTGGACAACACTCCCGCTGAACACAATGTCCGACGACAGTATTTCAAACTTCCTCCTAATAAATATGAGATTACGAAACATTCGTTTATCAATCTAGTTCAAAAAGTCGATGCAATAGTCTTTTTTATGACCAGGTTGCACTGCTCATTCGTAGCTATTCTAGCTGTAGCGCCACGTAGCTACTAAATCGTAATTTTCTTTATAAGAATGTTTTGCTTGAAAGAAATTGTGTTTTAAGAACGTTTTAGAAGGGTGGACAATTTCCAGCGTCTACATCATTCAGAGAATCTTAACTAACTAACTCTCTAGCCTTGTTAAACCCGAAGGTTTATGGCTGCAGCAACACAATCCTTCCACCTGTCCCTATCCTTTAGGTCCACCTCAACGTAAATCCTTCCATCTTCGTCTTGACCTACCTGCAGGTCTCTTACCATCAGATTTACCAACACGAATCCTGCTGCGGCCCCCGTGGCGGAGTGGTTCGCGCTACGATGCCCATGGTCCAAGGTTTGAATCCCGGCCTGGGCATGGACGTTTGCGAGTGTCCACTCACCAATTCCATCATATCATCACTCATCCCCATCTTCGCAAATTAGTAAGCAAGTGGCACAAAAAGCGAGGTAAAACAAAGCAAATCAACTAGAGTGCGTGTCAAATCTCCTGCATATGGCCTTCAACGGTTGAACAGCGCCAGCGAATCACAGACGTGCGGCGTTGTCTAGTTCCGTGACAAGGCGCTTCGCTCAACCACGCTGTCTCTTTTCCGTGTGAGATTTTGACATGGCACCGCTGCAGTGCGCTGCTATTGGCTATTGCCATATGCAGGAGATTTGATGCGCACTTTAATCTATCTACAATAATCCTGCAAACTCTTCTTTCCTCTCCCATTCGTGCCACATGGTCTGTCCATCTAATTATCCTTGATAGAGAATCCATTAGTGTCATTTTGGAGAAGGTGCGTCTGACAACTACTTTGCTTCTCTTCTAATCATACTCGACCAGACACAACAACAGACCAACAAAGGGCTTCCACTGGACACACGGACGAGCCCTACTTTCTCCAGCGGCTGCGGTCAGGTTATATCCAGCGTCCTGGAACTTCCAGGGCCGGCTGTTGCGGCGAGCGACCTCCAGCCCCGCAAACCGCATTGACACGGGAAGACCAGCGACTTGGTAATTACGAGATATGCTTCAGTAACTCAGCATCGTGGGATGCGAGAACTGACGCTAAGAGCCCCCAAAGCGGTCACTTGGAGGCACGTGGCGTCTCCAACGATAAATGACCGTTCGAGAGGCCGCGACAAAAGCGTAATTCTGCAGTGTAAATACAAGAAGCAGCTGATATTACCCCTAAGAACAACACACCGTGTAATCTACGAGTGTCCTTGCTGTAAATGCATAGGGATTAAGCTCGCTACGATGTTCCACAAAAGGCACAGTGGAACACGCAAATGTGAGTTTCTATTTCGACCAGACTATAACCACTTGGTTCGTTCAGCCAATCAATAAGAAAGATGGGAACAGGACTTACTAGAGCTTAGTTATTCTTGAAATATGGTTTATCATATCTCATAGGAAGATTTCATGCGAGACAATTATCTTAAGTTACACCCTACTTCACTTATACTTTTCGTTCGTCGCTTTTATGCCACTTTTGGCTGTTCGCCACCATGAGGATTAGCGATGATGTAATAAAATTGACGAAGGGACTCTTGGTGTCGTAACACGCTGTCCTAACCACTCTGCCACAAATGTCAACACTTTTTCGTTCTTAAGTCACTACAGTGCATGTTTTGAACATCTACCTGACGCAGACAAGAAAACTACATTCAATTCTGTTCATCCTTCTGCGCATGACATTGCGCATCCTACAACTGACGATGCAGACAAAGCTCCTCCCACTCTATGCTATTTAATCCTCTGCGCATGTCATTGCGCATATCATTGTTGTAGTAGGTAATGCTTTGACCTTAAACTTTCAATTTTTGTAAACATAAATGGTAAACGATAAATATTTTACTCTAGCATGGTTAAGGTTAAAATGGCAGGCATATTGTTATTCTTTTCTCCGTGTATATTTTGCAAAGTTTTGAATTTTTTAATTTCAGAAAGTGATACTTGGGTTAAATACTTCCAAATATGTTATATTGTTGCTTGATTGCAAACATATTTATTTATTAATGTGGTAGCAGAATAGATGAAGAGTCGTGATTAAATAAATATATGAATAACATTTTCGCTGAAGACAATTCTAAGTTATGTTAACCTAACGGTAAATAAACTAAACATTTGTTTGATGATTTTAATGAGGGTAAACATTTGGAAATGGCAATTTGGAAATGTTAGTAGTAAATGAATTAGTTCAGTTTCGTTCGTATTCTAATATTTCTTGAAATTCAAAATAATTAGTTCAATGCTAATAAAGATCGCACTTTTCTACATAAAAGTTTGAAATATCAGTAAAAATATAGTGATTCTCGTTATATTCAAATTTGAACATATGTAGGTTCCGAACTGTACATTACGAGTTTATGTGAAACTCAAAAGATTGTAATAAATGATTTCAATATTGGTAAATTGTGTTGTGTTCAATGTTGTAAGTTTTGGAAGAAGATTTACACCGTGACTATTCTGGTAAAAAGAATTTCCAAGGAATGATTTCCATGCTAGTTTTAACACTTTGAGTAATTATGAATCACATGTTTCCAAAGAATGTTTTTGATGCTGGTTTCAACAAGGTAAGATGTGAAAAGATTTCGGCGATGGTAAATTCTGTAAATACAAGAATTACATGATTTCAGAGTTGGTTTTGAACAATGTAAGTTATTGTGGAATGGAAGTTTAAAAATGTTGAATTCGGTGCTGGTTTAGAGACTTACAGTTGTAAAAGAATTATTTTCTGTGTAGGAAAACGTGTTCATTGACATTTATGTCACTCAAGATAGATGAATAATTATACAATAGATGTGTTCGTTAATTTTCTAATTCTTGTTTCTCCACGTAAATTCCTTCAGCAGCATCTTAAAGCCGATGCTCCATAATAGTGTTTACAACGCCCGATAGGTGTCTCTGCTTACTTCAGTCTTATTGCTCCATAAAAGAGGTTGTATTGACTCTCGGCGTTCCTTCGCCGGTGCCATCGGGGGTTAAGGGGCATTCCTTCTAGAGAAAAGATACAACACGGTTTAATCCCACCCATTGACAGTTTTATAAGCCTCGGAGTGTGTTTTATACCCGAGGGTGTTTTTTATATCCACGAATTAAAGGACGCTGTAGTAGGTCATTCTTGAAACTTTGATTTGTGCTTCTGTGGCATAAATACGTCGTTCATTCATTTATGTTTTGAGGGTGATACCAATGGAAGGTTACAAATGCAGAATAAGCCCTCCTTTCAATGGTATTTTCAATTAGACATTGTTTTAAAGCTTGAACAGTTATTATCTCTGATATGACGAAATGAAGGATGCCCACACGATGCGGATAACGGATATTTGAATTTCAAAATATCCGATATCCGTTTCGGATGCAATGGATAACGCGAATACCCGGATAGTACGCTTCGGATAATCAGGACTTGTGCCCGCGTACTAGTTCGAATCTCCCACCCTCGAGAGTGCTACACTCGAGCGTATACAATGAAAATAATTTTAATTTAATATTTTCAGCCCATATTCATCTATACCCTGTCCATTATCTCTGGAGCAAGGCCGCGCATAACGGCAGAGAAAGGGGGGGACGAGTGCGCAGAGCGAAGCAGTACACGCGCTGCGAAGGCAGGGGCCCGTCAAGTGTCTGAGCCTCGCTCGCTGAGCAAGATTTTCGCTCTTTGAGCAGACAGATCATTGATTTGACGCTGTGTGCTCATTGATCAAAATATCAGTGCCTTTGAATAATCTGTGATCAATGTGGCTACGTAGAGTGGACAAGATTTTGGTGTTTGAAAAGGTGTTAACTATGGAAGCTTTAACCCCAAACGAGCTGATTTCTTCAGACGTGGAATCGAGAAACTGCCACTGACAATCACAGACAATGAAGGAAAATACTCAAATGAGTATTAAATAAAGAAAAAACTTTTGGTACAATGGAAAAACGCTATGAACTTATGCATCAACCCAATATTTGTAATTTAAAGATACACTGATAGGTAGAAAGTAAAATCGAACGGACAGAATTTTACTTTACTCATTCTTAGGATATATGTTCTAGTTTCGCAGGATCTCTTGGAAATTGCGGGACTTTAAAGAACTAGCCATTCAATACACAGGGTTCCATATAATGAATGCATTAGTACAGTGGAATGCATAAGAATTGCTCGACAAAATGTCCATGATTATTTTCAATTATCTCTCTTGCATTCTATGTGTCTAGAAGCAATGGCTTACGACCTCTGGTGAAGAGGTTGCCAGCCGATTGCTTGATATTTTGTCTCAATTCTCGAAGCTCTCGTTGTATACATCAAAAGAATAAACACGATGATGGACAATTTGCTTGGTAATACGACTCTTCGCGAAACACGCCACGAGAGCTACAATTAATTACATGATTGGCTAAAAGTGCAATGTGAGGATTATACGTATCCAACAGGAAACATTCGCGCCAAAAAGTAGCAGAGGAAAAGCAGATGAACTGAAAATGATTTAATCACACTTTGATAACGGAACACGATGCTTATTTGCTGATTATCCAGCATGAGAACCTCGTTGTTGTATCCGAAACGTTGATAAAGTTATTCCGGTCTCCATTTGCACATGAATTACCCGTTTGTTGATCCACAACATTGCGACTATTCGCCATTATTGCATTGTTCTTCGCATGACCCCGGACGACCCATTACTCATTAACGAAACAAACGGAACTGTTATATTGTCCAAATGGGTGGATTCGGCTCAATTCATGGGCAGTAAAAAAAAACAACAAAGTTCACAAAAGAGATCTAAGCAATTTAACGGCAATGAGAATATATTAGAGGGTGCTTGGGAAAATTCCGTCGCTACGTAACGAATGCATGGTATTTTTTTTTTCTTTTTGACACAATTCGGATATTTTCTCTCCAATGTTCCTCTTTTGAGCAAATGAAAAAATGGCGTTTGTGTGCAAATTAGACCGAAATCCAAGCACGTGTGAAAAAAAGTTTAGCAACGGAACTTGTGAATTTGCTTTAACGCTTGTTGGAATTTAATGTGGAGTAATTTTGGTAATGCGCCTATTAGATTACAAGGCCGTCGTTTATCTATTAATGCACTAAGTAACCGATGACATGTCTGTGATCAATAGGACACTTGCAACAATAAATAGTTGAATGTATATCTACAAAGGCATGTGAAGAAAAAAGATGGTTTAAGGCTCGAAGTGAACTCCCATATGATGTAAAAATTTACACGAACAATCCAGTACATAACATATGCATTACAGGACAGTCATACCCAAAACAACAACAAGGAAATAGTAATACAGTTAAAGACCTAATATGAAATTTATGCAGAAAATATTACATTATTTTTAATTTTAACCTTAGTTATTTCTTCAATTATCAAGTAATATTTTATCTTCAGGAGCCGATCTCTGTTGTGAAAGAAAATAAAAGAGAATAAAAATAAACTACATCAATAAATCAATCAAGAATGATTAATATTAACCAATCAATCAAGAACGAATAAACTAAATCAATCAATCAAGAAATAAAGAATAAAATGAACTAAATAAATAAATCAAGAAAGAAAGAATAAAATGAACTTAATTAATCAAGAAAGAAAGAAAAATAAACTAAATCAATCATGAAAAAACTCAATCAGGAATGAATTAATAACGAATAAACAAAATCAATAAATCAAGAAAGAAAGACTGAATAAACTAAATCAATTATTCAATAACGAATAAACTAAATCAATCAATCAAGAAAGAAAGAATAAAATGATCTATATAAATCAATCACGATTGAAAAATATACTAACTCAATCAAGAAAAAATAAACTCAATCAGCAATGAATCAATAACGAATAAACTAAATCAATCAATAAAGAAAGAAACACTAAATAAACAAAATCAATCATTCAAGAACGAATAAACTAAATCAATCAATCAAGGAATAATAAACTGAATAAAACAATCAAGAAATAAAGAATAAACTGATTAAATCAATCAAGAAGGAAAAATAAACTAAATTAATCAAGAACGAATAAATCTATCAAGAAAGAAAGACTGAATAAACTAAATCTATCAATCAAGAATAAAATGACTATATAAATCAATCACGAAAGAAAAATAAACTAAATCAATCAATTAAAAAATGAACGCATTCAGCAATGAATCAATAAATAATGAAATAAATAAATCAATCAGTCAGGAACAATTAAACTAATTCAATCAATCAATCAAGAAGGAAAGGAAGAACGAATAAACTAAATTAATCAATCAAGAAAAAAGAAATAAACAATCAATCAAGATCGATAACACCGGTGAGTAACTAATACCTCATAACATCACAATTCATCTATTTGTTCATCAAAAACTCACATCTCTTAACATTTGTCTAAAGGTTATCGGCCAGTCTAAAAACCATTCCACGGATTGCTGCATTATCCCTTTGAGGCTTCTAATATAATCACGAACCATCATCACGAGAAACAAAAAAGCATCATCACCCTTTCCACTTCTCATCTCCAACCTTTCCTCCTCGTTCGTCTTACAAGCAATTAAACACGAGGAAACTGATTACAGAGCTACTTAGAAATACTAATTACATTACTCTGATTGCAGCAACCAGAATCTAAGTAAGATCATGATTATTTTATATTTAGGGTTGGCGTTCGAGGACGTTTTCCTTCCCCCCCGAGAAAGGAAATGCGAAATCTGATCTTTATTCGGAAAGCGGAAACGAAACGACCACGGGAGACTAAGTACAAAGAAGGTATTGCAATTAATTTTATTACGCTAATAGGGCTCCTCTGATTTCAGCCGAACGTCACGTGTGTTGGACTTAATAAGCACTTCTGGAGGCGGCCTGCATCGACGGGTACTCCAGAGAGTCATGGAATTAAGAAACTCTCTTCTGAGGGGGAGAGGAAAGGGGGGGGGTCTCCTCTTGGAAGTGAAAATTGAAATCCTCCGACGTTGTCCTGGGATACACTCTGGGATGAAAGTCAGTCCTGGCAAGAGCATCAATATGAGTAATTTATTTCGTTTCTGTGCCTCTCCGATGGGGCAGTGGTATCCTCGTCGCCTTGAAATCAAGGGCTCCCGAGTTCGATGCCTAGTGGAGGCACATAGTGGTTCGAATTCCACTTTAAACTGTAGGTCCAGTCCCGATTAGCCTTATTGTGCATGAAGTGGACTTAAAAACACCAATTCTCAATCAATCAATCAATTTATTTCGTCTGAAAAAATATAGGTTTGCATGTTAGGTTTGTCATATTTGATTCTTATTTGTGAGTTTTTAACACAACTGTATTTTTGTTACTTAGCGTCGCTTTTCTTACACTTTTGACTAATTGTGACTATGATTGATTGATTGATGTAGTTTATTTTACTTTGCGTTTTGTGCCTCTTGGCTAATTTGCGAAGATGGGGATGAGTGATGAAATGGTGCTAACCACTCGGCCAAGGGTCCGGCTAATTGTGACTATGAGTAATAATAATAATAACATCAACGACTTGTGGCACAACAGCCCATGATGTCCAGGGCATACCTACCGACTACCGGCCTCACCCCCACATACAGAGGTGGGACATCATCAAACCAGTTACGAGGTGACGTGTGGTCAGCACGACGAACCCCTAGGTCTCCATGACAGGGTTACGGTACTTATTTGTAGCCCACCAGTTTCCTCAGGATGCTGGGTGGCCACCGGTCCAATACACCGGCCGAAATCTCAGGAGGAAAGTTGTTCCTCTTAACCCAGGAGACTCGAGCCTGCGCGCCTCCCGTGGCCGGAGCCCAAAGCATGAAGCCTTAGACCACGGTGAGGGAAATGATTATGAGTAGAGACTAAATTAAATTCATCAGGGAACACTCGAACACCGAACGTGAAACATCGGTGGCAAGAAATTAAAAGTAAACTACTTAACGCACTTGTCCACCGAGCCTACAATTCTTTTAGTTCGTTTTTAAGTCGACTATATGCACAGAAGTATTAATCGGGATTGGACCTACAGTTTAAAGTAGTATAGAAACCGCTATGTGCCTATACCGCTTGTGGAACACACCACTTCTTGGTCTCAAGGCGACGACGTTAGTTAATCCTTGATCACAAGATAATGTCTTAGGCCTGCCAACGGAAAAGCAGCCGTCTGGCTGCAACGCGGGAGATCCGGGTTCGATTCCCGCGTTAGGTGATTGCAGGTGGAAATATTTGTCACAATGTCCCTGCAAAAATACTTTGCGTTTATATTGATCAGAATGTATTAGAAAGCGTTCGTCCACTTACAAATTTCCTTATTTTTAGATTCCCATTTCGCCTAAATCACATTATATTGTCCTGATAAGTTATTGGGCGAAACGGGAATTGTCGGTTCTCGACCGAGTTCAAAATTTATCATTTTATCATTATTCAAGTGGTTATCAATGGAATTTCCAATAATGATATATTAATTTTTAAATCATGTTTTGATGAAGAGATTTCCTAGGAAAATTTACCTAGTGATTTCTGAAAGGATTGGTCTGAGTTGCAATTGGAAATTAATTAAAGCAGGTTGTGCAGCTGCAAATACTGGTCCGAGTTACAATTGCTAAATAATTCATGCATGTTGCGAAGCTGCAAATACTAGTCTGAGTTGAAATTGCTAAATAATTCTTACAAGTTGTGCATTTCTAAATACTGGACTAAGTTGCAATTGCTAAATATTTTCTGCAAGTTGTGCAGCTGTAAATTCTGGTCTGAGTTGCAATTGCTAAAACAAAATCCTACAAGTTGTGAAGCTGTAAATACTGGTCTGAGTCGCAATTGCTATGACATTTCTGTAAGTTGTGCAGCTGTAAATACTGGTCTGAGTTTCAATTGCTAAAAAAATCCCTACAAGTTGTGCAGCTGTAAATACTGGTCTGAGTTGCAATTGCTAAATATTTCCTACAAGTTGTGCAGCTGTAAATACTGGTCTGCGTCGCAATTGCTAAATAATTCCTGCAAGTTGTGCAGCTGTAAATACTGGTCTGAGTTGCAATTGCTAAAAAAAAGTTCCTATAAGTTGTGCAGCTGTAAATATTGGTCTGAGTTGTAATTGCTAATATTTTCTAAAAGTTGTGCAGCTGGAAATACTGGTCTGAGTCGCAATTGCTAAATATTTCCTGCAAGTTGTGCAGCTGGAAATGCTGGTCTGAGTTGCAATTGCTAAATATTTCCTACAAGTTGTGCAGCTGGAAATACTGGTCTGAGTTGCAATTGCTAAATATTTCCTGCAAGTTGTGCAGCTGGAAATGCTGGTCTGAGTTGCAATTGCTAAATATTTCCTACAAGTTGTGCAGCTGGAAATGCTGGTCTGAGTCGCAATTGCTAAATATTTCCTGCAAGTTGTGCAGCTGGAAATACTGGTCTGAGTTGCAATTGCTAAATATTTCCTACAAGTTGTGCAGCTGTAAATACTGGTCTGCGTCGCAATTGCTAAATAATTCCTGCAAGTTGTGCAGCTGTAAATACTGGTCTGAGTTGCAATTGCTAAAAAAAAGTTCCTATAAGTTGTGCAGCTGTAAATATTGGTCTGAGTTGTAATTGCTAATATTTTCTAAAAGTTGTGCAGCTGGAAATACTGGTCTGAGTCGCATTTGCTAAATAATTCCTGCAAGTTGTGCAGCTGGAAATGCTGGTCTGAGTTGCAATTGCTAAAAAAAAATTCCTACATGTTGTGCAGCTGGAAATACTGGTCTGAGTCGCAATTGCTATGACATTTCTGTAAGTTGTGCAGCTGTAAATACTGGTCTGAGTTTCAATTGCTAAAAAAAATCCCTACAAGTTGTGCAGCTGTAAATACTGGTCTGAGTTGCAATTACTAAATATTTCCTACAAGTTGTGCAGCTGTAAATACTGGTCTGAGTTTCAATTGCTAAAAAAAATCCCTACAAGTTGTGCAGCTGTAAATACTGGTCTGAGTTGCAATTGCTAAATATTTCCTACAAGTTGTGCAGCTGTAAATACTGGTCTGCGTCGCAATTGCTAAATAATTCCTGCAAGTTGTGCAGCTGTAAATACTGGTCTGAGTTGCAATTGCTAAAAAAAAGTTCCTATAAGTTGTGCAGCTGTAAATATTGGTCTGAGTTGTAATTGCTAATATTTTCTAAAAGTTGTGCAGCTGGAAATACTGGTCTGAGTCGCAATTGCTAAATATTTCCTGCAAGTTGTGCAGCTGTAAATACTGGTCTGA
Source organism: Lepisma saccharinum (assembly GCF_977018435.1). NCBI lineage: Eukaryota > Metazoa > Arthropoda > Insecta > Zygentoma > Lepismatidae > Lepisma > Lepisma saccharinum. The sequence goes on along the minus strand of NC_139254.1, from coordinate 56,075,725 downwards.
GTCGCATTTGCTATGACATTTCTGTAAGTTGTGCAGCTGTAAATACTGGTCTGAGTTTCAATTGCTAAAAAAAATCCCTACAAGTTGTGCAGCTGTAAATACTGGTCTGAGTTGCAATTACTAAATATTTCCTACAAGTTGTGCAGCTGTAAATACTGGTCTGAGTCGGAATTGCTAAATAATTCCTGCAAGTTGTGGAGCTGTAAATACTAGTCTGAGTCGCAAGTGCTGAACAACGCCCACAAGTTGTACAGGAGGAAACTGGGAAAATATAAAATACTGAAAATAAATGTACTAGTAAGTGTAATGCGTGCACAAATTAATGCGTGTATTTGTGAATCATCAATTGATTGTTTCAAGTAAAATCGAAGAAAAAACTGATGTAAGTATTTCCTATGCTTCTTCCAATGTTTTCCTTCAATCTATCAAACACTATTGCAGGCAATGAGTTGACTTCGTCCTGTCACTAAAGCATTGTTGATGAAACAGCTTTTTCGAGAGGCCAAAGGGATTCATCGAAAGAGACAATTTTATAGGAGCAATCACACATTAATTCGACATATCCTGCAGAACGCGACAGAGGGTTTGATTTTTCATCCGGTCCAATAACTCAAAGATATGGCGATCTGAAATAATACCCGCCCGGGAGGTGGCTCCCATCCCCCCCCCCCCACACACACACACCAATCCGCCGCATCGTTTAGTGAGGGCATCGGTTCTAATTTAATTAATGGCTCAATCCGAAATGACTTTCAAACCGAAGAGAGAGAGAGAGAGAAAGAGAGATCGAAAATGTCATCAAAATGGTAATACGTGTGACAGATCTGCAATGGTTTGGCAGGTATGAATCCGCCCGGGTGGAACTGAAAAGTCTCTAAAGCTGAGGATGAAACTCTGTGTGGTAAAATGCGAAAATGGAGGGTAGGGGGTGGGTGACGATGCTACGCTACGATACTTGGATACAAAGTGTCGATAATATTAGGCGTATATTTCCTTTTGTAATTTTTGTTGACGAATTGTAAGCACAGGTACATTTTCACAAGATTACAAGATTTGTCTGAGTGGTTAGCACAGCGCGCCATGGCGCAAGAGTCTCATGTCTGAATCCCGGTCAGGGAAAGGAATCTCCTTGTGAGTTCCCCTTTATGAATTTCATCATATCAACACTCATCCTCAACGTCGCGATAAGCCAAAAGTGTCGAAAAGCGACCCTAAAAAGGAAATGCTTTAAAACAAAATTTCCCTTTAAATTTTTTTTCGGTGTAAAAATATCACTGCAAGTCATCAAGCATGATGAGTATAATACATTCACTAACTCAATTCAAATGACTAGACATACGAGGCTCCATATGCCTTAACTTGGATCGAACCCTCGAATCCTTGATTACAAAGATTGATATGTTGCTTTAAGTCCACAATTTATGCTAATCGGGACTGGACCTACAGTTTACATTTGGATTCGAACCACTACGTGCCTCCATTGACTACAAAGATACGACGTTATCACTATGTCATTCGGAGATGCCATTCAAATGTATACTCAAGACCTGTCGTTCAAACGTTCATAGCTGCTACGAAAATTTGACAGCCAAGAAACTAATTTTTTGACAGCGGGTGTGCAAATACAACTAGACTATCTCAACCATGGAATATGGTTTCAATATTTTTTAACAAATTAAAGCGCAACAGGTACCCTAGACTTATACCATACATAGGGATTATTAAAATATCAGCACCCACAGTACAGAAGGTATAGGTTTTCGATTCTCATGTTAAAATATTGGGGAACACAAACATTGAAAACAGAGTAGAAGATGAAGCCGATGATAAATTAGTGTTGCGTAAAACAAGTATCAGAAACAAATAATTCTACAGAAAGGAAAAAATGAATTAAAAAGAAACACTATGTGCATTAACGGACAGATTATAAGGTGACGATGTTACCACTACGCTTTCGTTGAAGCTCTTCAACTGAAAATTCCTGTGATTTGTGTCGTGCAAGAAAGGCACATACGAGTTGGACTACAAACGTTCTCAATCTCATACATTATAATATTATTATATGTATAACATCTTATTTTGGAGCGTGTAAACAGACGAGATAGAATCAGGAACACTAAAATCAGGGAACAGCTACCAGTAGAATCAATTTAAGAGATAATTGAGAGAAGAACACTGGGCTGGTATGGCCATGTCATGAGAATGGGAGAAGAAAGAAAACCGAAACAAGTAATGGAAGCGAGACCAGAAAGAGGAAAAGGGAGACCTCGGATAGAATTGGAAATAATGGAAGCGAGACCAGAAGAAAGAAGAGGATGAAAAAGACCTCGGATAGAATGGGAAGTAATGAAAGCAAGACTAGAAGAAAGAAGAGGATGAAAAAGAACTGGGATAGAATGGGAAGTAATGGAAGCGAGACCAGAAGGAAGGAGAGGAAGACCTCGGATAGAATGGGAAGTAATGGAAGATAGACCAGAAGGAAGAAGAGTAAGAAAAAGACCTCGGATAGAATGGGAAGTAATGGAAGCGAGACCAGAAGGAAGAAGAGGAAGACCTCGGATAGAATGGGAAGTAAGGGAAACGAGACCAGAAGGAAGAAGAGGAAGACCTCGGAGAGAATGGGAAGTAATGGAAGCGAGACCAGAAGGAAGAAGAGGATGACCTCGGATAGAATGGGTAAGGGAAACGAGACCAGAAGGAAGAAGAGGAAGATCTCGGGTAGAATGGGAAGTAACGGAAGCAAGACCAGAAGGAAGAACAGGATGACCTCGGATAGAATGGGAAGTAATGGAAGCGAGACCAGAAGGAAGAAGAGGAAGACCTCGGACTGAATTAGAAGTAATGGAAGCGAGACCAGAAGGAAGAAGAGGATGACCTCGGATAGAAAAGGAAATAACGGAAGAAAGACCAGAAGGAAGAAGAGGATGACCTCGGATAGAATGGGAAGTAATGGAAGCGAGACCAGAAGGAAGGAGAGGAAGACCTCGGATAGAATGGGAAGTAATGGAAGCGAGACCAGAAGGAAGAAGAGGAAGATCTCGGATAGAATGGGAAGTAATGGAAGCGAGACCAGAAGGAAGAAGAGGAAGATCTCGGATAGAATGGGAAGTAATGGAAGCGAGACCAGAAGGAAGAAGAGGATGACCTCGGATAGAATGGGAAGTAATGGAAGCGAGACCAGAAGGAAGAAGAGGAAGATCTCGGATAGAATGGGAAGTAATGGAAGCGAGACCAGAAGGAAGAAGAGGATGACCTCTGATAGAATGGGAAGTAATGGAAGCGAGACCAGAAGGAAGAAGAGGAAGATCTCGGATAGAATGGGAAGTAATGGAAGCGAGACCAGAAGGAAGAAGAGGAAGATCTCGGATAGAATGGGAAGTAATGGAAGCGAGACCAGAAGGAAGAAGAGGATGACCTCGGATAGAATGGGAAGTAATGGAAGCGAGACCAGAAGGAATAAGAGGAAGATCTCGGATAGAATGGGAAGTAATGGAAGCGAGACCAGAAGGAAGAAGAGGAAGATCTCGGATAGAATGGGAAGTAATGGAAGCGAGACCAGAAGGAAGGAGAGGATGACCTCGTATAGAATGGGAAGTAATGGAAGCGAGACCAGAAGGAAGGAGAGGATGACCTCGGATAGAATGGGAAGTAACGGAAGCAAGACCAGAAGGAAAAATAGGATGACCTCGGATAGAATGGGAAGTAATGGAAGCGAGACCAGAAGGAAGAAGAGGAAGACCTCGGACTGAATAAGAAGTGATGGAAGCGAGACCAGAAGGAAGAAGAGGAAGATCTCGGATAGAATGGGAAGTAATGGAAGCGAGACCAGAAGGAAGGAGAGGAAGAGGAAGACCTCGGATAGAATGGGAAGTAATGGAAGTGAGACCAGAAGAAAGAAGAGGAAGAGGAAGATCTCGAATAGAATGGGAACAATACCTGTCCGAGATGGTTACTAAAAGAGAGAAGACACTAATGGAAGTTACGAGAATGGCACAAGATAGGAAGAATTTTAGCAGATGGCTGAAGGACCCCGACACCTAACAGCACGAAGGGGAAGAAGATGTAACTAAGTAAGTATATAGCATCGCTTCTCTGCTACTTTTGGGCGACGATGAAGATGAGGTATGGTTGGATGAATGATGAAGGCAATACTTGCAAGAACACCCATGGCCAAGTCGTGGCAGACACTTCCACCAAGAGGAGTGTTACAAAAGTGAAGGCTTGTCTTAAGAAGAGGGGGAAATAATCCATGAGTCCTTGAAATGAGTGGTAGGCAACATTTCATTTGAAGATGACCATATCTTCGCTTCACCATGGAAGAAGATATTCGGCGAAGTTTCTTTAAATAAATATATGGCTCACTTAACATGCACAGTCGTACAATCGCGCTTAAAATCCTTATCGATACAAGAACTTACATTCTTAACAAGAAGTTTCACGGAGTTCACCATCCTGGCTCGAAGCACTCTTTCCCCATCACTTACCCCTTTCCCTCATTGCAAATTCAAGATAACAGAAGGGACGGACAAAAAAGTATAATTAGATGGAAGTGCAATAAGATTGGAGTAACACAAAAGACCCTTTTTCCCTGCTTTTATCTATTTTTACTTTCTTCTGCCTCCGCTTTTCTCCACTGCAAAGTCTCGGAAAATTCATTTAAGCTGCCCTGGGGCAAAACGAAGAAGTTTTCTCCCGAGATAAAGATACGTCCTTCTACCCCTTGTTTCAAGTAAGGAATTACTAAACCTCGGTCTTCATAGCGAAGCCTATCGCGCTTGGATCTTACTATAATTCTCTCGTTAAGATTTCAACCGACAAAAGAATTGCATAGGTTCTTATTGTTTGCCTCAAAGTTTCGTTCTGGAGGGGATGTCTTCCATGAAACTCGTTCGTGTGACTATGTATTTCTCCTTACTTTCAAGGTGAATGTAAACGAAGTCCTGCCTGGTTGTTGCCTTCTTTAATATTTACAATTCAACAAAAATGGTCGTCTTTGACAGCAATACTGTAACATATAAAAGTTACTTTCAGAGTAATAGAAATGTATTTGATTCTAACGTTCAGTCATTGGATACTCTGTTAGTAATAAGGAGACCCTGAATAAACCATATCTGTTTGATTGATTGGTTGAGTTGGTATTTTAAATCCACTTTGTGCACAGTAAGGCTAATCGGGAGTGGACCGACGGTGAAAAGTGGGATCCGAACCACTATGTGCTTCCACCGGGTATCGAACTCTGGACCCCTTGATTACAAGGCGACGACGCTACCTACCACTGCGCCATCGGGGAGGTCTATGAATGTACAAGTTAGAGGAAGAGGAAGGGATTATCTACGAAGTGAAATGTAAAGAATGTCAGAGTGTGTACATAGGAGAAACGAAAAAGAGGCTGAAAGACAGGTTGAAACAACATAGGGATGGTGTACGACTTAAGAGAGAGAGAAATGCGATACAAGAAATGAGAAACAAGAAATGACATAGAGTGGGATGAGGCTAAGCATATAGGAAGGGAGAAGAGAATGCTAGTGAGAAAATGGAAGGAGGGCAAGGAAATAGAGAAGAAAGGTGAAGAAGACACAATGAACTTTAATGGGGGACTGAAGATAAACAAAGAATGGAAAAAGGTGTTAGAAAGAGTGGAAAAGACAAGAGAAAAAGAGGAGAGAAGAAGGAAGAAGAATCCAACCACATTCTATATGGAAGTTAATATTTTTAGCCTTTTAGGTGAAAGTACAGTTGACAAGGGAAAGCCACCTGCTAGAATGTTCCAGAACAACTTTCTAATAGACTGGATTGGAGTAATGTTTGTGTATATATATCGTCCTGTTTTGTACCTTGTTACATTTGTACTTGGTGCAGAGACTGAAGAAGACCTTGCTAGAAGGTTGAAACGTTACGTTTAGTTTATGTTTTCTTATAAAATAATTTCTAATTTCTGCCTTGGTCAGCATATTGAGCTTTCATATCATGGAAACATGGCTTAATGGTGTTATAAGTGTCTTGTTCTTGATCCGTCATGCCGTCAGTAGGACGTGTTTATGAGACCGTCTGCGAACTATATCTGTGAGCAGTGATCAGTTCCACCCCGCTCAGACTTTGTGTCACTTTTACCCCCAGTATTATGGCCTCGTAATGCTAAAAACCTTATCAATCAATCCTGACCGTCCCGTTTTGGCACCCAAACGCCGCTACTGTCTGTGAGCCATTTTTTTAGAGGCTATGATTGAACCATATCTGTGCGACCTTGAGTGGGCCATATCTGTGAGGCCACGAGTAAGCTATATCAGTGAAGTTTTAGAAGGACCTTATCTCAAGTGTGCCATAACCGTGAATCCACTAGTGAGCTACGTCAGTGATGCCGCGAGTAAAACATATTCGTGAGGGTGTGAAAAGTTCAGAGCTATAAAGTTTTCTTTTGATTTCAAGTTACTCAGTTTGCGCTTAATACAGGAAATTTAACATGTATTTTTCAGCTCAAAAGGATCTACTCCATGCACCAGTAATTATTTCCGTACAAGCCATATTTCCGTTTGGTAAAGGGTCTGTTTACAGCAGGTGTCGCTGTGGTGTATACGTCATATGGAGTAATGGGTTAAAAAATGGGTTAAAAAGGAACGTTCAGTATTTCAGTAGAGCCCCCCCCCCTCCCCAGTGGAACAACACTGAAGATAATATTGCTTGAGAATATGCACCATTTATCAAGATGTGAACATTATTCTGTAATATTAATAACAACAACAATAAGACGGCATTTACCTGCCCCCCAAAAAAACAGAGTGTATATCGTACACTGCAGGTAACACATCCCTTCACTGAACAATATATGTTGATATTTACTGTACGTCATGCATTGTTATAATACGTTAGCAGCTGAGAAGTTTCTATAGTCCGCCTGCGTTAGTAGCGACAATCGAGTCAAGTGCGCATGCGCTCACTGGACTAGTCTACTGGCAAAATAGGGGCGACGGCTGCAATTGGAACCACCATGTTGAAATATGGCGCTTAAATCTGGTGCACAGTGAAAAGCAACTCTGTTGCACCATTGATCACACTCTCTTATGATGCCAAAGGGTCATTCATGTTGAGAGAACGTATATTGAACACTGCTGTACCGATATAAACTCAAATTACTGGTTGTTGTTACTTCAGCGCCACATTTGGATCTGGTGGTGAAAATTTGTACTATCTTTTCCGTCAGCATTTGCTTCCCCATAGTCCCCATAGCCTCTATACCAAGTTTCGGAGCAATGCGTTGCCTCGAACAGGCTCCGGATGGCCATGAGTAGGGGAATTTTAAGCGCCACATTTGCACCTGGTGGTGAAAATTTGAACAAATGTTTTTTTTCGTCAGCATTCGCTTCCTCGCGGTCTCCGTAGCCTCTATACCAAGTTTCAGCGAAAACGGGCTGAGTAGGGCAACTTTAATTGCAGTCACCCTGTACCTCCCTTGTATTTGAAATCGTCCGCCTACAGTGCTTCAACGCTTCGCCATGTGCTTTTTTAAACTCTTCAATGAACCGAATTAAATTAACCTACGCCGGTGACGTGCTGAAACAAGGACGCAATCACCTCCCATAATACCCTTCTCCCGGCAGACGCACTCACACACACATATATCCATGTAACGAACGAAGTTATCATCGCATATGAGCAAACAATATCGCTGTGGATGAAAGTAGGCAGTACACCTGCTGTCACGGAGTATGGATTATGAACTCTGTAACGCATTAGTGCGTGTTACGCACGATCTGGTTGGAAACTAGTTTGATGCCCGTTTCTCGCTTCTCCTCATGATTTGTTAGCAGTTGGCGGACCCTCTGCAATTATTCAACATAATTCCATGTCCCTCATTACTGTTTAACTAATTAAAAGCGTCGTGTGTGTAATTGGGGGGGGGATGGGGGACAATTTTAAAAAATCAATATAACGTGTTACCCTGTTCTTCGTATGAGCGTGCGGCCATGGTTCAATGTCGTGAATTATGGACGATATACGAGAGAGAGTCAAATGAAAGCTTTTAAAGCCTAAAATAGGTATGTGACAGACTGTATACAGGTCAAATTTAAATCAGAATCAACTGTTATTTAGAAAACGACCTTAAGGGTGCAACACTGATCAAGTGAGCTTCACAACACCATTCTCGTCATTTTCAGAGATGGCGCCTCCTTCACACACTTGCACCAATGACGGTCAGTGATTCCTTACCCTCTGGAAGCCTAAAACGTATTGAGTTTTCATTTGCCACAGAATTTCTGTGTCTGTATGCATAATTACCAGGCCAGTAAGTTTAAGAATGGGGGGGAGTACGACAATGGCCTCAGTTTGCAGGCAGATGGGTGAAAAGGCCTTTGCAATGGGCCATAAGTAGACCTCGGATTTTTTGGGTTCCTAAAATAGGCTCTAAAAATCCTAAAATAGGTTCGAAAACCTTAAAATAGGCTCTAAAAATCCTAAAACAGGTTCGAAAAACCTTAAAATAGGCTCTAAAAATCCTAAAATAGGTTCGAAAAACCTTAAAATAGGCTCTAAAATTCCTAAAACAGGTTCGAAAAACCTTAAAATAGGCTCTAAAAATCCTAAAACAGGTTCGAAAAACCTTAAAATAGGCTCTAAAAATCCTAAAATAGGTTCGAAAAACCTTAAAATAGGCTCTAAAAATCCTAAAATAGGTTCGAAAAACCTTAAAATAGGCTCTAAAAATCCTAAAACAGGTTCGAAAAACCTTAAAATAGGCTCTAAAAATCCTAAAATAGGTAAAACCTTAAAATAGGCTCTAAAAATCTAAAAATAGGTTCGAAAAAACTTAAAATAGGTTCTAAAAATCCTAAAATAGGTTCGAAAAAGCTTAAAATAGGTTCTAAAAATCCTAAAATAGGTCCGAAAAATATTAAGTTAGGCCCAAAAAGTTCTGAAGAAGGTTCAAAAAAACTTAAAATAGTTCAAAATTACTGAAAAATGCTGATTAGGTATAGTCACCTATATCCTGAAATACGCACTATCTTGCAAAACGTTACGTGTGTTGCCTAATCCTACGATAATGGCAGAACTTACCATTGGAAATTTTCTATTAAAACCCACTCTTCGCCGTATAGTTAGGCAACAATCTATTTTCATGTTGTCCACAGTCAAATTCCGCAATTTTGTCTGTGTGGCCTATATGCTGGAAATAATCTTTCAACAAAGACATAATCAGTGGTGCAAACTTCAGTAGGGGTGTGCGGGAGAGAATTTCTTTGGTCGGGACGGGAATTTTTTTTAATACCGACATTCGGGGTGGGAAAAATTTGCCAAGTCGGGAAATTTTCGGGACGGGAAATGTTCGAAATTTCCAGAAGCTCTGAAAATCTCGAATTCTACTATTTCTGGAATAAAAACAAACAATTTCCGATAGGTTCCAGACACTTGCAATGCAGAAAACGTCGATAATTAACAACTTTGTAAAATGACCGTTCGGTATTTCCCGGCTGGTCGGAATCCCGAAAAGATCGGGACGGATCCCGGTCCGGTCCGGACTTTTCGGAATCCCGGACACCCCTAAACTTCAGTGCTGAAATGCTAGTTTGCCACAAGACACCGAAGGTACACGAAAGTGAGCAAGACCACACAGATCAGACCAGTTTGAATTGTACAGGTAACAGTGGCACCATACATTTTGCTTTGTTTAGAGCTTTGAGAAATCACCAAGGACTTGAAGGAAGGGAAATCAACAGAGAGTACGTTTGAAACACGTTCGTCATTGAAATTTTCGTGACCAAACAAAGCAAATGCCTCTGTGTGACATAAAAATTCTTTAAAACCTTTAAAATATATAAAGAAAACTAAAACAAGGGCTTGATTTAGGCGCAAAAA